>NW_028258293.1:4190303-4493333 GCF_053883595.1 Heterocephalus glaber
CAGACTGACACGCTGGGCTGTGCAGGCATAACAGTGGTGGCCTCAGAGTTCATTGAACACTAATGGCGCTTGAGAATAACAGGAGATGATGAATTGGAAATGCAAAGAGGACTTAATATGTGATTTTAAAAGCCACTGACACATGAGGAAACTTTCTAACTCACAGCATGGTGGAAAGTAATGCAATAATACGTTTGATTAGAAAGTACTTCAGGATGTATTACTGCAAACACTTAGCAATCTCTCCAACATACCATTCTGCAAGGAGCATGTAGATTTTTCTCACATCCATTTCCACTTCGGTTGTGTTCTATCTGATGCTCCTGAAGGTAGGGAAGCTCTGTAAGCTCACTTACTCTGTGTACACTATGTTCAAATGTCTTGATCGCATTTTGTTTTGATTATTTTCAAATTTTAAAATGTCTATCTGCGATATTTCATCATCTGTGTACGTTAGCCTGGTTTTTAATCTTTCCTCTTCACCCCTCAAAGAACAATCATTTAACATTATGCTCAGTTTCACTAATTCTCTTGGGAGTTTGATTTACTTGAAACTCAATAGGGCAGAGCATTCAGTCAGATAATAAATGTGCAGTTAACCTGGAAGGACACATATTTATTTAATAGTCTGAGTAGTGTTTGAGCTCAGCTGTTTGGAAACAGAGAGCAATCCTTGAAAGCTGGGTAGAGAAGAAGGGAATGTGGGAAAGCTGGGGAGAAAAAGAAAATGAAAGAGACTTCTTTCCTTAAATAAAAATGGAGAAAAGTGTGGCAAAGTGAGGCATTCCATCAAGACTGCATGCCATATGAAAATTCCGGAAGTCAGACTGGAAGACAAATTAAAAGTGAGGGGAAGTTGCAATCGTATAGTTAAACGTAGGTTTAGCTATAACCAGTAGTCCTGGCCAACAATGACACTGAGCATTCTGCTTTGACTACATGCACAATTTTCATGAGCAGCCACTAAGGCAATGCTACTCATTCATACCAGCCCCTGTGCATGGTGAAAATACCAAAATCTTTGCCCCTGGATGGATTAGTGTCATAGAGACAACATAACAAAGCACCACACATTTGAACAATGGAAACTCAGTGTCTCACAGCACTGTGGGTTAGAAGTTGAAGATCAAAATATTGGCAAGAACGGATCTTTCTGGGGTTCTGGGGGAGAGTCTATTCGCCACCTTTCTCCTAGCTCCCATTCACTGGCTAGGAATACTTGGCATTCCTCTGTTTGTAACATTTTAGCTCTGGTCCTCCTACAGAGTTATCCCTATAATCTCCTTCCTGTGTGACTCTCTGTGTTCAAATGCCCACTTGTTTATAATGCTGCAGTCAGCTTAGCTTAAGGCCTGCCTTAATGGGCTCTTCTTATCCTGATAATATGTAAAAAAATCTTATTTCCAAATAAAGACACCATTCACAGCTCCTGGATTAAGATTTCCACATGTTTAGGGGGATTTGATTCAACTCATAACACTGGGATCTTTCACTCATTCAAGCAATAACTGTTTATGAATCAGTCTACATGAGCAGAGAATTTCTTAGGCAATGCACGTGCCAAAATTAAAAAGGCAACTTTAAAATGAATGATTTTTCCATAAGACACCGATGCCAGTATATATTATGAGAGTAATGAATGCACTGAACTTCCAGGAAGAACTTGCTCATTAAGTAACTCATTCATTGATAGTGTGTTGTGTGCAAGTATGATGGTAGGAATCTTTATCCAGAGGTAGAGCATAATCCCTGCCCTTGGGATACTTTTCCCCAGTAAGGGACACACACGAAGACTTGACTATTATTGTTGACAAATGTGAGGGTAAAAAAGGAACGCATATTAGGTGGCAGCAGAGTAGCTCCTAAATGAAGCTGGAAGAGGAAGGAATGCACAACGTGCATCCTGAAAGACATATAGAAGCTGGTAGGGGTCAAGGGATTGCTGTACGGTGGTCTGGGCATAGAAAAGGCCAAGTGCAAACACAGGGAGGTGGGAAAGCATGAGTATTTGAGGATTGTGAGCAGACTCATTTGTCACAAGAAGGGTGAGTGTGGACGTAGGACATGACGGGCAAGGACATCCTGAGCAGTGCACCAGAGACTGGCACTTGTCCAGGAGTGAGCGGCGGCAAAAGAGAAGGATGTGGGGCGGGCGGGGGGCATCTCAGGAAACTCATGTGGAGAAGCCTGCAGCTCACAGGATGAAGGAAGCCAAGGCTACGGGCAGACAGGCTACAGTGATGGGGTGAGAGTGCAGAGCCCGGTCGAAGGCCAGGTGAAGGCAGAGCGTCCGTGTGAGGACAGGGATCTAGTGGACAGCAGCCAGTGAAGCACATGTGTAGGGCAACGCTAGGACACACATGCTAATGGGGATTCAGTTGTGTTCCCTACTTACAGAAGCTTCAAATTACCTGCGCTTGGCCTCAAACTGTTTTCTTCCCTAAACAAAGAAAGCTCATCCTTCAAAATTCAATCCAACATCATGTCTGGAAAACTTCCCGGTTCATCTCTTCCTACACTCTTCCTATCCTATGCCCGTATTCGTGTGAACTTTGGGTATATGTTCGTTGAAAAAGCGTTTCTTTCTCCCCACGACAGTGAATGAATCATAGATTCTTTAAAAGGTGATGATTGTATGAATTATTATGCTGTATATACTTCTCACCCATGTCAAATAAGTTCAGCAATGTAGACAGCTTTCAGTTATAATAAACAAACCAATAATTAAGTAAGCGAGTAGTAAGTCTGTACTGCTGGAAGAGTTAAGGTATACCTCACTGGAAATTTTGATAATTCTAGCTAAATGTAGGAGCATTCTCTTGCGTGTTTAATAGGCATTGAGTTGCGTTACTTAGAGCAAGACTTCTGGTTCTGACTCTTTTGGTCTTCCGGGTCCATGTCGGAATCCAAGAGTGGGGCTTCGGTTTCACTGCAAATGAAATTGGGTTGAACACTCTTGTTTCCAGTAGCATGCATGCGTGTTCTCATCTGTGTTGTTTTTTTTCCTAGCACACCATCCTCTGGAAAGTGACCTCATCTATGCACCCACCTTTCCACCTGGGCTGAGCTTTTAATGTGTTAAGGAAGTTCGCTGTGGGAGAAACAACATTCTCCCCAAGGTTAATGCTGGAAGCATATCCAGCTTCTTTAAACTTTGGTTTCAAAAGGATTACAGGAATCTATGAATGAAATGAAAATGTTTTGAAACCCAGCTCTCTTGAATCGTCCAAGCAATCATCAGTAAATTGCAGATGGTACAGGTATCATTTTCAGTAAGGGTCAGGAAAATTCATTCATTAGAATTACGGGAGATAAAAATTTAAACGTCCCTGTAATATTTATAGGAAAAGTGTCATCAGTATAAAGCGGCCTTAAATCACATTCATTCATTATTAAGCACCTCTCTACATCTCTGAGTGAAGTTTCTAATGGGATGAAATCTTCTCAGCTGCATGAGCATCATGACTATCTATTTATAGCCAGGTTGTCTTTGGTTATGGAAGTGCCTTTGGGGGTTGGGCATGAAGACAGGTTTTCCCTGTGAAAAGAGACAGCTAACTTTAAATGAGTATTATCCATGACTTAGTAAACAAGCGTGTTCATTAAACTTGGAAACACCTAGTAATTGTAGTTACACAGTACGTCACTTGAAAGTCCAGTATTACAATTTATCTGAGGTCAAGCTTGAATTGAGTTTTATTTCATTTTGTTTTTAAGGTGTAGGGTTCCACTTTCTATTTAAAATGGAGTAGGAAAGGACAGCAGAGGACGAGTCATGCTCCTATAGGAAAATCGGGTTGAATACGTTTCCCTTTACTTTAAGCACTATGGAGGTCAAGCAAGCCATGCCCTCCTTATACCCATTAAGATCAATGACCATCCTGTTAATGTTCACTTCCTTCCTACACAGACCTGACATTGTTCCACAGTAATGGTCCCCTTATAACCACCACTCATAATTTGAGAACATGCTGTTTAAATGCATAGAACTGAAGACACACCAATGCATCTGCACATTTCCTATTTGTAAATGAAATCACCTATGTAATTATTTTGCTATTCAATTTGCAAAATTGTGCCTTTTGCTGAGAAAGCCTCGGGGTACAACCAAATCATTAATTATGATATGTAAAATATTTAAATCCAGTGACAGCACTAGTGAAACATAAGAAAAACAACACAGCAGGGGCAAAGAGTAAAAATAGAAATAGGCAGCATCCTTTTCCTGCTCTTCACTGTCCCAATTACACAGATAATTCAGGCATGAGCAAGGGTAATTGAGTTATTCTTCTACTTTGCTCTGAAGTTGTAGATTTGAGCAAACACCAGTATCCATGAGCACTGATAAGAATTTTATATTAAATATGCCTAGAGGCTAACAAATGATGGTGAGAAGAATATATCCCTTCATCAGTTGGTAGGAAATAATCAACTTCGTACTACACATATTTATGGAAGGTATAACTTCCTTCATAGACCAGTTTAGCTTATCTGCTAAACAATTATCTCATAGAAGAGTTGAAGAGTCAGCTTCCTAATTGTAGTACTTCTAAGAGGCATAACTATAAAAGGGGGGACAGATTGACAGGTCAGACTGTAATTTAAATAATAAAAACCTAAATCATGAATTTGGAGAAATGGCACCAACTGAGCTAAACAAAGATCTAATCAAGCTTTTGGACATTGCTGGTCTGCATGGATTCAATGTCTCTTATTCTAAGTGATCTAGTGACTGACTTGAAAGAAGGCATCTAGGCAACACCTGAGTCAAGTTGCAAAGGAACAAGTCCCAGCACGATAGAAAACCTACAAAATAAAGAATGAAGAATGAAGTCAAGGATGTATTTTTGTCTGAATTTCTTAGTAAGACTGTCATGCATGGATAATATGACGACTCAGATTAGTCAGCTTTCCTGTTGCTGTTACAAGACACCTGACACCTGTAACCTGAAGAAAGTGAGGCTTCATTTGGCTCACAGTTTCTGAGGGTTCCATCCATGGTTGGCTGACTGTAAGGCAGAAACATCATAGGGGAAGCAGGTGATGGACCAGGGCTACTCATATTCATGTCCTCTGGGAACAAGAGTTTAGGACACAAGAATCATGGAGAGATAGACCCTCCAAAGGCAGGTCCCCCGGGACCCACCCATCCAACTGGGCCCAGCCCTGAATTCATCCACTGATGAATACGGCACTCCCACGATCTGATCACCTAACCCGGAGTCTTCTAATTCAATCAACTCGACAACTGAAATTAACTAGTACCGCTCCTCTCTGGTGATTTTTCACCCTTTGCACTGGACATGGGCTCGAAGCTAAAGTAACACAGTTGTTTCCAGAGCCAACAAAATTATTTTAAAATGAAGGTCATAAAAAAGGGAAAACCATGTAGTGTGTATTGGGTATCTACTGGTTCTAAACATCAGTATCTTCCATAATCTTCACACAGAGCCCGTGAGGTGAGTTTTAAATGAGTGAGCCTAATCATCGTGAGGATTGAAATGAAAATCTGATTCCAGAGCCCCAAATGTTTAAAGAACTGATTTTTATAAAAATGCATTCTCTTTTCTATCTGATATCTGATACCACATTTTTATTGGCAGTTATTCCCCTGGCAAGGAATTATGTGAACATACTACATTGGTAATTAAGACTCAGAACTCAGTGTGTTAGCATTTGCCGCATCTAACATCAGTTTTTCACTGCCATGTGCCATCTCCCTGGGCAGCAGAGCCAGGCACACCGACACTCGGGCCTCCCCCCACCCCACCATCCCTTTCTGTGCATGCAGCTGTTGGCATCCCTAGCACATCCCAGCCATCCCTTCCCTATGCTTCTGTTGCTCTGTCTTAGGTCTATGCTGCTGTGGTCCCTTCTCTACAGCAAACTTTTCCTTAATACCTGGGTTTTTCACTCAGTCACAAATTCTTCTCTCATGAAACCCTTTCCACTTACTCTTCCAGACTGAGTGTCAAGTTAACACAGCAGATTGTCTTCCTTACCATTCTGCAGCTTGTGGTCTTACTGGAGGGCTAAGACAGTGAGCACATGGGAGGTCCTGAGCACTCACACTGTGTTACAGGGGAGAGGATCAAGAATCTGTGAAGACTAGGGACTCTAGGATATTCTTCATGCTTTGCCCAAAGTTTCCTAAACTGCAGTAAAGTACAAAGTTTCAAAATTATATATTTATGTCAATATGAAACCACAGACTACTTAACGGTCCCTGTATCTTAGTCTCCACTAGGAATGATTTCCTCATCTGGATATTTCTATACATAACTCTTACTAAGTTGGTGCATGCTGCAGATTTTTTTTAAAAATTGGCATTTAAAAATCAAATCACAGTACACAGCAAGTGCAGGGACCGTGTGTTTTAGAGAACATTTCTAATGTGCAGAACACCAAGTCATAGCTACAGCTGACCCAGAATAAGCAACTGCCACACATGTCAGACAAAACCCCTTCTGGATTGCCACACCATGTATGAACAAGTTCTGAAAATACTTTGATCCATTTTTTACATGACAGAAAGGTTTAGATGAAAACTATATATTCAGTAGAGATATCTCCATACTCTAGCCAAATACAATTTGAGTCCTTTCTTTTCTAGTGTTTGTGCTATGGGTCAGACTGACTCTCAGTTGAGTATTTCTCGGCTCTAACATTAGCACTTAAAAGTGTTCGTTCTCAGGCTACGGAGTGTGGCTCTAGCACTGGCAACAAAAGTCACCCTACAGAAGTCACTTCTTATATTCCTCTTCCAATTTCCAGGGTTTCTGAATCTCGTTCAGGGCTGAACATTCTTCACCAAGGGAAGGCAGACTTCACTCAGGCTCCGGTGCTGTGCTTAGTGTCTGTGAGTGAGAACCTGCAATTGCGCAGGGTGGGTAGCAGCACGTGACAGGTAAACAAAGCCTGCCATGGTAAAAATCAGTCAGAGAACACAGACAGCAATGCCCAACACGAGGTGGAGAAAGGAGCCAACCACAGAAAGGCAAAGCCAAAAGAGAACCGAGCCTGCACTCAGCGAAGAACACCAATGGCTTGAGCAGTCTGAGGAGGGTGGCAGGGGGCTTGCAGTGAGCTGTGCGGTGACTAGAAAGGAAGGAGGCAGGTGCTTTGGGGAGGATGAGCATCAAAAGACCAACAATCTAGTGCACATAGAGAAGCATTCGAAAAAGACCTCTGTTTGGAAATATTGCTTGGAAACTGTTTGAGAAAATGCCTTAAAAGTTGGCACTGGTTGAAAACTTTTCAAAGAGCTCTGCCAATCTGGCTAAAACCAATTAGAATTAATTTCTCTCAAGGCAAAGCTAATTTGATAAGGGAAATATAGAAGAATCTAAGCAGAAAAAGAATTAATATGATGAATCCTTTCTCTGTGCAGACATACACACTTTATGACACTTAAAAACTAGAAATTAATTGATGTTTTTATGAGTATTTTAGGCAAAAGAAAAAAGTTTGTCTTCTGATTCAGTGCTTATATTTTCTGGAAACCATCCTCACTTTTTATCCTATGATATCACTATTTTTCTACTCCTTTAAAAGAGGCCTTTAACAATGTTCTGTTGATGACAATTTTAATTCTTCTACTCATTCTATTTGTCTTTATCAAAATAAATGACTATAAAGTCTACTGTATAAGATACTTCCCCTTCCCAAATACCTATGTCTGAGAGTTTTTATTTGCAAATTTATATCTCTAAATAAAACAGCACGATATTCGATGACCTCTTAACTCTCATATCATGTTTACTGAAAGAACAAAATATATTCAGTAAAGGTCAGCAAGCACAACTTTCATTGTGCAGAAAAGACATGCTGACCCTTGATGATTTTCTTCTAGCCTGTGCTTTTCCAATGTATCCAAAGACAATCCTCAAAACCCTCAACTAAACTTTTTTCTTTTTTTTTTTTTGTACCGCAGGTCAAACTCAGGACCTTGCACTTGCGAGGAAGACACTTTGCCACTAAGTTAAATCGCCAACCCTCAACTAAAGTTTTCACCTGGATCTCACAAAAAGAAAAACCTCTACTTCCTTTTGTCATCCATTCTTTCACATCCAATAAGGCAATTCCAGTTTTCTGATATTGTAATTTTACATTATATACATTGCATGACTTCATCTCTTCTCTATGTTCTACCTTGGAAAAGTAAAGAAATAATGAAATTGATAAAAAATAATGGACAACAAGTGTGAACACAGCTATCCTCAGAGTTGTGAAGATTCAACAGGATAACCTGTGACAACTTCCAATATGAGTCTGAGAATATTGAAGGAATTCAGTAATTCCTCTCCCCATCATTTTCTGTCTATAACACTTTCATATGTATATGACTGAGGCACCATAAATAAGAATATTTACTTTAGAAAAAGAGATCTGGATTCAAACCTTGACTCTACTAAATGATCTTCGAAAAGCATTTCATCTCTTTGTGGTTAAGTTTTATTTTTTCATCTATGAAATGGGAACTGTAATTCCTAGAGATGCAGTGAAGGTTGGATGTAACTATATATTTAAAGTCCCTAACCAGGCACTGGTCTGGGGTGGAAACTCAGTAAGCTGTAATTATCATCTTTAGTTTTTGGCCTAATGTACATGAGGTTCATTGTCTGTATTTTACGCATGAGGAAACAAGGGGTCGAGAACTTACGGGATGCTCCAATTGCTAAAGAATGGGTGAAGGAGATGTGACAAGAATCTTTTGACCTCTGGCCGAGCCACTTCTTTCCCAGTGCAATGATATAGTCTTGAAGATCAGATGCATAGAAGAAGCGCCCTGGACTGCATGCGAGACAGCACCAGTCAGCACCAACACCGTACACAGAAAGGCTGGTGGACATTCGCCACGTCGAGACATCCAGTGCAGTAAGTAGTAAGTGCACAACTCATTTAACTGATGAATTCAAGCAAGCTGTATGTCAGAGGGAGACAATTCATTACAAGTTTTCGTTGGCTGTGAAAGCTGAGACATAGGGCAGAACAATGTGCACGCTTTTCCATAAAGTTTACAGTCAGCTGGTAGGATTTCCCCAGAAATGTCACTGAGGCACTTGTTTGACATCATTACACCGCTAGCTATTTTCATTTTTGTAACAATTTCTCTTGGTGTGCTTCTTTTAGATTTTCTCTTTAATTTTCAGCAAATTAATTTGGATATTAGAATCTGTATCCGAATTATTTTCAGTATAATCTAAAACAGGGTGAGCAAATGCCATTATTTAGGTACCTACTATGAATTGGTTTCCTCTGGTTTGAAAATAATCTTGTTAAGTTTAATGAAATAACACATGCAAAACACTCATTTTTTCCCCACTATTTAAAATCTAGCATTAGCTGTGGGTTTATTGATAAGACAGATTATAAATTTCCCCAATGAAGATGTCAAATAATGTGGAATATAATGGCAAAATCCGAGTATCTACTATTGATTCAATAAAACTGCACAACCACATCCGTGCATCTTTTTTTTAGCAAAACCTGACTACTTTTATCACCAGCTCATGAACTACCTTAACATGAGCTATGATCAAGTAAATCTTCAATTTTATTGTTTCAAAAATATCAAATGCACAGACTGAAGCTAAAAATATATATTTACATTGAAACTAAATTATAGTGAAAGCACCAAAATCTAGTGGTAGACCTAATAGAGTACACTTGGTTATTTCTTAAACCTAGTTCAATAATCATTTCAACTCTGTTCCTTTCAAGCGACTACTGATTTTTTCTCTTCTCTATCTATCTAGTGAGCACTCCAAATTGCAGTTCTGCTACAGTTTATGTGGATGACGTTGGGAAACTCATGTCACCCCTCGACCCTCAGTTTTGTCATCTCTAAGATGTAGACACTGAAGAGGACTTTTAAAGATATTTTCCAGCTCTACTGCTCTTAGACTTTATCTCTATTGAGGAGGTCACGCATATAATGTGGAGATTACTGGAATTCTAAAACAACTTGAGGCCTCTCATATTCTTGTATTTGATAAGGACTTGGTGTTCCAATGCTTCAAGATTTCACAGACACAATTCATAGGCTTATTGAATCAAGTAACTTCCCATATGTAACACATTACATAGAACATAGAAGCGAGAGGATGCATTGAGTAGCGTCGGTAATACCGGGCTTTGGGACCAAGTCGTTGCCATTCGGTTGGTCTATGGTGTCAGGTAAGTCATCTAATCTCTCAGAACAATGATTTCCTCATGTGTGGGGCTAATACTATTTACTTTGGTGTTTACTAATTAAATGAGAAATTGGTGCGTGGAACAAGGTTAAAATTAGAAATACCTTTTTATTATAATGGAGGGGATTTTTTTATTCCCAGTGTTTTAAACTCAAACTAATTCATTGGAGAGCTCCACAATTTACCCCAGTAAGTATTCTGGTGCTTTTTGGCATTATGTTTTTACATGGAACCTCATGACACATGAATTTGGGGGAGAAGACTCACCTCCATAAATCCACCTAAAAGTGGCAGAGGATGGAGTCATATAACCTTGAATTTAAGCTAAGAAAATAAATTATTATGGCTTGAAAGACCTTTCTTCCATTTTACTAAGCTTTAGCATACACTGGGCAAGTGTGGAATGAGCTACTACCCTGTTCCAGCCATCGTGGCCCCTGCCTGCAGGAAATGTCTCGAGAAAATTCAGAGGATGTTGATGATTTTATCAGGGTAAGATCACTGTAATAGAAAAGTGGAAACTTGTCCCCAACTCTGGGGGAAAGTCACCTAGGGACCTAAGGAATCCCTGAGAGGATCCAAGAAAGTAGAGGAGATATGTTCCTGGAAGGAGAATTAAATGTATTTCCTATTTTTACTATCCAAGATGCCCCTTTCTTTTTTTTTTTTTTTTTTTTTTTTTGGTACCAGGGATCAAACTCTGGTCCTTGCGCTTGCAAGGCAGGCAGCAGAACCACTGAGCTAAATCCCCAGCCCTAAGATGCCCCTTTCTACAAGAGTTAAACTTTAAAATTTTTTTCACCAATTTATTCAGTCAAGTGACCATCCATTCATTCATTTCATATATAATTTTCAAGTAAGTTCTATATCCCAGACTCTGTACTTAGAAAAAGAACAGTAATAAATAAAGTAGATAAATATTCTGCCCTCTTTGAGCTGAATTTCTAAAGCAGGAGCCAAGCAATGATGAACCTAAATAGACATCTTGCACCAGGTAAGCTATCAGAAAATTTTATGTGGAACATACTATTAGGGAAGACATGGGAGAGTTTGCAATATTTTATTGAGAGACCTTGGAGAGGTGGCAGTTGTTGTCAAAAATTTGTCAGTCTTACAGATATCTACAGAAAGAGTGTTCCAAGCAAAGAGAATCAGGTGCAAAGGCCTTGAGCAGAAATGTGCTTGGTGTTCAAGAAAAAGACCATGGAGCTAGGGATACATTCTGCTGAGCAAAGAGTAATCGAGGTCAAAGTGTGCCGTGCTCACAGGGCCTAGGGAGCAGGTGAGGCCGTCCAGCAGACACAGGCATTTCTGCACTGAACACGTGAACAAAAGGCTGCAAGAGTGGTAGGTGATTAGGGCCACAAGTGTGCACGGGTGGAGACCAGGATGTCAGAGGAGTCATGGCAAATCCTTCTGGGGGAGATGAAAAGGATTTTGCCTGTTTCCACTGAAGTTGGAGATTGTAATCGCCCAGAATATTCATACCAGATTCACATCAAGTGGCTATTTCTCTGTTTTGGTTCGTCCGTGTTTGCGGTACGAGTTGATTCCATCTATCGTGGGCAACTGCTCCTTGTGGATCACACATCTCAGTGGTTCCTACATCCCCTGCCTGACCTCCCCAACCCTCCTCCACCTCTTGGTCTCTTTCCCTTTTGCAAAAGATCTTTCTCTATTTCCTATCGTGTCTTTTATTTTGCTCTTATTTATTTATTTATATTTTAGATTTTTCATCTAAGAGAAATCATGTGATATTTAAGCTTGCATGTCTGATTTATTTCACTTAACCTGATCTATCTCAAGGTGCACCCATTTTTCTACAGTGGCCCAAACTGATCTTTCTTTAAAGCAGAGCAGTACTCCACCATGCATATACCACTGAGATCCCATCTTATCCCAAAAAGAATGGCGTGATCAAGAAATCAAATAATAATAAATTTTAGTGAGGATGTAGGGGAAAAGGAACCTTTCTTTGCTGTTGGTGGGAATGTAAACTAGTATAACGACTGCTAGGTCTCTTCCTGAAAGAGTTATACCTTTAACTAAGCATCTGTCAGGGACTAAACTGTGTTCCCTCCAACTCATATTTTGAAGCCCTGAACAACAGGTGACTGTATTTGAGGAAGGCCCTCTGAAAGGAAGTTAAGGTTCCATGAGGCCAGAGGGGGAGACTAACCTGATGGAATTGATGTTCTTGCAAGAAGAATAAGAGACACCAAACCTCTCCACTTACCACCTGGAGGACAGGGAAAAGCCAGCACGAGAGGCCACCCCCAAACCAACCCTGTCAGAACCTTGAGCTTGAACGCCACCTCCACAGGGTGAGGAGATCATGCTCCATGGTGTAAGCCACCCAGTCTGTGGCACTCTGCTATGGCAGCCAGGTGAGCAGACCTCTAATTTGGGGTGTGTACCCCTGTGAGCCACAGTGCCTGCCTGGACTAAAGCCGAAGTGGCCACCAGTGATGCAGGAGTCTGTTTTCCAGTGGAACTCGTCTGAGCCCCTGTTTACTCACTGCCTGAGGGTACACAGAGGGAAAAAGGAAAAGGAGAGATGGAGGGACGTGGTACCCTGTGTCCAGGTGAAAGCCTGAACACCAAAGGACTGTCTAGAGGATAATTTTCTGAAGTTAGGGTGTTCTCTCTAGTAAGGCAAGAGGAAAGGAATAGAAACTCCTTCATGTTTAGAAACCTCCAGAGGGGAGAAGAAAAATATTTTTTCTTCAAACCAAAATACTGTTGCAAAGTATGAAAGTAAAATCTTTGCCTTCCTTCCAATGTTTTGTTAACAATGTTAACAAGTGTTTATTAAATGCTTTTTATATTTCAGACACCGTGCTAAATGCCTAACATTGTACCTCTTCTAAAAAAAATTATAAGCATCATGCTAGTTAATTCCAGTGTCAACTTAGTGGATTAGTGGAGTACAGTTCTGGGTATATCTGCAAATGATTGACAGGTAGGCCAGCCACTGAGGAGACAAGACCCATTCCAGATATGGGTAGCACCAACCAATAGGCTTGCAGCCTGGATGGAATAAAAAGGGAAAGAAGCAGGAAGTCTACCCTTTTGCTTCTTAAAGCTTCCCTCTTCACAGTGACCTTTGAATCATCCTCTTCAGTTCTTTCAGGAGTCTAGTGCCCACTCTTCAACATTCTAATACAGACTCACACAGAACTACATACAGTGGGCTCCAGGCCTAGGACATTTGACTGAATCCTTGGGCTCTCCAGCTCACAGAGGGCCATTTTGCATTCTCCCACCCCTCATTCCACAGTTGGCTGTTGCGATGCTACCTAGAAAATCCTTTATGTAGTATTATATATTATTCTATATAAAATCTGTTCCTCTAGTGAATCCTAACTGGTACAGTCTACAGTTACAGTACTTAACCCTTACAATATCCTGGCTGCTGCTCTAAGTGCTTCTCAATGTGATCCCATTGCATCACATACCATTCCTGTGAAGTAGGAGGCTGAGTCCCAGGGCCCCAGCAAGCCACTGAAGCCTAACAAGGGTGACTTGCTGCAGGTGAACCCTGGTACCTGCAGAGCCAGGGTGTTCTTCCAGGGCCTCAGGAACAGAGTGCCATGTGGGGAGGCAGAGTGAAACTCAGAATGGGTCTGCTACTCTTGTAGATGTGAGTCCAGCAGCGACTACAGAGAACAGCTTGTCTGAGCTCCTCATTCTGCAAGAAGACAGCCAGTTAGAAAGTGCCAGAGCCAGGACTGCCCCCTGACCTCCTTCACTTTGCTGTGCAAAACAAGAGCTCCTTTCAGGACTGTGACTGAGTAGAGGCCCAGGCCACTGAAAGACAGAAGCCACTGCTCAGGGCAAAGCAGAGGCCGAGGAAGACCGTATTCCATCCTTCACTCCTCTTCCTCTAACCTCCACAGCATCCAAGCCCTACAATCCACAGACTAAATATTGCCACATGATATCAATCTCTTAAGGGAATCATCATTTATCTATTAAAGGAATCTACATTTGTCTGTTAAGATGAAAACATAGGAGATTCAACCACAAACTTATGCTATTTGGAGTCAAATTTCTATTTGGGGAAGCAAATAATTTTGTTGGAGTTAATTTTGCCCTTCTTTTCACTCTGAGCTCTTTAGGCAACTTTTATGTTCTGGTTTTGGGGGTCCCAGAGTCAATGCAGTCTGAGTCAGATGCTAAGGTGATGAGCCAGGAGAATCTCTTGCTTTTTTCTGGTTTTGTGATTTGTTTGTTAGATGCAGGCCTAGGCCTGGAGCTCCAAACCACAGGTGCACCTGCTCTCTGCTGCTTCCAGTCTGGCTCTCTAACTTCCCGGCAGCTCATCCTGCAGTCTTGGTGAAGCTCCCAACGCCTCTTGGGAAGCAGCTCTTCTGCCCTTGTCCCAGGAGGTGCTGGTTAGTGTGTGCATCCAACCATGTATCCAGTAATTTGCTATTTTCAGTCCTAGAGTCCTAACATTTTTCCTTTCTACATTGATTCTGACAGCAGCTTCAGAAGTATGTTGAGAAATATTTATGTGGCTTTTTTATCTGTCTTCTATATCTCCAAGGAATAAAATATAAAATTTCTTTTCACACTTTACCGGATATAAAATGCCATAAACAGCTGGAAATACTTTGGGGGATTACAGGAGTCCTTTGAGGATGGATGGCAGAGTTTGCCACTAATTGTGTCAAATTTTCTATTGCTTCCACAGGAAGAGCATTTTTGTAAATAATAAACATTGGTATTGAGGACTAGTTGGAAAAATAACTTGTTTTTGATGAAAGTGGGTTTTGCTTTGTGCTTTTAATAAGTGCAAGATTGTGTATATGCACACTTTTTTAAAGACCCTTTCTGACCCAGCAGCTCTTTCAAAGTAGATATGTGAGTCCTTTTCAAAAATATTCTTGTTTAGTTTTCTCAGTAATCCACTAGCAATGCTAAGGAAACATTTTTGGGAGAAAAAAAACTATAGCAAGTAGAAGTCAAAATAAACAAAAATAACAAAAGTAACAAGTAGAAGTCAAAATGGCAAAGCCTATGGAACACAATTTCAGAAGGTGACCTCAATGTTTGAAATTACATCTTTCAAGGTTATCAACACTGAGAGAATCATCTCGGCCCAAGCACACAAAGTGTTAAAGTGTGTTAGGTTTATGATGTAGATCATTTCTGCTTTCCATTGCATGAGAATAAAATATATGAAATTTACAAGTATGCTCATAAGGTTAGCAGATTTTAACATCTCATTTGCACTAAAGATTTGAACACTCCTCAAATCTCAAGCATTTGGTGGAATTTGGTGTGTTAACAGCTGTGGTTGAGCTCTTGTTTTGCCTGGTAATGCTGTGCAATTCCATATGCTGTATATGTCAAAACTGGAGATAATTTTTGTTTTGATCTAATAAACAAACAAACCCTGCCTCTCGAGAAAAGTTTTGCGGCTTTGGGCAGACTGAGGTTTTTTGTCTGTTCAGAAGAACTAATAATCTAATAAAACACACCTGTGTGCGGGAGTGGCAGCATATGGTGCACATATTTATGAAGCACCACCTTGCAAGGCATGTTTTATTGCCTTAGAAAAGCAAAGTTGATTCTGATATACCCAGCATAAGGAGGCAGAGAATGGTTCTGGCCCCAAGAAATCAAGATCCCCCAAAGCACAACAGTAAGTGTGACTATAAATGCACATGTAGACATCAAAGTGAGTATGAAAGGATACACAGCCTCTCTTTCTGATCCCCTAGCAAGCTATAGGGAGAAGAAAAATCTATACCCAGGTTCCTGAACCTTCAGAGGCTGAAAAATCTAAGTTTCACTTTGTAAGAGGTTGTCCCAGCCCTGTACTCCTGGGTCAGGTGACTTCCCTTTCACAACTGAAAGTGAAGATAATTACGGCACCTATTCCAAGTTGAAAGAATAATTAAATAGTGCTTTCATGAACAGCTGCCCATTTATATCATTAAATACTGAACACAACCTAAATGTCCAATAGAAGGGAATCTAACAAATACAGTATTGTTTATTCATGCAATATATTATAAAGAAAATGGTACTTTCTTATTTTAGACCATAGTACAATTTGCATCACATTTGAAGAAATTCATTCATGAAAAAAACTGCAAGAAAATGGACCAAGGCCAGCAGCCCATGCCCCGCCAGAGACCCCAGTCCATTTGGCACCTGAATCCACACAGCAGAGGCACCAGGGGGAACATAAAAGCCATGGTTATGAGCCCCAGAAGATAGAGCAGAAGTGAAGAACAGAGAGGGCCTTTCTGAGGATCCTCAATGAAAATTGAAGCCTACTGGGAAAGTGAAGAAAAGCTCTTCAATAAAAGCACACTGAACCATCAGGGTTGGTAAGTTGGTGGGATCAGCACCTCCCATAGAAACCCGGACTCGAATGGGGGGAGGACAGCTGGAACCAGCAGTAGAAACTTGCAGAGTTTAATCCTGCAGGAGATTAGGGACCTCAACTTGGATCTTGCAGCCAGAAATCACCCTGAATCTCAGTAGACTATAGCTGGCTTGCTGAGACTAATCAATTTAGATCCGAACATTGCTGCCCACATTGTCTATCAGGGCAGCAGAGACATATCCTGAGAGAGATCATTTTTTGTTCGTTTGTTTTCTTTTATAAATATATTTTTTCTTTTCTTTTTCTCTCTCTCTATCCCTTCTGGCTCTATATTTCTCTCCCTCTTTGTTCCTGTTCCTGTCCCATTCTGATTTTTTTCTCTCTGTCCTCTCAAATGTCACTTTTATAGGAAGGTGAATACAGTTTCTAGCCTCCCTATTGTTGTCAGTTTATTCTTTACATGTCTCTGTTTTTTCACTCTGTCTTCTCCTCCTGTCTTCAACAGATCCCCACAATTTGCATGATCTTTCCATGTCCTCTAGCCTTACCTCTAACCTTTCCCTCTCCCTCTATCTCTCTACCCCTCCCTCCCCAACCCCTGCTAAATCCTTATCCCAAAGGGTAAATTTGCCATATTGAAGGCTTTACTCACTACAAACATATTTTGAGCTGGCCCTAGATTTTGATCTAGCTCGCGGGGTTAAAGGTGACAAATTAACTGCTACCACAAATTGTCACTTTTTAAGCTGTGTTTGATGCTGATTGCGTTAGTTAGGCTAAGATATTGTGACTGATCTAATCAATTTTCCTCCCTGGTATACTGAAAATGAGATTACCTAAAAGACATTAGAGACTCAAAGCCTAAAAAGTCCAGCTATACCTGGAAGATATGTCTGAGAAGAAATCACTCCATAAGGGCTCTAAAAATCAGGAATAAAGATACTCAAAATAAGAAATATTGGAGTATCAGTCCAGGAATTAAAGCAAAAAACAGTACCAACAACAGAATTAAAAATGAGAAGATACCTTGGCAGGATACAAACACAGACTTCCAGCTCACAAAAGGCAAATTCAAGAAGAAACAAGGTGGAAAAATATGATAATCGACCACCTGGACACCCTGAACTGATAGCACAGGAAGTAACAAAACAGATGAATGAAGCTCTAGAAAAATTCAAAACAGAAATAATTTCCCAGATAACTACAGAGATGGTGAGCAGAGTAAAAGACATGATTAGAGGCTCTAGAACAGAAACAGATAAAAAAAAAAAAAATAGATGAGCTCAGAACCATGCTGGAAGCCATGAATGCCCAGCATAAGAAAGAATGGAAACCATGATCCCCCAACATAAGAAAGAAATGGAATCCATGAAACAGATTCAAACAGATATCCAGGAGATTAAAAACTCCATTGAAAGTATTCACAGCAGATTGAGTGAACGTGAAGATAGAATAACAGATATAGAAGACAGGATTGTGGTTAGTGACCATGAAAACAGAGATTTCTTCCAAATAGTAAGGGACCACGAGAAATCAATCCAGCAGCAGCTAGATGATGCAAAGAAGAATATCATAAGACTGATAAGAGTCCATGAGAAAATAGGAGAAAGTACAAATGACATTTTAAAAAAACTGTTCACAGAACTAATAGTAGAAAACTTCCCAGACAGAGGTGAAGAATTGGACATACAGATAAGTGAAGAATATAGGACTCCAACTAGCCATGATCAAAAAAAGCTACACCTAGACATACAATAGTCAAGATCCCAGAAACCCAACAGAAGAACAAAATCCTACAGGTAGTTAGAGAAAAGAAACAAATCACATACAAAAGAAAGCCCATCAGAATCATGGCAGACTTCTCAACACAAACTCTCAAGTTAAGGAGAGCCTGGAGTGAAGTATTTCAAGCCCTAAAAGAAAATAACTTCCAACCTAGACTGCTGTATTCTCCAAAATTATCTTTCAAAATCAATGGGGAAATTAGATGCTTCCATGACAAAGAACACCTGAGAAATTTCATGAACACCAAACCAACACTCCAAACAATTCTAAATAATATCCTAGAAAGAGACAATGAAGGTCACAACTCAATGAGGCCCAACAGAGGGACGCTACCAGGCAAGGCAAGAAACTAAAAGAAAAGGGGGAAAAATAAAAAATAAAAGAGCCAACAACAGTAAAACATCACGACAAAGATGAGTCCATATTTATCAATTATAACCATCAATGTTAATAGCCTCATTCACCAATCAAAAGAAATAGACTGGCAGAATGGATTAAGAAGCAAAATCTAACAATATGCTGTATACAAGAAACACACCTAACTTAAAAAGAAATTCATAGACTGAAAGTAAAAGGATGGAAAACAGTTCTCCATGTGACAGGAACCCAGAAAAAAGCAGGGGTAGCAATCTTATTTGCAGACAAAGTAGATTTCAAACCAAAACTAATTGAAAGGGCAAAGATGTTCCCTTATGCAGGGAACAATCCAAGAGGAAGAAATGACAATCATAAATATATATGCATCAAATACAAATGCCCCTAACTATACAAAACAAATATTAATGGACATGAAAAACAAAATAAGCACTAATACAATTGTAGTGGGGGACCTCAATACCCCATTGTCACAAAGAGACAGATCATCTAGACAAAAAATAAACAACAAAATTCTAGAACTGAACCAAGGCTTTGAACAAATGGACTTAATAGATATCTACAGTGTATTCCACCCCACAAAATCAGAATATACACTCTTTTTGGCTGAACATGGGTCATTCTCCAAAACAGACCACATGCTAGCTCATAGGGCATGTTTAAGTAAATGCAAAAGAATTGAAGTTACCCCCAGTATACTATCAGACCATAGTGAAATAAAATTGGAGATCAATGGCATAAGAAACTGCAAAAACCCCCCAAACACATGGAGATTGAATAACACTCTCCTGAACAACCAATGGGTCACAGAGGAAATTAAAGAAGAAATTAGACAGTTTCTACAACTAAATGACAATACCAGTTCAACATACAGGAATCTATGGGACACAATGAAGGCAGTTCTACAAGGGAAATTCATAGCAGTGATTGCCCATATTAGGAAAACAGAGACAGCTCAAATAAACAACCTAAAGCTGAACCTCAAGCTCCTAAAAAAAAGAAAAGCATGACAAACTCAAAGCTCATACAAGAGAAGAAATTATAAAGGTCAAAGTAGAAATCAATGCAATGGAGACTAAGAAAGTGATGCAAAAAAATCAATGAATTGAAGAGTTGTTTTTTTGAAAGAATAAATAAAATCAATAAACCCTTAGCCAGCCATAACAATAAAAGGAAAGAAAAGGCTCAAATCCATGCAATTAAGAAAGTAAAAGGTGAAGTCACAACAGATCCAGCAGAAATCCAGAGGATCATCAATACCTACTTTGAGAACCTGTACGCTAATAAAATGGAAGACACAGAAGAAATGGACAGATTCTTAGATACATACAACACGCCAGAGTTAAATGAAGAAGATATGAAATTCTAAATACTCCAATTACAATCAGTGAAATTGAAAATGTAATTAAAAATTTACCAAAAAAGAAAAGCCCAGGTCCTGATGGCTTCATTGCTGAATTCTACAAGGCATTTAAAGAAGAACTATTGCCATTACTCTTTAAACTCTTCAATGAAATTGAAAGGAAAGCAATACTTCCAAATTCATTCATGGAAGCAAGTGTTACTTTGATTCCAAAACCAGAGAAAGGCCCAACAATAAAAGAGAACTACAGGCCAATCTCACTAATGAACATAGATGCAAAAATCCTCAACAAGATACTGGCAAACAGAATACAGTGGGTCATCAAGAAGATCATACACCCTGACCAAGTCGGATTTATCCCAGGGATGCAATGATGGTTCAACATACTTAAATCAATAAATGTAATACACTATATTAACAGAGCCAAGGACATAAATCATATGATCTTCTCAATAGATGCAGAAAAAGCTTTCAACAAAATCCAACACCCATTCATGATTAAAAACCCTATAGAAAATTGAAATAGAAGGTCTTTTTCTCAACCTGATTAAGGCTATATATGAAAAACCAATAGCCAACCTCATACTAAATGGTCAAAAACTGAAAACCTTCACACTAAAATCAGGAACAAGACAAGGATGTCCACTATCACCACTCCTGTTCAATATAGCTCAGGAAACATTAGTCACAGCAATTAGACAAGAGAAAGAAATCAAAGGAGTAAAGATAGGAAAGAAAGAAGTTAAACTGTCATTATTTGTTGATGATATGATACTCTACATAGAAGACCCAAAAAACTCTACCAAAAGACTTCTAGACTTAACTGACAGATTCAGTAGAGCAGCTGGATACAAGGTTGACACTCAAAAAACAATAGCCTACTTGTGCACAAATAACAGACTCACTGAGAGAGAAATTAAGGAAATAATTCCTTTCATGATAGCATCTAAAAAAATAAAATATCTAGGAATCAATCTAACAAAGGAAGCAAAAGACCTCTACACTGAAAACTACAGCACTCTGAAAAAAGAGATTGAAGAGGACATAAGAAAATGAAAAGACATCCCTTGCTCCTGGGTAAGAAGAATCCATATAGTGAAAATGGCCATACTTCCAAAACTATATAGATTTAATCCAATGCCAATTGAAATTCCAACAATATATTTCACAGAACTAGAGAAAATAATCCAAAAATTTATTTGGAACCAGAAGAGACCTAGAATAGCAAAAGCAATTCTAGGCAACAGAGTCATGGCTGGGAGTATCACAATCCCCAACTTGAAACTATACTACAAAGCTACTGTGATTAAAAACAGCATGGTACTGGCAAAGAAACAGACCTGAGGATCAGTGGAATAGATAAGAAAATCCAGAAACAAGTCCAGATATATTCAGCCACCTCATCTTTGACAAAGGACCCAACCATCCTCATTGGAAGAAAGATAGCCTCTTTAATAAATGGTGTTGGAAAAACTGGATTTCAACCTGCCAAAGATTAAAACTAGACCCATATCTATCACCATGCACTACACTAAGACTGAAGTGGATTAAAGATCTAAATATTAAAACAGAAATACTAATCTTGCTCGAAGATAAATTAGGTAGAACTCTTGAAGACATTGGCATAGGAAAAGACTTTATGAACAAAACCTCAGTAGAATGGGGACCAGCACAAAGAATCAACAACTGGGATCTCATCTTATTAAAAAGCTTCTGTACTGCAAGAGAAACCACCAACAGAGCTAAGAGACAACCTACAATGTGGGAAAAAAATTTTAGCAGCTGTACCTCAGACAAAGGACTACTATCTAGAATATACAAAGAACTTAAAAAATCAGAACCCCAAATTTAAAGACCTGATTTAAAAATTGGCATCTGAAATGAACAGATGTTTCTCAGACAAAGAATTAAAAGCAGCAAATAAACATATGAAAAAGATGTTCAACATCAACTGGTCATTCAAGAGATGCAGATGAAAACAACACTGAGATACCATCTCAACCCAGAAAGAATGGCTGCTATCAAGAAATCAGCCAATAACAAACGTTGGCGGGGTTGTGGGGAGAAAGGAACCCTTCTGCATTGTTGATGGGAGTGCAGACTGGTGTAACCACTGTGGAAATCAGGGTGGAGATTCCTAAAAGAACTAGGACTAGAGGTACCATTTGACCCAGCTATTCCCCTGCTGGAGATCTTCCCAAAAGAATTTAAAGAATCTTACCACAGCAATATATGTGATCCCAGGTTTACAGCAGCAAAGTTTATAATAGCAAAATCTTGAAAGCAGCCCTAGTGCCAATCAACTGGAAACTGGATAAAGAAGATGTGGGGTTTTTTTATAAAATGAAGTACTACTAAGCCATAAAGAATGAGAAGCTAGAAACATTTATAGTGAAATGGATGTATATTGAGGAAATACTCAAGTGAAATAAGTAGAACACACATGTGTAAATACTGAATAGTTTCTCTGGTGTGAGAAACTGAAAGTATAAATAATGATTAAAATGAATAATTGATAGTGTGAAATAGGAAGAAAAGGTCCAAAGGGGTAGGGTAAGTGTGAGGGGCAGGAGAAAGAAAAGAAGGGAAAGAAAAAATTATGAGAAAAGGAAAAAATGGAAACAAAGTCTTTGTAAATAGGGAAGGATGGAGGGGTGGAGGGAGGACAGGTAATGGGGAAAAAATGAGAACCAAGATGCATCATTTAAAGGTACAATATCGCAATGATAAATGTAAATGTATTGTATACCTAAAAACATACCAATAAAAGAATCTAAGGAAAGAAAAAAAAAAAAGAAAATGCACCAAGATGGTAACAGGGGTGATGTCTGAGTGGCAGTGTTTTGAAGGACTTTAATGATTTTATAATATTTTTAAATCAGAAAAAAATGTTATTTTATAAAATGAATGATCCACATTTGCTTGCCAGGGATAAAAGAATGATATCTGCAGAAATCTCCCCCACAGTGAGCAAAAGCAATCTCCAGTACAGCAATTGAGGCAGCACTATACTATGTTGGTTAAAAGTGAGTTTAATATCGGAATCTTTACTCTATAGCTTACTAGTCGTATTACTTTATGCAAATTATTACATCCCTCTCCTTGCTCCCTTCTCTGTAACACAGAAAATTAAAATATTTACCTCATGAGGTTGTTGTGCAAGTCAAATGAAACGCGATACAAAATCTCTTTCTATGATGCACAAAATAGGGGTTCAATAAATGTTGAATAAATATTCTGTTAAGAGCCTGGGGAGAAGTCCCTTCAAGTATCCTGCTCTGCAGTTTTCATACTAATTTAAGAAAAACAATTCAAAAGTTAGAAATAAAAAGATAACAGCCCTCCCTTTCAAAACCCACATGAAGGTCAACTTTTGCTGTAGGTAAAAGTAACTGTGTTTGAGTTTTTAATTGTCTTGATTACAATTCATATAAACATACAAAGGAACAGGGTAAAACTGGAATTTAACTTGTAGGACATAGATGAGCTGCAAGTTATTTTTTCCAGTAGAGGTGCAAATAATTTCTAACCAGTAGGAAACATAGCTCCAAAGGTTAAGATTTCATTGTACTGTAGGATAATTTTGCATTCTTATTTTAGCATTCTTTTTTCTGGTAACTATTATTTTTTCTCATTTTCTCCTTTGAACTAATTTACCATTATACTGCTTCCCTTATTAATGAGGTAAATAAATTTTTTGTGCATGCTCACTATATATTTGTGGGTGAACCATGTTTTTATCTTGTTGAAAATTATATTTTATCCCTAATATTGGACCTTTTTCATTAGAGACTCATTCCTTGTGTTAAAAAATATCAGCACACATTTACTTTCATAAACATAACATAGAGGTTTTTTGGAGGTGGACAGAGCATCCCAAAAGTAAGATGACATGAAATCTCATGTGAGGCGTTCCAGATCCTCCACGGAGAGCTGAATCCCTGGGGCTGGAACACAGGAAAGACACTTGAAAGACAGCTATGGAGGGGTGCTCAAGGCTGACGATTTCAAAGGTAGAACTCAGACCAGGGTAGCACCTGAGATACTATGCCTCTCATCCTGCTGAGAGTACTGTTTGGGACAACACACGGATGGACAAGAAACAGGCTGGGTACCAAAGGCTTCCACTTGGAATTAGTTATGCTTCAGAGAGGGAACTTCTCTAAATACAGTCTGAGAACCACCAGAAGTCTTCATGCAAAAAGTCAAAGGGTTTTCATGGTCAACACTAGAGTGACATTTACACTTGCAGTGTGTCAGCATTTACACTGATGGTGCAAAAGGAATGGTGAATAACACTGCTGTACTTTCACCAAAAATTATATTCACCACTAAATGGAAAAAAGCAGCTGGCCCTCCCCGTGTAAAGTCACATCTTCCCGCCCAATGCAGCCACCACCAGGCTGTGCAGGAGTGTGCAGATGCCATGCCAGCTGGGAGCCCAGCTGTCTCCTGTGGTGCCGGAAACTAAGGAGAGTAGAAGGGTGTAAAATAGTGCTATTTCTCTCCCTAAATATTTCTATCTTGGAAAATATATGTATATTTCATTGAAAAACATGAAATGGAACTGGGTTTCACTAAAAGAGCCAGTTTTACTTAATAATGACCTTGTTGAACCAATAAAAGGCACCAATTTTATTGTCTCATCACTTGCATGTTTTTTTTTAATTCTCTGTGGTAACTAGGCAGCACACATAAAGCCCTGCTACTATCCAAGCTACTGGAGAAAAGACATTCATGTGAGTTGCATACTGAAATGGCTGCTCTTTCTAAAATCATGGAACTTCCTTTTTACCTGAAAGAATGACTGACAAACTACCATTATTCAGACTTTAATATCTGGCAGGAATTTTCTCAAAAATGAATGAAACCACCCTGTTCATCCAAGGGAAACAACCGGGAGTGTTTATTGCCAATTTAAAAGATTTCAGCTTGCAAGCAAATACTGGGATTTTAGAGAAGTTGTATCACCACTGTGAGCTTGACAGCTTCCCAAGAACTTTTAAAAAGACGTTTATTTTGAAATCGGCGGTAATATTCACGGAAGCAGTTGTTTTTGCTGTGTAAAGGGGTGCGTCAGCATTAGGATGAGCTACCTGCACAATGGCAAGCTCATATTTTCGAGATGACCGAGGAAGGATGTGACGGAGTTATACATAAGCAGAGGTTTCACTTGCAGACACACCACTGGGTTTTCATATGTGATGCACCACCTGTCAGGTTTTGTTGTTCTATTAATGAAGAATACCCTCAGTTAGGTATGTGAGATGTTGAAAACCAGCTCCAGCACTGGGGGACCAAGGACACAGAACAGGAGGAGCAGAGCTTACGGATAACATCAGATGCTAGACAGCAACGCTCTGAGATCTGAGCATGCTATCAGGGACTCTTTGCACTTCTCTGTAATGCCACATCTCTCCTTATAATGCCATTGAGGCTACAGAGTGCAATGACATGAGTTCAGGAGCAGCTACCAGAACTCAGCTGTCTTCTACAAAACCAGAACCTAAAAAGTCAGAAGTAGTGCTACTCTCCTCCATAAATATTTTTATTTTGGAAAAAGCTCTGTATTTCATTTCTAAAAAGTTATCAACAGGCAATGAGTATATTATTATAATTTTAAATTGACAAATACATTTTTTTTAATTTCTCAGTTTCAACATTGAATATAGCAATTGCCAGTACTTATTATCCAACATAAGAAAAGCTCTTTGGGGTCCTTAATAATTATTCAAAATATAAAGGGACCCTGATACCAAAAAGTTGGGACCACACTGCTCTAATATACTTAAGCAATGGAGATATCACCATGCTCAATTAGATTCTTCCTCCTCAAATTAAAAATAAAAACTAAGGTTCTTATAGGAAAATAGGAACCAAGGTTGGAAAACAATGCAACTATGATTTGATGAATAATTTTTATATGTAAAGCATCTGAGAACAGATCATAGCAAGGCTTCCCCCTAAATAAACACAGTGTTTGTTTTTAAAAAGCATTTATGTGGGCCGGGGATTTGACTCAGTGGTTTCACCACCTGCTGCTCAAGCGCAAGGACCGGAGTTCGATCCTTGGTACCAAAAAAAAAAAAAGGCATTTATGGAGGCGGTAGTGAGGCCAACGCTCCACTCCAGCCCCCTTTTTCCCTCCATGGTTTCTCCCCGCTCCCGCAAATAACTTGGCTCGGGGGGCTCTGCTCGCTGGTCCTTTCGCAAGCCATGCGCCGGCCGCCACCGCTGCTGCGAGCAGACCCCTTCTGATGGGTCTCGCCATGCAGGCTGGGACCCCTCTCCTCCCTCTGCCACCTCTGCGTCAAGTTAAGTTTGAAGAGGGGGGACGAGGGGAACATGGACCTGAAGAAGAGGATCCACCTGGAGCTGAGGAACCGAACCCCGGCAGCTGTTCGAGAACTTGTCTTGGACCATTGCAAATCAAATGACGGAAAATTGAGGACTTAACAGCTGAATTTGTGAATTTAGAGTTCCTCAGTTTAATAAATGTATGCTTCATTTCAGTTTCAAATCTCCCCAAGCTACCTAAATTGAAAAAGCTTGAGCTCAGTGACAATAGAATCTTTGGAGGTCTGGAGATGCTAGCAGAAAAACTTCCAAATCTCACACATTTAAATTTAAGTGGAAATAAACTGAAAGATATCAGCACCTTGGAAACTTTGAAAAAATTGGATTGTCTGAAAAGCCTGGATCTGTTTAATGGTGAGGTCACCCACCTAAATGACTACTGAGAGAGCATCTTCAAGCTCTTGCCCCAACTAAGCTACCTGGATGGCTATGACAGAGAGGACCAGGAAGCCCCAGACTCAGACGCAGAGGTGGATAGTGTAGATGAAGAGGAGAAGGAGGAGGAGGATGAAGAAGGAGAAGATGAGGAGGATGAGGAAGATGAAGATGGTGAGGAAGAAGAGTTTGATGAAGAAGAGGATGAAGATGAAGACATAGAAGGAGATGAAGATGAAGATGAAGTCAGTGAGGAAGAAGAATTTGGACACGATGGAGAAATTGATGAAGCTGAGGAGGAGGAGGATGAAGAGGAGGACGAAGAGGAGGAAGAAAGTGGAAAAGGTGAAAAGAGTAAGAGAGAAACAGATGATGAAGGAGAAGATGATTAAGACCCCAAATAACCTGCAGAAACAGAACTGCTCAGTATTGGTTGGCCTGCTCATGGATTTGGTAGCTGTTTAAAAAAAAAGGTAGCTGTGATACAAACCCCAGGACACCCACCCACCCAAAGAGCCAAAGAATAGTTCCTGTGACATTCCACCTTCCTCCATTTAGTCCCTCCTGGTAATCACACCAAGCCTGGGGACTTTGCCCCAACAAAATTGTAAGTGTTGTTAGGTTTTTGTGTAAGACTCTTGCTGTAGCATGGATAGCTGTGATTGGTGAGTCAACCATCTGTGGCTACCAGTTACACTGAGATTGTAACAGCATTTTTACTTTCTGTACAACAAAAAAGCTTTGTAAATAAAATCTTAACATTTTGAAAAAAAATTTTTTAAGAAAAGCATTTATTTTACCAGTACACAGAGACTTTACAAAGCTGTTGGGATCAGTCACTTCTCTGTGTGTAAATCTGCGGCTGAGCCCACAGACACACCCAGTGTTGATGCACAGGTCTAGAGGGGAGGCCCAGGAGCTACACTCGAGTTCCAGCCACATCTTTCTGAACATGACTACGGGGCCTTCACACATTCCATCATTCTAGCTCCTTATTGACTGTATTTAGTTTTTTCCACATGAAGTTGCTATCACAATAAACAATCAGTTTTCCATTTAGGTGCCAGGGGAAAGCATAAGATAATGAGAAACCATCAATTTAATCTCACAATTCATGTTGAGAAAGTGTTCGCATACATTCTGCTGCCCTGGCCCTTCTGACTTTGAAAGACAGGCTGGGACCAAGATTTGGAGAGGAACAAGCAGAGGTCTCTTCAGATGATTTATGACATGCTGCTCAACACCTTGAGTCATTTGTAGGAAAATGCATCCACCTGGAGACACAGTGCTAGGGGAAAGCAATCGGCCACACAGGCTGAAATATCACAGGGCTTCACTTGTACAAGAAACTCTAAGTATAATTTAAAGAGCAAAAGAAAAGATAGATGATAGGAAACAAGGAGAAAACTCTTTGGCAAATGAGAAGGGGCTCTGGAGATGGAGGGAGAGGGTAAAGCAGGAAAGGGAAAAGGACTAAAAAGAGTTGAGATGTGTTCTGTACCTCTACTGAGTCTCCACAACAAATGTAATCATTACATGCTGCAAACATGTACTAACAAAAAATTAAAAAGAAAGGAAGAGTGCCTAGAAATAATTTCTGAGAACGTAAATCCAATACGTTAACCTCCACTGGTTAACAGGAACAAAAGTGAGGAAACTGTGTAAGGGTACCCAGCTTTCATGGTTCACTGGAAATGCCTTTTTTCAGTTGCACGGTGCGGTTTTCATGATCACATCAGACAAAAACCGATGGTGACAATGCTAGTGATGAAAGGGAGAAGACTGGGACTGTGGAGGAGCAAGAGACGGAAGAGTGCTTGTTTTTCATTCTGCTAATTAAGGTCATTTAAAAACCTTAGCCGAGCATGGTGGTGCACAGCTATGATCCTAGCCATTTGGGAGGCTCAGGTAGGAGGATTCCAAGTTTGAACTCAGACTGGGCAACTTAGCAACCTTCACTAGACCTTATCTCAAAATTTGAAAATACGGAAAGGCTGGAGATGTATCTCAGTGGAAAGACCCTCGGTTCAATTACCCAGTTCTACAAAAACAAACAAAAATACCATTATCTTTTTTCTCTACTCTACATTAAAAGAAAAGGCATTTTAGTACCAATACAAAATAATGGAAAGGATACAACCTCAGAATAAAGCTAACTACTTTACACTGATTAGATAAAAAGATGGAATTTGTATGTATAGTTACTGCTATGGCTATGTCTAGATGTCCCTCCAAAGCCTCATCAGTCTTAGGTGGGGCTTTTTCAAAGGTGGCTGAATCTAGGGTATGTGATTGACTCGTGGTGCAATGCTAGGCTGAAGGGCACTAGAATTAAGGGTGTGAGTACTGCCCGCCCTAAGTAGTCTGGGTAAGATAAAGGGGGCAAAAAGATGCCTTTGCTATTTTGTGGTCGCTATGTTGTTTCTCCTCTGTGATGCCCCTCTGCCATCCACCCTCTCTTGGAGCCAGCTGATTATGGACTGAAACCTCTACAAACTACGAGCTAGATAAACCTTTCCTCCTTTAATTTGGGGTGTGGGGTATTTTGTCTCACCCAGGACAGTGCCGGACATTAAAGTGTTTGATAAAATGGTGGCTAATATAATTGGATTTTGTGAAGTTAGCTTTTTAAAAGAGGAAGGAATAACAGTAGTGACACAAACAGAAGATTGATGTAATTTTGAAAATTGCCTGTCTTCCTGCCTTTTTGCTTCATTTTATACTCCCATAGGTCAGAAAAAACTTTGAAATCACTGCAGATAAATCTCCATGTTTCCCATGAATTCTTATAAATGGGCCTCCAAAATCACAGGAAGGATGGGAAACACTATTAAATCATATTTCCACATGAACCTGCCACTGTTCAAGAGACCCGGGGCTTATAGCAAAGGCTCAGTTCCTATTTTCTTTAGAAATACTCCCTCTCAAGAGATTACAGGTCAAGCAGAAAACTTGCTCAGCAATGAAATTAGCAATAGGTCTTCCACTGAATCACAGCAGCAACTGTGTGTATAAATAAGTTGACAGCTTAAAACAGACAGTAACCTTCCCCAGAAGTCCTTGGAGTTGCGTGATTGTAGCCCACTCTTGTAGCTGGGTAGTCAACAACTTCACAACGGTGCCTTCACTCCCTTCTACACTCCTGGTGACCACCCAAGCAGCCTCAGGATATTGCTGTCTGCCTCTCACCTGAGCCTAGGCTACCGAAGGACCCGGCTGGGCACAGAGGACGAAATGTGTGCGCCCTTCCTGTTCGAGGGCTTGCGTTGCAATCGCTGCCTATGTGGTCAGCGAGGGTTTTAACCGAAGGCCTCGACTGAGCTCCAGCTGACATGGGGTTGGTTCCCTATGTGTGCCTAGGTGTCTGGGGTGGGAAGCCTTTCGGATGAAATGACCTCCAAAGCTCACACACAGTGCGGGAGACAGAAAATAGAAGACAAGAAAGGAGCATAGAAAATAGGTTGCTAATTCTGGCGCAGGAAGCTAATGGCTGAGTATGCTGAGAACACCACAGGTCCCGGAGCATCCAGAGACCCGGACCCTTCTTGAAGAGATCATGTGGGAAGAGTCACTGAGAAGGGAGGGCCCTCATCTGAACCTTGAAGGATGAGCAGGACTTCACTGAAATCAACAGGAGGAAATGGATTTTAGAGAAAAAGAGGAGCGTAGCCGAGTCTATTAAGTGGTATACCGGAGAGGAAAATTGGGAGCTGCAGTCTGTAAGGTGGGAAGGAGGGCCAGCAGAGGACAGTGCGAGGGGCCGCGTGGTGGGAGAGAGACTGGGGGATCCTGCACCCAGTAACTGCTAAACCAAGTCTGCAACAGGTTTGAAACAATGGGGGGGGGGGTCATATATACTATATAATGTATATTATAGCAACAACATTAATATAGCATATTATATATAATTATAGCAGTGTTACATATTTATTTATATACAAAATAAATATTATATATCGGCATATGTATACACAATACCTACCCATTACTATGTGTAAACGAATATACACTGTCTCTATAATATGGTGTATATTGTATTGGTGTATATGTTGTATATAAATGAGATTGTTGATGTATTATAACACTCTATAAGGTACAGTGGTACCCCAGTTCACGAATTTAATTCTTTCCACAATTCTGGTCACAAACCAAATTGAATGAGAACCAAATTAAATTTCCCCATGAAGTCAACATTGAACCTAACCATTAAGTTACATATTAATGGTTATATTAACATTATATTTATTATATAAGCACTATAATATGTACTAATATAATATGCACGATTCTAACATGTACTATACTATAATAAAACAATTATAAATAATACATAAAACATAATCATGTATATGTTTTTATTTCTACATTAATACATAATAAAATGTACATTTATAATATAAATATACAATTATTTATTACATAATATATTAATTGCATTGCTATATTTCATTATTTAATTCATTTGTGTGTTATTTCTAACCAGTGCACATATTAATATATAACGCTCTGTATAGCACCTCAGTATCTATTGATGCCTCTATTATGCTACCTTAGTATTGGCATGCAATATTAGGATGCATCTCTAGCTCATTCTGGAGTATTCTATCTGACCTGCCAGGCAGATGCACCTGCCCCAGGGTTAGCTGACACTTGTACATTTTATGCACAGTGGTGGTGCCCATAATAATTTTACAGGGGTACATTTAATAAGAGCTTCAAATTCTTTAGCAGTTTTACACAACCTCTTTAAAAATTGTGCACTGAAAATTTTACTCATCACTAAAGCAATTTAGCCTACACAATGTAAAACTCCAAAATATATCAGAATCTAGGTAAGTCCCCAAATCAGAATAGAAATAAGATGCTTTGCAATTTTCACCATATCTTACCTCTCCTGGTGACAGAACCAAACGCTCTGGAGCCCTCTTGGCATGTGAGTCACTTCACATTACTACATTACTACTGGCTCTGTATTTTTTAAATGAGGTTGGTAAGATGTTCTTACAGAGCTGCTATATCGATTAAATAATCATAGTACTTATGATAGCATTTCCTAAGCACTCATCTCAAAATTTCCATCTCTTCTACTCCAAGTTCATCCTTACAGCTGCACTGGTTACAAATCATAGCTTTGCCAAGGCTCCTCTTTCTCTCCAGACACCTGGTCTGCCAGACATCTCCTCCGCTCTCCTCTCACTTCAGAAAGCCACCTCCACTTCCACCGCTGTGCCCTAAGCCAGCACCGTGCCTGGCTGTGCAGCTGATGGCCTGCCTCTCCACACGGAGAGAGCTCCAAGGGATAAACCAGACCCAACTCAACGCCTTTGTAGACGCCCAAAGCCCGCCACACTCAGTGCTGAGCCCTGGTCGGCACATGACCTTCCAGTCTTAACCCGTCTGGCTCTCTGACCTTCCCTCCCTTACTCTCTCTCCCTCGCTCCTTAATTTCAATCACCCAGACCTTCTTACTGTTTTTCAAACATGTCAGAAATACCCCTGCTTGGGGCCTTTGGCTGTCTTCTTGGGCTAGAAAACTCTCCCCAGATAGCAGCTACAAGACCTACTCGCTTATTTCCATTAAATCTGCTTAAACATCCCTCCCTGCTCCCCGCAAAGCTGCATTCCCTCTCTTCCAGGCCTTTGTCACTACTTTCTTCCACACAGCAGTGCTATGCATCCCTACCTTGATATTAGCCACAAACACATGACTTGCTTTTCTGCCAATGAAATGTAGTATCTGTCTTCTGGCTGTACAAGCCAGGGGTGCTGCATTCCTCTTGAAGATCACAGGGCATGGGTCAAGAAGAAAGCCCTGGCTTGAATTCCCTTGTTACTGAATTTCAGGTCCTCTCTGTTCACCTGCTTTGAACATAGAGCATAAATGATAAATACCTGTTTTTGAGATAAGCCACTGATATTGGGGATTTTTTTTTTTTTTACTGCACCACAGCCTAGCCCTACCTAGGCAACCCTGATGGTTCTAATACCTGATGTGTACTGAAACATTTATTTATTAATGTGCTGTCTGAGTCCCTAAGCAAAACATACTTCAAGAGTATTTTTCCACTGCGTTCATTGCATAAAGAACAATGCCTGGCATGAAGCTCATTCCCAAAGTTGGAGGAAATAAATTAATATCTGGGTAATTAGTATCTATCTTAATACGTGGCAAGCACTATTTACTTGATTTACACACCATCCCCCAGTGACTGGGTTTATCTTTGTCACATCTATTTTAGGGAAGGAAACTCAGGAAACATCAGGGTGGTCCCCAGAACAAAGCAGATAATCCACAAATATGATAGATCTATCTTTCCTAAAAAGAAGATATAAGAGTAACAAAGCTTCAGTGCCCCTCCCTAAGATGGGCTCAAAAAATGATGAGGAATCCATCACTGCTTCAGAAAGTGGCAAGAATGGTGGGCTGTTTGTTCAAAACAAGAGGGAATATTTTGAGGAGAGTTAACAGCAATGTGTCTTTTACTCTAATAAAGATTTTAAATTTTAAAGATTCACTGTATTTTTCTACCGTACTTGGTATCTACTCATAATGGCACTGTGAGGGGGTAAATGAAGTTATTTGAATTGTTTGATAGAAAGTTAATCAATAAAAGGTAGTTATTAGTAGTAAGAAAAAAAGAAAAACAAGTAAATATACGCCAGCTCCTTTTTCTTCTGCTGTGTTCTATGACAATGTTTCTTAAAATGCATTCTGGGAAATACTAATTCCGTGGACGGTAAATGGCTGTTACAAGAAAAGATTTTACTGTGGCCACTTCGGTGAACCAAACATGGGAGGAGGATAGCACGGTTTCAGCTGCAGGGATTCCAGGGGGCCCTGCTGGGTGTTCTCTGCACTGATGAAGGGTCCCCTTTCAGGCCATTTCAGTCTTGTCCCCTGTGAAATGTGGATAACAGTTGGGTCTAGCATGTAGGGTGCCTTAAGAATTAAATTGAATTATACCTGCAGAGTTACCATATAATTTGCCATTGAAACTAAAACACATTTTCCCAACATTTTATTATGAAAACTTTCAAACATACAAAAGTTGAAAGAACTTTTATCTACCAATATATGTATCAACCACTTAAGACCTATTATTAACATCTTGCTAAATGTCTTTATGACATGTATATTCATCTAGCCAATGATTTTTTTTTTTTTGAGATACATCTAAGAGTGAACGGAGACACAGTGTAGCCAGGGTGAACGCTCTCAGACACACTTACTCTATGGCCTTCCCTCATATAATTTGTCCACCACAGTGTTGAGGACACAATAAACACATAATACATGATAATTACTACAGCTTCTATTTAAGTTCACAAAATTCTGGGTCAAAAAGGTATGTGCTATCGTGTCCCACAAGCACAATTCTGAGTGATTTCTCAAATACTCAATTCCATGGTCATCTGAGATTTCCAACCCATTTTATAACACCCCAAAGACTCCGTGGTCTTTAGCGGTCACTGTGGCATCCATGCCCCACCCCTATATCCTTAAGAAATTCAATCAAACCAAAGACTATCTTGGTTAGGAGACACAGCATGGTATCTGGAGACTTTGCCACCCTATAAAACTAAGTCTATTTCTGCTTGCAAAGTTTCTGAACTGACCACTCACTAACTGGCCAAATCAGACTCAACTCCTACAGTCAAACTCTTGTTTAGTTTTTCACAGCCAAGGGGCTTATCAAGAGGGTTAAAGAATGGGCTGGAGAAGTAGTTTGCAGACATCAGCCAAGTCGGACCAGAAGAATGCTTACGATTCAATGTGATGTAACAAATAAGAATAAAAGCAATAACAAAACACAGCTGGTATTAAGCATTTACCATGTGCCAAATAATGTACAAAGAGGATCTCGGGGCTTGATGTCTAAAACCAAGTCTATGTCTCTTTTTTTACAATTAGTGACCATGCAACTTTTACCAGGTCACTTAGCCTGCTCCTTTATGAAATCCACACAAGGAAACCTGACCACCAGCTTCCCAGAATTGTTGGAAGGACAAAACAGTTGCTATAAGTGTCCTCAGTCAACTACATATTGCTGTGTAGAGTACATTGTTTTATTTTAGTTATCAGTTCTCTACCAGTGCCCAGAAAACCATTTATGGATTCTACTGGTTCAGTGATAGATGTTAAAAGATATTAGAGTTTAAAGACCTAAAAAGAGAAAAATATGCTCTTGGATTGTAATAAACAATGTAATAGTATAATAAGAAACAGGTTTCCCAAAACTTGTATAACCTAGGATGCATCAACCTGAAGTTTTACAACCTCAAATAAGTTCTTTGATTAAATTGCTCATATTTAGAGTGGGGATATTATCACTGCATTTCAAGATTGTTATGATAATCAAATGAGACATGACATGTAAAAGCAAGTTATGAAACTGAAAAGCATCCCACACATAAAAGATATAATTATTTTTGCCATGTACCTGAATATTCAGTTTCTGTAATATACAGAATTTAGACTCTAGATCCCCTTATAATTAGCACTTAAGCTGCCCCCAGCAAGAATATATTTTGAATTCCATTCAAGAAGGCATTTCACTTAATTTTTAATAGTCTGCAGCATTTCTATATTGGGCTGCAACGAAATGTAGTATGTCATAAAATGTTCCGCAAGACCTTCCACAGGTAACATTTCTGGCCTGGTTCCATTTAACACCACTAAGTGACATTAGTTAGAAATTTCTCTCATCCTACACGGGAAGCTATAGATTCTACTGCCTGAGGAAAATAACTATGGGAATAGCGGATGCTCTCTGCTTCCCCACCCATTACGCTCTGTCTTAAGTTTAGAAAAGATGCTTTCAAATATGCTTTCAATGGAAATCAATCCTGCTAGGCAAATGTACCTCCTGAAGGGTTAATTTACGGCTGTTTACTAATAATTATTCTAGAATTGTCTTGTACTGACTTTGTAATGGGGGGCATGAGAGTAAAGAGGAAAAGAGATAGAGAAAGGAGAGGGAGGAGGGAGGAGGAGAAGGGGAGTGAGTGGAGGGGGAAGAGCAAGAAGAGAAGAGAAGAGAGTCAGAGAGAAGGGGAAATGGAAGTAGAGTAGGAGGGAGGGAGAGAAAGGAGCTGACCGAGTTCTTGCTGCATAAATTCTCTGAACGTAGTCTCTGATTTCTACTTATTCTATTTCTACTCACTCTATTTCTACTCAGAAGGGGCCTCCTGTACCCGAAAGAAGCCACACACCACAGTCAGTGAGGCCGGAGTCCCAGCTTCCTCTCCTAAACCTAGGCACTTGCCATGCCCAGCCTCCTCTGGGCAGTGTGCTGTGGTCTCTCCCCTTGGGGAAATGGTGAGTGCAAGGCATGGCACCACTGTCACCACTCACCTTCACCTTCTACTTCCCCTTTTCCCTTAATCGTTAACTGCTCAGCCAACTTATTTATATTTTTAATGCCAGAAACGTGTAGTATTTGGAGCATAATTCCTTGTGTTGCTGTTTGTTATATACGTAAATTGCCCTTGCATAGTAACTTCTTCATCTGTACAGCTGGTTCTGTGGAAATGCCCCTGAGGCTACCCTAGGGCAGGGAATGTTTGAAAGAGAAGGGTGGACAAGTTTCAAAGCTTGGGACTCCTAGTCCTCTATCCCTCTGCCCAGCAGCTCTGCATTTATCTATTTTAAAAACTGAGATTTCCACATGGAGAGAGAATTCCACCAATGTGAAGTAAAGCAAACAAAGAAAGAACAAACAAAAAGATCTGCCAAATATCTAATGCCAGGGTTACATTTCCATTTTAATTTCTGATGGTTCTATCTATTCCTGGAAGGGTTTTGGAATGTTCTATCCTGAAGACCTACTTTTTTTCAGGAAGCTATAGAAGCTATTGGATTTAAAACACGGTTCTTACTCTTACAACTCAAAGTCTCATAGAGAAGAAGGAAATTTGGTCATGTGACTGGGGAAAACTTATGAGGGCAAATAGTACTTCAAGGGCTGGCATGGTGAGTGTGTTCAGCTGGGTGGAGAAAAGAAAGGGAGGGATTGGAGTTCTAAGAAAAGCATGGGAAGGCCACACACAGCCCAGAAGCCTGTCTGTGCAAGACACCCACTGATGCCAAACAGGCCACCAGCCAACCCTCTGGGAGCACCAAGTGCAGGTGTCTGGTAAGACCTTCAGTGGCAAATGTGGGCAATTTGGGTTTCAGCATGTGGTAACACAAGCCAGTGAGAACTGTTCGGACTAAGGCATAATAAAAACCATACTGTAATTTAATTATGTCCCATTTAATTTAACAATGTCAAATGACATTGAGAAAATTGCACGAGAATACCAAGATTCTGCTCAAGGAACATGTCGATAACACTCACACATCTCTACAAATGAAAAAGAAACCCAAAATCAGTTATTACATTACCTACTGGAGAAAAAAATGAAGGAGATGGTCTGGGATTGTCAGTGGACTAGCTCCTGGTCACCACACTTCTTTTAGATGCACATAATTGCCGTGCAATCAGTACCCCCTTTCTGAAAGAGAAGTGGTGTAAATGAGGGGAAGAATGCCTCCTATCATGAAGGAAAGATTGCTTTTCATGAGGGAAATCCTCTCCATATGTTAAGGAAAACAAAGATAACTAGAATTTCTCACTTTCAAAAATTTTGTCTTCCAAGACAGAATTATCAGTAAAAAAAGAGCTTTTAAAGACCCAGTCCAAAAATGGGCATCTGAAATGAACAGACATTTCTCAGATGAAGAAGTAGAAATAGCAAATAAACATATGAAAAAATGTTCAACATCACTGGTCATTCAAGAAATGGAGATGAAAACAATGCTGACATTTCACCTCACCCCCAGAAAGAATGGCTGCTATCAAGAAATCAACCAATAACAAATGCTGGCAGGGCTGTGGGGAAAGAGAAACCCTGTTCCACTGCTAGTGGGAGTGTCGACTGGTGCAACCACTGTAGAAATCAGTATGGAGATACCTCAGAGAACTAGGACTGGAAGTCCAATTTGACTTGGCTATTCCCCTGCTGGGTATCTTCCCCAAAGAATTAAAAGAATCATACCACAGCAATATATGTGCACCCATGTTTATAGCCGCACAGTTTGTAATAGCTAAAGCTTGGAAATAGCCCAAGTGCCCATCAACTGGAGACTGGATAAAGAAAATGTGGATTTTTTTAATAAAACAGAGTACTACTCAACCATAAAAAATGAGAAATTTGAGACATTTATAGCTAAATGGATGCACATTGAAGCAATACTCTTAAGTGAAATTAATAGGACACACATATGTAAATACTGAATAGTTTCTCTAGTGTGAGAAATTGAAATTGTAAATAAGGACTAAAACGTATAACAGATAATGTGAAATAGGAAGAAAAGGAGCAAGAAGGAAGGGGAAGTGGGAGGGGTAGGGGAAAGGAAAGAAGGGAATGGAATTAATATGAGAAAAAGAAAAATGGAAACAAAGTCTTTGTAGATAGGGAGGGGTGGAGGAGTTGAAGGGAGGGCAGGGGAAGGGGGAAAAATAAGAACCAAGACAGATTGTGTAAAGGTGCAAATTCCCAATGGTGAATGTCATTGTATTGTATACCTAAAATGTACCAATAAAATTAATTTTTTAAAAAAGTTAAATGACTTGCCCAAAGATAGAGTAACCATTCCTTGGAAACAGGGATCCTGATCATTTTCTTGGTCTAGAGCCTACTATAGTGCTTGACATTTAGTTGGCACTTAATGAATCTTGGGAGAATGGATTTGGACAAAAATATATTCAGGAAGTTAAGAATTCATTCTAAATCATCAGACCTTTATATACCGAGCACTGTCTGTTTAAACAACTTAATTAGTTGTTTAAAAGGGTTTTTTTATTAACACCTAAATATTATGCTAAGTACAAAACAAAAAGACAAAAATAAATAATGTGCTCCATAATCATCAATAAATTTGTGCCCATTAACTTAAAGCATATCATCCCTTGCCCTCAAGAAACTTTCAATCTAGTGGCAAGAGTAGCATACTAGAAAAAATCTACAGACAAATGTGACATATTATATTACTCAATAGAATCATTAAACAGATAAGAAGTTGGGTTGTATACATAGCCATGTAAGGGAATCAGAAAGGCTTTATTTGGGTGATCAAATACATAGTCCCTGGGGTGGGGGTGAAGGAATTGGTAAAGTCGCAGATTAGAGAGGAGAAAGGTAAGAACATTCTAGATGGGAGAATCATCAAGAAGGGGTCTCTAGAGCAAGTCACACACAACATCACAAAAAAAGAGAAGATTGCTCCCCAATTCCATAGGAAGACACAGTTTCCCAGAACTCACAAGAGCCAGGCCAACACTTACTTGAGAAAGAGCCTCAGGGTCCCCAGGTCTCGACAGTCCCTCAGGAGAGGAGATGCTACTCAGCACTTTGGGCTTCCCCATGTTCCAGAAAAGAGCCTGGGCCACGGAGAGATGGAAGGAGCAGCTCTCTGAAAACCCTCCTGCAAACCAAAGGAAATGAAGCCTTGGAGAAGGGAGAAAGAGGAGAGCTGAATACTCCTAAATCTTGACATTGCTCAGCAAAGCACCGTGCTTTAATAAAAATGAAATCTTCACAAGTTATACATATTTAATTTACTGATTCAAAGATGAGTCAGAAGAGGAAAACAATAGTTGTGAACCTTTCAGTGGTAGAGAGGGATGTTTTCTAAAGTGTTCCCAGAGCCTTTCTGAGGTCAAACTCAGATGAGGTCGCAACCAGGCACAGGATTTGTATTCAGAGATGCAGGTTGAGGAGACTGGGAGAATCATAATCCTTAGGTAGTAGATGCTATTAATCAATGGGGGGGAATGAAAAATGTCACAGTCCTCCCTCTGTGCGCCAGGAAAGGATGGCAGTCCATTTCCGGATGTGTGCCACAGCCGGCTGAGTGACTCATGATGTGCCAAAATACCACAGGGACATGAGGGGAAAGGAAGAGGTGAGGGCTATGACAGACCAAGAGACCAGTGGCCCCAGAGCCATCTGAAACAAGCCTCTGCTGAGTCAGAGGCCTTGGGAGCTGGAAGGGGCTTCACGGGGCATCTAGTCCAGACCCCTCATTTTGCAGATGCAAAACAAGTCTCAGAGGAGGACAGCACCAGTGCAAGATCAGAAAACCCTTGAGTGGGCAGAATTAACACAGGGCTGAGGTCCCCAGAAAGTGTGTTCTGTGATGGATGGCTGTCCATGGCACTTGTACTAATGGGAAGACATTCCACCAGCTGTGGTCAGGAACCATTTGCACAGTTGTTGGAAATTAACCCTTTGTACAGAAATCATGGTGTACAGCTTGGGGTTTGTAGAGCATGACGGAAAACTGGAGGGAGCTGGAGTAGTAACCTGGGGGTAGTTTCCAGGTTAGCCTCAAAAGCTTACTTAATTCATACTCTGCTAGAATAACAGTTCTACAAATGAAATCTCCTTATAGCCATAGCATTTCCATGGAATAATACAACTGGAACACTGGTCCAGGAGGCAGGCATGTGCATGGCGCCTTGAGCATCAGGCCAATGGTCTTCCCTGAGCGTCCAGATGGAGCAGGAAAGGTGGGTCTTCCACTCAATCTCTCCTTGGTTGTCCTGATAAGAAGGCAAAAGTGCAGCCACCTGACTCTGCCAGGCCCTCTTCACATGTAGGTCATTTTAACAAGTCCAGTTCTCCACTTCCAGGACTTTGGTTGTCCTGCTTCATGAGCTTTGCTCTGAACTGGGTGATTTTATATCACTCAACTCATAAACAAAGCCTGGCAGTTGTTAAATGACAAGGGAGGACCAGCTGTGACTATACCAACAACAATAATAAAAATAATAAGTAGCTAAATATTGCTGTTTGTTTTCACACACTAAGTGGGATGCTAATCATTTTATATCCATTATCAATAACCTTTGTTACACTTTTTAGTTGAAGTTATTAGCCTCACTTTGGAAAAAATGAAACAGGAGCTCGGGGAATTCAGTGACACAACTTTTCTATACAGCTAATAAATAAGAGATCTAGAATTCTAAGTCAGAATCATCTGGCTCAAAAGTCTCATCTCCCAAACATGTCATAAAGTCAAGTCACAGGGCCACACAGCCTCCAATTTTCCTTAGTATTACAAGGATGGCAAGGCTAGGAGGATATATTGTATCTTCACTCATCAAAAGACTATCAATAGGAAGCACACATTGTGGAAAGTGCTAGAAAAACAAGATGGGCAATGCCCTCCAAATTTCTGGAAGTCTTTCCCGTGACTTTAAAGGAGAACACCAAGGCCATGTGTTTTCTCATTGACTGAACCATTTACCGTGTGTTTTTGGAGGCCAGTTTCTATTTTAAAAACCCACCACTTGGTCAGGCCTTTCGGTGACTATCTTAGCTTAGATCATGTCACCTTTCTCCCATACTGGCTTCTCATCTGCTCTCTCAATCAACACACATTCTCTTCTCTAGACTATCATGTTTACTTCTGCCAAAGTCATTCCCCTTTTTATCCTCTATTTACAGATGAAGAACCGAGGCTTAGAGAGTTTCTGAGGCCTGGTAGGAGTGTCATAGTCAAGAAATGCTGGAGCATAGCTCAGAGCCATGTTCATCTGGACTTAAGTCCAAGCTCGAACCTCACTCCTTATCCTAATTTTGGAAGCTCCAAGTCCTATTTTTTGCAGAGGAGGGTGTGCTCAAGGAAGTCTGTTTCAGCTGAGTGGAGGAAATGCACCCAGAAACTCTAAACAGACCCACTGTCTACACAGAAGAGACAGTAGGCCAAGCAGTTTCAGAGAAGAGTGAAAACAGCTAACCTGTCTATGGAAAATAAAATAAAACAGTGACCACATCTCTCTTAACTCTGGTAGAGCTCTCTGTCACAACCTTTGGACACAATAGCCTGTCAGAAATTTTCTTGAGGGAAGGAGACATGGTAGCTTCTGAAATCAAGGTGTTAAATCTCTGGAGCACGCACTAGGTGGCTAAAGACAAGTGCTCTGTGATATCTGTGTCACATCTTCCTGAGATGGGGCCCTCTGTCTTTTATTCCTCTAAATCTCCATGAGTGGCTTGCTCATGGTGAGGGGAAATTCTCATTAAACATTTATTCACTGATTTGCACACCAATCTATTCATAAATCGGTCAAGATGGCAAGCCAGATTACATTCGGAATAGAAATATCAAGGTGGCCTTCCAAGTGTTATTTAACAATCACTGCCCACCCCCGCCCCATTTTAAGACCAGAGTTTTGAGACACAGCACACAGCAGAGCTGCAGAAGTGCAGGGCACAGGGCGCCTTCTGCACTGGCTGAAAGGAAGCCAACTTCAGCTTGTCATAAAGGACCACAGGTATCCAGATTTTGAACACTTTTTTTTAATACAGTACCAAGTAAGATAAGCATGGATATTGGTTTCCCCGACAGGGAGATTAGCATCAGCAAATAAAAGACAGAGAAGGTCGACTAGTACTAAGGAAAAGAGAGTTAATGGTCCACTAGCTATTTAGTAGGTAGAAATGATAAAACACCAAATAAGCATATAAGTGGTTTTTCTTAATCACTCTGAAAAATATCACTTAACCCTGAGGTCACTTAGTATGGCTCAATTGCCCTGCCTACTTGATAAGATCTGAGAAAGTTATACCTTCATACAGCAAATGTGGAAGTGTCTTAGGATGTGAGAGGTCTGCTTCAACCAGTTCATTAGGTAGGAGGAAAGAATGAAGATCAGAAAGATACCAAGTAGCTTATCCAACATCCTCCTTATGGTTACTATGGGTCAGAAAAGTTTTAGCAGAGTGTACCACACATTGGCTTACATGTTAGAGAGAGACACAAGAGTTCTAAAACATGGAGTATCTTTGCCCTCAAGGAGCTCAGATTGGTTCCACTGAGCATCCTTAGGATTGCACATCCCCCTGCTACAGTTCTGTGCTTCCTCATAGATAAAGAAGGGGTTGATGACGCAGCCAAGTGGGAGGGGTGAAGGACAGCAAAGGGGTCACCTGGACATCAGCAGGGGCTGAATTCCATGCCGACCCAGTGTAATGAACATCTGAAGCATTTCACTAATCCAGGCTAGAATTCCTACCTAGAAGAAGCCAGGGCCCTGGGGTTAATATGTCTCACATATACTCAGTCATCCCTACCACATGATCATTAGTTGTTTTCAAGAGCTCATAAGACACACCTTTAACAACCCACTTTGGAATTTTCCTGGAAATTAATGTGACATCAGTTAATTTATGATTCCCAGAATCTAGTTTTGCTTTTGTAGAGAGGAGTGGTACAAAAGTTGAATATGAGGGATTTATGAAACTAGCAAAGGATTTTAAGGGGGAAAGCGTGACCCCCACCCACCCCCAAGGAAAGGTAGAAAGGATCTGTCTGTCACTGGGGGCCAGCAGGGGGCAGCAAATAGCAGTTGAGGCTGAGTTCTTAGGCTGCAACTCTTGAATAAAGGGTGGGTAGTGATTTGGGGTACCCCAAACTCTATTGCAGAGTAAGGTGCGAACAATAAGGAAATAGAGAGATTAAGGGTGCACCCCCAAAAGGAATAACCTTTTAGTGCTATAAATAGGAACGTTAAAGTATGTTTATTACACTGCTTAAGAAAGCAGAAGTGTGCCAAACATTTTATAAACAGTCTCACTAACAGCAGTCAAACTCTGGATGAAGGTAAAAAAGTGTGAAGAATAGGACTTCCTGTTACCCAGAAAGCTTCTTCTATGGAAGATACCAAGTGGCAAGGGAATTATTTCAGTGAGTTTTTACTGAACTAAGATTCTGAGCATGCATATATAAGCAGGTGTCTGCCTGGATCTTACTAGGAAAAGGAGAGAAGGAAGGAAGCAGAAAGAAAAAGAAAGGAAGAGAAAGAGAGAGAGAGAGAGAGAGAGAGAGAGAGAGAGAGAGAGAGAGAGAGAGAGAGAGAGAGAAAGAATGTTTGGGAAATAGCATAGACAAAATAAGAGATGTCTGTCCCAAGCCTATTTTCCAAGTTTTCCCATTGTCTCTTTAAAAATAAGTCCTTCTTATCTAAAGATATTCACAGCTCATCTGAACTCTAAGGTGAATTTCTTTAAAAAAATTTATGTGAATCCATTCAGATCTCTTTTTGTCCCCAGCTACATCAGGATGAATAAAATAAAATTTTCCATTCTAAAAAAAGCCTGCAATGATTTTTCTTTCTACTCACCTAACTCGACAAAGAGTCAAGGCTAAAAAGTTCAAAGCTGACAGGATCTGAGCTCTCCTGGAAGAAGGAAAAGCATGACAAATATTCAGGAAAACAAAGGTTGCACATTTTGTGAATTACTAATGCTCTGGGCTGCCTCGCAGTAGACCCATTCCTTCTCAGGCCTGAGACCCCTTCTGAAGTCATCTGCGGAGATGCTCTTCAGTCAGGGTGTCAGCTTCTCCTGTAAAGTGCTACTAAAAGAAAAGGACAGAGATATTAAAAACAAATAATTTTAGGGAGGGCTGTCAGTGGTGGGTTTGGGTTTGCCATGATTAATGGCCTTCATTTAGTTTCCTGAAATCATAAAAGCAGAAATGTCTTGGTCATTAAAGATTTAGGCAGTTGTGGGAAAGGGGCAGAGGTGAAAGGGAGTTTGAAGTTGTCCAAAATAAAGCCTGAACTCGACTTCCACCTGGGCTCCTCCAGGGCCATGCACTGTGTCCTGACCGCACTGCAGACCGCCCGCTGCACCTCTTCCTTCCTCGGCTTTGCTTTAGCACTGGCATTTGATGGGTTCACACCCAACACACCCACAGTCTCTCTCTGAAACCCAGAAAGTGCCAAGCCTGTTGCAAGGGCTGGTCTGTGTCGCCTTTTCTGAATGAGTTTCCCGATTCTGAGGCACGGAACACGTACAGCTACTAGAGCACATGAAATAAGCACCCCATTTATCCGGCTGTGTTGGGGCCCCAGGTAACTGTCACCTTCACATCAGGCCTTTGTCTAGGACTCGGCTGTGCCCCTGCATTGTGCCAGGCAGTGTGGCACACAGAGGTCACATAAAAACTTCAGAAACGTTAGGGTTTATGTCTAGATGCCCCCCAAGAGCCTCGTGCGCTCCTAGGCAGAGATTTTGGAAGAAGGCGGTTGGATTATAGCAGTTTACAGAAGACTTGCTCTTGGTCAGAAGAGGAGGGTCACTGGGGCTGTGATCTGCAAGGGTTCATCTCCCTCCCTGGCCCCTCGCTTGGCTCTGCCTCTGCTTCCTGTCCACCGTGCCATGGGCAGTCACCTCCCCCTGCCCCTCTGCCACGCCACCCTGCCTTAAAGCCAGACAACCATGGGCTGAAACCTCTACAAACTGGGAGCCAAAATGAACCCCTCCTGCTTACAGTAGTGGGTGTTAGACTTTTTCCCAGTGATGAGAAAAGTGACTCCGACAGAAAATTAATGAATAAGTGATGCTCTATTAGTTACTTCGTACGGATTATTAATGACGCACATTTTATCCGCCGGTAATTCCCAAACCTATCGGTCTAAGTGTGTATTTTAATACAGTGAGAATTAATACTCAGTAGTTTGAGCAGACGTCATCGCGTCTCCTGAGGGACTGGATGGCTTCTCGAAAGACACCGTGATGTTCTTGAAAAGTAGATGACTATATCTATTATTCAGAAGAGTGAAGCCATAGCCAGCCAGGATGGGAAGGAAGCCATGTCCACGGAGAGCCACTGTCACCTGCAGGGATGGCCATGGTCTACATCCGTCCAGGACCACTCTGAATCCTCGTGCCCTCGTTTCACTGACCATTTCCTTTATCCTTCTTCACCTCCTTTATCTTTGTACCTTCAATGTTTTTACTGCAGTGCACTGGCCACTTGTCCCATTTCCCCTCCTCGTCTTAAAATATCTCATATCAGAGGTTCCATAGATGATTAGTGAAGGAATAGAAGAAGAACTAGAGAAGACTCTGAGAAGATTCTGTATCTCCATCCCAGTTAGGAATCCAAGCAAAGATTGCGATCATAATTTTTGTACAAAAGAGCATTTTGCAGGGAGTGGCGGTTTGGTAAACATTTTGAAGTGTGCTTAGGAAAGCTTAAAAATTCACCAGCAGTGCTTCATCTCCCCATTGGGGTGTTCTCGGGGTACCATAGGCCTAGTCATGAAGATGGAGGGTTATCCAAAATAAACTGTACCTGGACCAAGTCGGGGGACAGGGGCTGCACGTGGGAGGGTGCAGTTGGGCAGGTCGTTACCATTTGGAAGCCTCCGGGTTCTCACTGGTCAAAGGAGAGCCCAAACAGTGCCATGCTGTCAGGTTTTTTGGGACTCACCTGAGATAACCCAGCAATGCACATTCCACAGCACCTAAATGCAGCAAGCACTTCAGTATCAGCTCATCTCAGAATAATAATATGAAGCCTCTGCTATCAGGAAATTTTCTAACAGCTGATCTAGCCTACAGAATAAGAGAAAATTATTTTTATTTGGGGGCTCTCAATAATATAATCTGAATTCTTCTGTCATTTAGGCATCTGCTGGATGCTCTGTTCTTTTATTTTGATTTATTTTTTCATTGATTTGAATGAGTCTGAACTTTAACAATGCCAGGAAATTGAGACATATCAGAGTTTCGGGGGCATTCAGGAGTGAAAGGTGATCCCAAGCACTAGGGCAATAGGTCTCTCATCCACCCCACTGATAAGAAGGTGAGGATTCTGTTGCTCCTGTGGATCCACAAGTAGGAGCTGCAGCACTAATAGACCACCCATGCAGAAGCAGTGCCTGCAGCTTGTAGCCCTGTTGCTCTGGGAGGCTGGGGCTAACCCTTCTGCAAATGACAAGGTGCTTTTGTAACTCTTTTCGTAACTTTCCTTGGGGCAAGAATAAGGAGAACTTGAATTTCACCTCCTGTGGTGGAACTTGTTCATGGTATCCCTTTAACTCACTGCTTGCCTGAGCAGCAGCTCCTTGCTGGTCCTCATCAGCTCAAGGGAGTTCAGACCACAACCCCAGGGAGATCAAATCTCAAACCTGAAGTCCAGTCTCTACTGGGTGCATACCCTCTGTGTGCCCTCAAGCTGAAAAGCCCTAAGTCAAACGGTTGTAAGTCGGGACCATCTGTATTCGACAGTCAAAGAAACCAGTTCTTCCTTGAAAAATGAGACACACTGAAAACTGCCTGACTGAAGGCCTCGCAAGGAGGGAAAGATACTGTGTTACACATTCTTCTCCTATGAATATTGTTTATAGAAAGGAAAGAGCAGCAGTTGATGGCAGCAGACTAACCAAGCAGGACCTGGTTTAGTTGGTTGGTTGATTGGTTGGTTGGTTGGTTTGCTAGTTAGTTTCCTCCTATAAAGAATAGGAAGTAGACAGTCAGATGCCTGTGCTGCTCTTCTAGAACCTTCTCAAGCATCCAGCTCATTCTGTTGTCTTAGTACAAGGCTTGAGTCCTTACTGTGCACTATGGCTGTGCCTCCTGACATTAAGTTTGAGGCAGAGCCAGGAACGTCTGGAAGGGGCAAAGGGAAAATCTACTTGGCAGATAAAAGTGTCCCTTCTCCAAGAATGTAACTGCCTGTCCTGAAGCCTTCCACCCTCTCTGGAAGTTTGCTGGGACCTTTGGCGAGAACAGGGTCATTCGCCACCCCAGTTGCAAGGAATCGGGAGACGAAAGGTTTTAACTGAGCATGCTGATAGCTCTTACGGAAACAGGGTCCTAGTGGTAAAGCAGAAGGAAAAAAAGAGAATAACAAAATTAAGCGGGTATTTAATAGCATCCAGCTCACTTTAGAACAACACTGATCCATTTGTTCTCAGAGAACAAAATTGTTGCCGGATAACATTTCTTTGTGAGATTCCCTGGGAACGACAGTAATATTAACTTCTATTCAAAGCAGAATGACTAAATGACGCCTCTCCCTTATCATGACATTTATAATATTATCCCCTTCCTCCCAGGCGGGCTTCTCTCTCCCTTGTGTTCTCCACTGAAATCTTTTTCACATTTCGTGAGTCAAATCAACAACTCTGAAGCCTCCTGCAAACACTTCCTTTACTGTCCTCATACTGTCACTGTAAGGCTTCCCATTCCTGCAGGTCACTCCAGAAGAGCATATTAACATGTCAGCTACATCAGAATTTTATGGTAATCATGAGTTCAGAATTGATTATTAGTAGGCAATATTCATCGAGTGTCATATTCCACTGCTATGTACTTCATATGCATAGCTTTATTTACCTTTGTAACAATCACACACTTCTAATTTTACTGTAAGACTATTCACCATGTTCAAAATATGAAGAACACTTAAATGTTCATTATCAGATGAAATCATAGAGAAAATATTGCATATACATACAATGGAGTACTACATAGCTATGAAAAGGACATTCTGCTGTATGTGTCAACATGGATAAACCTAGAAAACATGCTCAGTGAAATAAGGTAATCATGAAGAAGTACTATATGAGTTGATTGAAAGGAAGTCTCCAAAACAGTCAAGTTTACAGAATTAAAGTGAAGGATTTCAGGGGTTAGGAGAAGAGACTAAGGGGATTGCTACTAACAGTCATGAAGTTTCAGGTTTTTAAGAAGGCGGTTTGTTACCTTCACTGGGCTGACGAGTAGTGGATCTGAGTTTGGAATCCCAGTCAAACTGAGTTGGGTCTCAGTGCCTGAGCCTGTCCTCTCTACACCACTCGTGAAAGTCTCTCTAGGAAATCACTATCCTTTTTTTTTTTTGGTGCTGGGGATCGAACTCGGGTCCTTGAGCTTGCACAGCAGGCGGCGAAACCACCGAGCTAAATCCCCGATGACAAGCACTGCTTCCTAAATTTGCTTTGACTCCTGTATCCCTCATACCACTGAGCTTTGTTCGCTACAGGGGTTCAGTCAACGTTTCATTTTACAGGTAAACAAATGACGAGTGAGAGCACCTACTAGTCACAGTCTGGGAGCACAGCTACTGTGCCACCCCCGCTGCCGCCCTGTCCACGCGTCTGCAGGGGAACATCTGATCTTTCCGGAACTCCACACAGAGATGGAGGGACCATGGGCCAGGCCGCTGCTGTGCCTTGCCTAAGTCCAGGGTCCTAGGCTTGAGGATCACAGTCTTGTGTGCTGGGAAGAAGCAAACAAGCAGACATCCCGGGAAGGCTCAGATAAAGCGTTTTCACCTTTTGGCTCGGGATTGGGAGAAACCAGGGCTGGTGCAGGGTCCATGGGAACCCTGGGTTGAAAGCCATCAATTCCAGATCCTTTATCGTTTCTCAGACCATGAGCTTCTCTGCCCCTGGGCCCTCCTCTCCCCACTGCAGACCGTTTCTGATGGACCAGCGGAGCAGCCCTGCAGATGACGGGCCTCTGGAAACACTCCACTTTTCTCTCCCAGCCTGAGTCATGCACCTGTCCCACAGCCTGGGGTAAGTCCAGCAGGGAACCTCCCAAGGCTTTAGATGTCAAAACTGTCATCGTCTGCTGGGAGATTTTGGGGTCTGCAATCTTTGAAACCGTTTGCAAAAAGGACTTCAGACAACTCAAGCTTTTATGCCAGGGAAAGGGTACAGAAAGCCCTTTGCTCTTTGCCTTCAGATGAGCCAAGCCACCACCCCCTCTGACAGCAGCTAGAATTAAACGCGGTCTGCAGGGAACTCTTCCCTGCAGGGGTCTTGCTGACAATGAAGTTACAATTAAGAGTACCCATCTCTTCAGATCTAGCTTCGAAGCCAAGTGTTCAGTGAAGAAGAGGGAGGGAAGCACACGTGAGCCATGGCCGGGAGCAGTCTGTCACCCCAAATGTCCTCTAAATAAAGGAAACTGACCTGGCTGGGTACGCTAACTTCGCAGAGTGCTCCCAAATCTCTCATGCAGCCATCGTGTAAGTGATAAAAATATTCTTTCTACCTCTTCAACATGGACCAACTCTTACTTATTCTCCTTCTTGGTCTTTTTTTAGAGAAGATGAGGTGGTATAAATGTCCCTTGATGAAGATATCTTGAATTATTCATGCTTCTAGAAATTCATTTTAGCAGCAACTCTTTTTCTTTGAATCCTCTCATCCACTTCTGAGAATATAGGAATGCGTCTACAAAGCCAATGCAGATGACTCATTCGAAAGGCCGGGGTCAGTTTGGTACTCTCTCCGAGAGGAAAACAATGGATCAGATGTTTCAGCAGGAAAGGCCATGTGGACCTTTAGAAGATGCCTCTGGTGCCCGCTCTTCCCATTCTATGGGCCTGCCTGCAACTTCAGTCCCAACTCTACCAGCTGATCTCAGCAGAGCGGAGGGTCCCCTCCACCTGTGAGCAGTCCCCATCCCAGGCTTTGCCTGAGGTCTGCTCTGATGCAGCATTCTGCTGCAGCCACAGCCTGGCCATGCCGGAGAATCAGTGCCCGTAGGGGAGACTTCCTGGCAGTGCGTAGGAGCAGGGAAGTGCGCCAGCCTCCCTCCTGCAGATGCCTCTCTCTGGGGACAAACGCACATCTCTCCAGAGGCTTCGGCCACCACCTCATTAACTGATCCCTACACTGGCCACCCCTCCACCCCATTTCTTCCCCTAGCCTCTTTGCTCCTTCCTGGGCCACCTCCCTGTCTTCAGTTTCTCTTTCAAAGGAATCCAAACCCAGACACTACCTGTATCAGATCATCTCGTTAGCAGATTCAAGCCAGTCAACTGGGTAAATTAGAAAGAACAAAAAGGAAGCGATGCATACTCATTGTTTGACATTATTTAGGCTTAGGAAAAAGTGTCTGATTAATTTTTCAGCGATCATGTTGACAGCACTTGAAAGCAGAGGATAGGCGACTTCGCACTTGAAACAATTGGCCTACTGTAACACAGGATTGTGTAAAATACATTAGCACAAAGATTGCCCACACAAAGCTGCCTTGGCTCCTTGCCATTCTTACCCAAAACAGACTCTCCTGCCAGGTGGGACTTCTGCCAATTTGGTGGTCAATTTGGCTCCTGAAATTTAACTCATTTGCATAGTATAAACATATCATAGCCTATCCAGGTATCCAGGTATTGTAATTCAAGCAAGAAAAGACAGGAGTTCTCCCTTTGCCATAAGGAGGCCTTTGCCACAGGCTGGGGTTATGATCGAGGACTGTGATTTAGCTGCAGCTGCTCTGACAACCTACAATAACATAGTTAAATGCAGTTCACCTGTACCTGGGTAATTATCCTCATCTGGCTTGCGTTGGCTGGGTACAGAAATAGGGCAATTGTGTTGTCTGTCTCATTTCATTGAGGCAGAATAAGTTGAAAATTGAGCAGTGAGGATTCTGCAAAGAAATAGAACCAATAACTGATATAGATATAGATATAGATATATAGATACTTATAATGGGAATCGGCTCGTACAACTATGGAAGCCAAGGATTCTCTCAAGTGTCTACAAGCTGAAGAGAGAAAGCAGGTCATGTTAGTCCAAAGGCCGAGCCCTGAAAACCAGCAGGAGAACAGGTGTAAGTCTCCGGGCCTGAGAACCGGACACTCAGATGTCCAAGGATAAGGGAAGCTGAGCATCTCAGCCCAAGGAGGGGAGAGAAGCTTCATCCCTCCCCCACCTTTTTGTTCTGTGGGGCTCCTTCAGACTGGCTTAGGCCAGCTCTGTTTCAGTCCAATGACTGAAGTACAAATATCCCTGAAATAATGTGTCACCAGCTATGTGGGCATCCCTTAAAGGTGACACATAAAATTAAGGAGTCATCCTAGGTTAAAATCATGGCACTGAGGTCTTTATTTTTCCCAGGTTTATTCCTCTCTCCCAGGTATACCTGTGAGTGACAACCCTAATATTCATCACAACATATTTTAATAATTCCATTTACCAAAATGCACTTTGAGGGACAATATACTCCACATGGTGCTCAATACATACGTTGGATGATAAACTGATCCATTCAATAGTCATTAAGCCAAATAGAAGGACATTCCACTTCACTGAAGACTTGTGAAATCCACAAGTTGCGACCCATTTTTTAAAAGTGAAAATTACTGGGCCGGGGATTTAGGTCAGTGGTTCCAACACCTGCCTCTCAAGCTCAAGGTCCCAAGTTCAATACCTGGTACCAAAAAAAAAAAACCAAAAAAAGTCAGAATTACTTAACAGGTTTAATGTTTCTTGTCCAAAGTGCTTCCAACCAGAAATGTTTCAAATTTTGTTTTGTTATTTTGATCTATTGCATGTATATAATGAGATTTCTTAAAGATACAACTGAAGTTTAAACATAAAATTCATTTGTATCATATGCATATTTTGAACATAGCTTGAAAGTAATTTTATGCAATATTTTAAATAATTTTGCACAAAAAGTAATGTGGAATCTTCCATTTGGGGCATCATGTTGGCATTCAAAAAGTTTCTGATTTCGAAGCACTTTGGATTGTGGATTTTTGAAGTGGGGACACTACCTGTAGGTTATGTTGTTCCCTTCTTTCGAGTGGGATGTAAAGTCCCTAGAATTGGTAACATATCCACCCAGATCTGCGATTGGGTGTCCTGTCGAGTCCCTTGCTGCTGAGCTATCCCTTCCCCACCCCAGAGCCTTTCTATCTGGAATGAAGAGTTACACTAAATGAAGGTAACTGGTAATCCATGAACTGAACCCTTTGAAACAGTGAATCAAATAACCCTCTCCTGCTTTCAGCTGCAGGTTTGGGTCTTTTGCCCCAGTGATGGGAAAGTAACTAGTCATTCCTATTGCCAGAAGACAAAGCTACAGAGACAGCCCTGAAGTACAGAGCTGAGAATGCTCACTCCAACATCTTCCTTGCCTTGCTGTGAAAACAGAGAGCAAAAGGAAGTTACAAGTTGGGAAGAAGAAATTGTAGAGTGGAGACCTTGCCCATGGGATTCCCAGGTGTGTTTGGAGTGTGTGTAAATTCCCACCCTTGCTACTCCATCATGACTTGTCTGTTTTGTTTTTACTGTTTAACATTTCCTGTGCACTTTGTACAAACTTTTATTGTTAGAGCAAACATCACAGAATAAAGCAGTTCCTGCTGACATGGAAGCCAGAAGAGTATGTAGGAAAGGCAAGAAAACAGTTTGGCTGAATCTGAGAAAACCATGTCATTCTGCTGGACCATTTTCTCTTGAAGGGAAGGAGGTTTGTCTTTGTATTCCTAGGCCTGGCATAATGGTGGGACTCAACAAATATACTTACTGAAAAAATAAATAACATGTGATTTTCTCCTATTAAATACAATACACACTTTAAATGCAAAGGCCTAGGGTGTTTCTATTTGTTGAGGCTTAAAAGAATCCAATAAATAAAACCACTCTCACAGCCAAATTCTGAACACGAAGAGAAATAGAATGTTAAAGCAGCTAGACATCAAAATAATACCCTTATAAATGAGAGAGCTCATTCTGGAGAATGTAGATTATTTCTGCCAGGAATGAGCTGCTTTAGACTACACTGCAGAAATAGCAGATATCTGTATAACCACAGAATCCTAGATATCTGTGGGCTTCTGGCCGTACACACAAGGTCTTTCCTACCAAACTCCTGCCTTCTGGAGGGGAGTGGATTCTCCAGAAGCAAAAGGAGAAGGGGCTGAGTTATTCCAACTCACCCAGTGGATTAAGCCTCTCCTCTCTGGGGAAGGGGTCAGCCAGAGGCAGAAAAACTACACTAGCGAAGGTCTCTCCCTATGAGGGCAACGCTAGGGAAAGGCTGTGTGGTAGCTCCCAGCTGTGTTCCAAAGCAGCGAGGATAAAGGGCATCTCGAGGCTGCAACTAACTGCTGCTGGCCTCCTGCCAACCATGAGGAAGTCCGAGAGAGGTCGGCTGATTTCTGAAAAGAAAGAAGCAGCCACTGAAATCTTAGAAGTTTCAGGAGGAAAGAAAACAGAAAGAAAACCTGCAGAAAGTAAGTCGAGTTCTCTCAGGGTAAGTCTTATCCTGATAAAACTGTCTCAGTGCAGAAAGGGCTCAGCAGCTGTGAGAGCTCCTTTTTAAGATTTTCTATGAAGTGCATGAGAAAGTCTGGACTGTGCCCTGCAGGGCAACATTCTGCCCAAGGTTGGAGGTGGTTTCCGCTCAGCTGTATGGCCCAGGCTGAAGGCACACTGGGACCAATCTGTCTATCACTGGGCCAACCTTTGTGGTGCAAACGGCCTGACTGCAGACCAGCCTGGAGCTTGCATTTGCTCCCAGGAGATGCTGCATACAAACACTGACCACCTTGGAGGATGGATCCTTCTGTTTCCACAGCGATGGCTTCAGTTTGGGAAAAGCACTGATATCCTTTCCTGGCATTTCAGCAAATAAATGAATGAGGGAGAAAAGAGTGACTTTATTTTTAAGTTAGAGAATCCTACAGCCAGCATCGCAGGGAGACTTAGAATTCAACTGTCTCCCTTACCGGAAACCATCTCTTAAATAATGCAAAGGTAAAGCTGCATGAACATCCTCGAAGAGCCAGTGCAATGGAAAGGGGAGAAAGCAGGCCGAGCAGATCCCGGAAAATCCCATTGCTGCCCTGAGGGCGCCGGCTCCTGGGGTGGACTCTGCCAGTCAAAGGGCTGTGCTGGGGGAGCAGCCCAGTGCCCAGAGCTCAAGAAAGAGCTCAGACTTACTTCTCCCCTCAAAGTACGAGAGATTTGTTGGATTCAGAACACATCAGCCCTTGTTCTTGGGATTGGTGTCTTTGCTCAGAGCCTGCACGTTAACACTTGGGGAAGCCGGACAAAAAAAATTTGGCTCAAAGAGGGGAAATTTTGAATTTGGAGCTCAGGACCCAAGTTCTGCATTTCACTAGCCATTTGTTTGACCTTGGGCACATTCTTTAAGTCCTTGACCCTCTGGGTACACACTCACGAAGCTGAAGTCCTAGCCTCTGCCCTGAAGGTTCATTGAGATGAACAAGGATGTTGATTATCCGGCTGCATTTTGCAGGTTGGCAGGGACATCGGACGACTCACAGTCAGGGTCCAGCAGAGGCCAAGAAGGCAAATCCCTGGGAATTTGGGCAGAAACAGGCCTGGAGCCGCAGCCCAGCCAGCCTTTATCTTTGCTGGTCCTCGATTCCTCTGCCCCCTTAGCCTTCCTGCAGGGTCTTCTGTCCTGTGGGTTCCTTTGGCTTTCACCTTAGGCAAGTGCCAGGACTTGCTCTTCTTTTTCTTCCATTCCCTTGCAGTCTTTCTCTTCCCTTAGGAAGGAGGAAATGGTGAGGAAGCTACTCAATGGCTCCCACACACAGTCCTCCCTGTGTCCATGTGGATTTGTTCCAGGGCAGCCTCAGATACAAAAATCCCAGAAGCCCAAATTCCTTACACAAAGTGGGGTACTATTTCCATATGACCTAGGCATGTCTTCCTGCACGCTTTATTTTGCAATATGTACAAACTTATAAACTTTTTTTTACAGTGCTGGGGATCAGAGATGGAACCCTCATGGGTACCGGCCAAGCGTTCAACCCCTGAGCTACACCCCAGCCCCTCAAGTGTACTTTGAGTCTCTTCTAGGTGACTTGTAATACCTAATGCAATGTGAATCCCATGTAAATAGCTATCATGCTGTATTTCTTAGAGAATAGTGACAATTATGATATCTTATGTGAGCATTCTCCAAGTTCAATCCCTAGACCACAGGCATTGGCATCTCCTTCCTACATTGGAAGAAATGGAAATTCTCAGGCCCTGTCACTGACCTATAGAACAAAGAATTCTGGAATAGGGCCAAAAAATCTGTATTTTAACAACTTCTCCAGGTAATTCTGTGAACCCTCCAATTTGAACACCACAAACATGATGTAATCCTCCCTACAAAACAATCATCATTAGCATCATTCAGTTAAGAAAACTGAGTTTGAGAGGTTAAATAACTTGCCTATCATCACACTGCTTGGGAATAGCAAGGCTAGGATTCAGATTCAAGCCAGCCTGGCCACACAGCATGCTCAGGCCCACACGCCCTCCTATGACACTATAATGTCTGGGACTAAAAGCAGCATCTGATTCCTAAGAGATAGAATTGTAAATCTCACAGCCTCTTGGTACTAGGGTTGGAACACAGGGTTTGGAATACTTAAGCCAAATACAAAAACTCTGACCAGGAATTAACTATAAAACTATGGAGGAGTCACAACATCAAAGCCCTAATTTCTTCAGCTTTAACTTGGTTTTATTTTGCAAACTTTAGCAATAAAGATTCTACATAGTTTTCTTGTTATTCCGGAAGAACAATGACTTTGAAGGATGGTCTTTATCTTATCTCTGGTGCTGCAGATAAATCTGTGTTTTGCAACTCTGGGCTTCTAGAAATTCATTCAAGTTTGAGTGTCCAAGTGAGGGAGCACAACCCTTGGCTACAGGAGAGGAAAAGGAGGAGAAGCTGAAAACCCACGTGTTCCTCAAGCCGACAGCCAGAGTTAGGGACAAAGCAACTCGGGTGTTCAGGGCCCCAAGCCCAGTTGGAGAGAACGCAATCTCTCATCCAACATGGGCGGAAGTGGAGTGAACACTTGTGAAAAGGAAAATAGCCCCACCATTAGCTGACATGACAGAAGTTGCATGTTTGAGTCTGTCACAAACGACACAAGAAGGGGTCGGGCCTGGTTTTACCATTTTCCACTGCTGGAGCTCATCCCTGCCTCACACTGACAGAGCCAACCAGAGCATATTTTCCTCAGCTCAGATCTGAATGGAAGACGCCTTCTCTTTCCTCTTCCATCTACCCAGTCTCCTCATTTGTAAAACAGAGATACAGAGAAATAACACTCCTAGAACAGCTTCAATAACAATACATTTACAAAGTCAAACTCATTGCCTGCCACCTTCTAGTTGTTTTTGCTGGTTGCTGAGAAAGCCACGGGAGGCTTCTGAAGCTGAGCACTGTAGTTGATTCATAGCAAATGACCTGAACATGGAAGGGCTCTGAAGTTAACATGCAAACTCCATGGCATGGCTTAAAAATAACCTCAGGGTCCAGCCTCATCATGTCTCTTAATCATATCTGTCCTCCTCAGCCCCCTAATCTGCTCTAATCAAGCCTGATAATTGTCGCTACCTCGGAGATAGCACTACAATATGTTCACCAGCCCAGAATGATTTGACTCTTACCTGTGCTCTTTACAACGTTTTATCTCTTTGCAATGTTTTTTCACTCTCTCTGTGCGCGCGCGCACACGCACACACACACACACACACACACACACACTCCACCACCATCAGCGTCACCACACTGTTTTTTGCAGAGCTTACACCAGTCATATCCTCTTAGGATCTACTGCTTAGCGTTCCACCCTAGCCATGAGACATGATGAACTGCGATAATCATCTTTCTTGCTTCCCTCTTTCCCTTGATTCTTATCTCCTTTGGCCATTGACCATGTGCCTGCTGTTACCCGATGTGGTCTGTATGTCCCATGTAGAGCAAGTTCTGTGTAAATAGTGTTGAATTCACATTTAGCAAACCAGTGATGGATACCTACAGTGGTCCAACAGACGACAATACGAACTGCAGTCTTTGAACTCTTCACATATAAGCCAGAAGCTGAATGTAATTAAATTATTAAGTTTGTGTCTCAAGTTCCTCAACTTTAAAATGGAGATATCACAGTACCTTCCCAGGCAAAATAAATATACAAAGAATTTAAAAAGTGTTTAGCCCAACATATATTTCAGCCATGACTATTATTCGCTGTTATTAACCAGTTATTTTGAAATCACCAATATCTAGACGATTTCTTAGTCTTGATCACACCAAAAGAGTCATACTGAATGTGTGATTTTTTAAAGTTAGGCAGTAAAGCTCGCAACAGAAACTTTAGCACTTGAGTGTGAGCCCTCCTCATGGACACCATTCTTACAGTAACTAGAATTCTTCAGTTCTTCAGCACTTAAACACTCATATGAATCCCACAGTAAACTCAAATGCATTGCCACAGAGTGTCCCACACAACACAACTAGTCTATACCATTTTATTAACTTTGGAATGCATATTGTTTTCCATTTTTGCTTTCTTTGGACTGGTAGACAATAGAGTAATCACTAGTACATTAAAAACTAAGTAAATGTGATTGGCTATGAACAATCATTCTCTCTGCTTACCTCATCTATTAGCACTTGAGCATCAGGTTTTTGATATTCTTAAAACAATTTCTTAATAACATTGAATACCTAGATCTAGATCTATAGCTTTAGCTATCGATCGAAATACCTATCAGTACTGGACTGTGAGGAATGCAGATAGTGAGGTGGGTAATGGCTAAAGCATGGCCCATATTCGACTCTCTTGGGCTTTCTTGCTTTGAGGTTCAAATTCAAAGCAGATTTAAACTTTAAACCTAGAACCTCTATTCTTCAATATAGGTAAAATAGCCAAAGAGTGTTAAAAATACCAAGATGTTTAATAAGTTTCAATTCAAGCCAACATTCTTATTCGATTCCCAAATTCATGGAAGACAACATGGAATCCATGTTCTTTGCATAATCAAAAGTCAATAATATCTTATATAGCAATGATAAGTGAATAAGTCAATGTAGATCTATTATTATAGGTCTGCAAAGATTGTGGATTATAAAAAGGAAAGAATGAAAACTTATACTGGCCAGATATAACTGATAAAGTTCTGAAATTGTGCACACTTACCAGTATGTTCACTATAAGTAATTCTATTTAAAAAAATAAAGGCTCTTGAGATTTTGTGTAAGTTAAGGTGTAGGGGAGGAATTACCAGTTTGAAAAGAATTGATGATCCAACTCCATAACCCTTGAGCAGAACCTGTTCTCGCCTTTTTAGCTCCATGCCCACCAATGGAGAAGGCACATAGTAGGTACTCTGGAAATATCTATCGAATGGGCTGTAGCTGAAGTACAGCCAGTATAATAAGGATTTCTCACAGGTTTAATTAATTCCAATCACATACAAAATTTATTTCAAAACTGCATTTCTCCAGCAGGGCTTAGTGTCATATACAGCTACATTTTCTACAGGGAATTGCTTTTAATTTGAAAACCCAACAAATGTAAATCCAAAGTCATGATTCCCAGTTGAGTTTTCCTTAAAACAGCATAACATGAACCAGCGCTCATTGTCAAATAAGCAACATAAGCAGAATCCAAGTCTCAGAATAATTTCATTGCTAAAGGAAAATGCCTCTCCACCTGTACACTGGTTAAAGCAAGGACTGTCAGCGAGGGTGTTGATACCACTGATGCACCCCAGGGAGAAAGCACACAGAAAGAATGACTGCAAGGTTCCCTCCATCAGAACCCTGCACATGATACCCACACCAGGTTAGTGAACAAGAGAGCTGAGAAGAACAAAAGACTCAGTTATTATAAAAGGGTCTGTGAGCCTAGGGGACCCTGCAGGCCCTACAGAGCCACTTGAAAGGGTGCCGAGGAGCGGGGTTGTCACCATGCACACCCCAACGGCATATGGCCAATAGTCTGTTGGTAAATATTTAATACACAGAAACGAGAGAGTCTGATGTCAAACCACTAGGGTTACAAGGAAGCAGAACCACTGGGACAAAGCTGGGCCTGCTGCAACTATGGGGCACTGCTGGAGCTCAACTCTGCAGACTAAAATTGAGCCTTGCTCTGGTCACACAACACTACTCCCTGCAGGACACTGTGTAGATTTCCTCTTTAGTTAAAGCTGCCTTCCGTGCTTCAGTGGCCTTAACGCAGAGGGAAATTACATTGCTAGACTCCCACATCTGGCCTATGTACTTAGGCACTGACTCTGCTTGCTGTTTGGTCTTAGAATTTCCAAATCCCCGGTGCTGACGTTTTGTTAAATTTGTGCTCCTCAGTTTGGTAACCTGGGACAGATTCTCTGGTAGTTGCCCAACATGGGAGCTAAGCTATCTGATGGTGATATATTTTAATTTTCTAGTCCAAAGTCTGATTTTTGGATGATGATAACTATGGTCCACTTGTCACCTGGTCTTGAAGAAATTTTAGAGTATTCAAAAGTGCACTAAATCCCTGCCACACAATACCACTGACTCATACCAAACATTCAAAATATGAAGTGTTACTATTTGTGATGGCTTTTTGCACTGGCCCTGTGCTAAATGTCATATGGATGTTATTTCCTTTAATTTTCATAATAAGGTGTACAGTAGCTATTATTACCTGCATTTTGTGGAAGAGAAATTAAGACTCAACGTCATCTGTCCCAGAGGGGAAAAAACTCCAAATGAGAACACGGTTCATCCCATATAAAGCCAATGCTATTCATTATCAAACTGTAATAAGAGTTTCTAACGAGCCCTTCTAAGGGAAGGGTCTCATGAAACCAGCCAGGTTTAACAAAAATGTGAGAAGCTGGCTGAGGGGAAGAGAGAGGTATAGCTATAAGAACTACATTTCTTAGCCAGATATAATGGTCCATGCCTCTCATCCCAGCCTCCTGGGGGCTGAGGCAGGAGGATCATGAGTTAAAGAGCAGCTGGGAAACTTAGTGACTTAGGGAGACCCTATCTCAAAAACAAAACTTAAAAAGGGGCTAGGTATGTGTGTCAGTGTAAAGACCCTGGGTGTAATACTCAGTACTAAAAAAATTGTACTTCTCAATGGTATTCCTGTTCTCTGCTGCTAAAGGAAAGCCCATTAGTTGCAACTGAACCTTGTTTTAGTTTCAGGGGTACAGGGGCCGGTGCTGTGGCAGTCAGCCCTGGTGAAGAGGGTTGAGCCTCAGGTGGCAAGATGGGTCCCCGGGGCTGACCACGGGTAGATGCCGATCCCAGAGCAAGGTCTGAGGTTCAGTAAGCCTCTTACTTCTCCTCTCTGACGGTAGCACAGAGTTTACACGAAGCCTGGCGTAGACTTGGTTTAGTGTGACGGAAAAGAGCAGGGTTGGATAAGGTTGAAGGGAAGAGAAGCTGCGGGTTGGGGAAGGGGAGGAGCTAGGTTTGCCCCCGAAAACCGGGACTGCCTCACACCTTAGGGTCCTGCTTTAAGGAACATCTGGCAAGAAAGCCACCTGAGAAGAGTGGCCACATTGTGTAAGAGATTTCTTTACGGATTCAACCTTCCTTGTTTCCTGGGTACAAAATATTTATTACATGCACATAAATGCATTTAACTGCTAGCTTCTTTATTTTTGAGGCAGGATCTCCTTATGTACTGCAGGCTGGCCTTGAACTCACTACATATCCCAAGTAGACCTCAAACCCATGGTGATGCTCCTGCTTCAGCCTCCTGAGTGATGGGATTACAGACATGCACACCATGCCTAATTTCCATTTAACTACTAGTGGATGAGGATTAAGATAATTGATTCCTATTCTGGTGTTCTGATCTCATTGCAAGATAAAGTACCTCTACACACATGCACGCACACCTAGACTGGTCAGCCTTGATCAGTGGGTTTTAGGGCACAGTTTGACTCATGGTTTCCAGATTCCCACTTGGAATGTTAGCTTCCAGCCAACTGGCAAGTGTGCCGGAAATCAGGTGACCAAGTCTGTGTTGCATTACTCATTGTCAAAACTTCAGCCAAAAGAGGAACATATGTAGAACTTATAGGCATTCTAGCATCACTCTTAATTAGTAACCACGATCTGAACATTTGTTATTTAAGCTCATTTAATTCTAGCCAGATTACAGTGTGTGGCGATGCAAGCTGCCTGCTGCATCATCCTGCGAGGCTCTGGGCAGGCTGTGGAGAAGCACAAAAAGTCACCGTCAGCTCCCAGAGCCCACGGCCAGGGTAACTGAGCTACAGGAGCGGCAGCTTGGCATGGGCACCACCAGGCGGCAGCATCGATGAGGGGCTGCTGGCCAGCATGGCTCAGTGACCCCCCCACAGGCTTTTCCAACTTCCCACCATATGTTCCATAATGATCATCATCTAGGAGCCCCGTCTTGTGAGGGTCTACACTCATTCACCCGATGGATCAGGGAAAGAGACTTTTTCCAACATAGATGACAGGGTCTGGAAATGTCATTGTTGACCAGGGTAGAAAGTGGGATGTTTAATGAAGATTAATGAATATTTAAAAATGAAAACAGGGATCAGATCAACGGTTCAAGGCTCTCGGGTGGCCGTTTTGCCGCACGTCTGAGGGCGCAATGCACTGTGGTCCAAATGGTACAGCTCTTTCTAATAAAACTTCAAAGTTTTGAATGAGAACTCTGGCAGGGTCTGCCTCCCCCAGACATGCAGGGCAGCGTGTTCAGGGAATGCAAAAACCAGGAGGCGCGAAGGCATCAGGAACAACAGAGACGACTGGAAAACTAGCGTCTCCTCTTTCTCCTTTCAGGGAAAAGGGTATTTCTACTCCTTGGCTGTGAGGTCTGTGCTTGATCTAGAGAAGAAGAAGAAGAAGAAAAGAGAGGAGGAGGAGGAGGAGGGGGGGGGGGGGGGGAGGGGAGGGGGAGGGGAGGGGAGGGGGAGGGGGAGGGGAAGGGAGGAGGAGGGGGAGAGCTCTAAGAGGTAAGAGGTGGAGCCCAAGCGAAGGGAATGAGCCCCTCCACTGTGGTCAGGATCAGTGCACTGTCGTCGAGGCCGTCTCTGCCATCACCTGGAAAGTCCCCAACCTGGATCCTGGTCTTCATTCCCCTCCCATGGGACTCGGGCTGAGTGTTGCATTTAACTGGGTCTCCTTTCCTTACTGTCACAAGAAGTAGTGAAATTGCATGGCCCTCCATATCTTTTCGAAATTGTATGTTCTATCATCATTTTGAGTGATGTACTCTGTCTTCTCTGTGATTCTCAGTGTTTGACCTAAGTCCTTGCTTAGTGAATTTAGACAAAGCTGAGGCTTCTGAAAAAGCTTTGCTATTGGACTTAAAACTTCTTTCAGTGGACCAGTGTGTATTTCGGGCCTTCCTGTACTCAGTCCTTGGATAAGAGCTGTTGTATGAGTCCTGTGGAGTAGCAGGGTGTTTGCAGGTCAGTCGAGAGCAACACAAACTGTACACAAAGCAATGAGCGAGTGGGTGATGTGAGACAGAGTGGTAAACTGTGAGGGACATCTGTAGAGCACTGGGTGTCAGAAGAGTGAGTGCCCAGCATGCGTTGGAGCAATCTTAGGGCTTGGAAGAGACAGGACTGATGCTGGGCTTTGAGAAATATCTACAGAAGGACAAAGGCAAGTTTAGCTTAGGCAAAGAAAGAGAAGTCATTTATAATTTACGTGACGGGTGTGAACAGGAAGGGGGCAGAGAGATTACAGGCACAGCCAGGAGACAGCCAAGACTGAAGAGAACAGTCCTAGGTGAAGCAGTGGGAAATGAGAGAGAAGCCTATGGATTCAGAAAGAAAGCCTCAGAAGTCCGCGAAATTTAAATATGTATTATTTAGCTCTATGTAGGTGTTTGGTTTTGAACATAGCTGATAATTATGCTATAGACTTCCATTGTACCAGGCTATTTTAATTTTGTATTTCTATAAGCATTTTTCATATAATAAATAGGCTTCAAAAACTTGACCTTAAAAATTTGTAAAATATCTGATCACTTCAGAGGCAACTAAATTTGAATTTCTGTTTTACACTGCGGCAGTTGGGGGACCTCGGGCACATTACTATTATCCATCTATCCCTCAGTTTCCCCATCTGCAAAATCAGAGCATTAATAAAATGCTCATGAAAACTAAATGCACTCAGACATGAGAAGCTTCTAGACAGCTGTTGGGCACAGTAGCAGCATTCGATAGCTCTTAGTGCTTAAGTAGATTTGCCGTAATTTACTCAATCATTCCCCAGTTTCAGGAATTTACATTATTTGCAATTTTTCACTATTAAAAGAGGCACTGCTGTACGTGTATTTGTGTAAAAAGCTTTTTTGTTGCTTAGAATTAGCCGTTTCTTTAGGAGAACAGTTCCCAGAATTGGAATCACCAGAGTCAAAGGGTGTGAATATTTGAAGATGTTCGTTACACATTGCCAAAGTAACTCCCTAAAGAGGCATACAACTGTGCCCGTGTGAGACAGCATCTTCTTTAAAAAGAAATAGGGGCACTGCCCATTGGCTAGAAGGGATTCAGTGTCAGTGTTTTGGGTCTGACCTGCCTCCCCTTGGCGTGTGGAAATCAACCCATCTTTGTCAAGGAGCAATCTCCCCATTTTTGTGCATTATCCCCTGATTTTTGTCCATGTGGCTCTTGAGATCTGGCTCATTTAATACTATTTTCCTTTACACTCTGTGTTCAGCTTGTGATTAGATGGCATTTAATGGGTACTGGCACATTCCCCTACAGTTGTCTTCCCATCATTGAATCCACATGCCTCTTCTACTACATGAAGCAAAATATCAACTCATAATTCCTCAGTGTCCAATCTTAACAATTCTTAGTACCTGAAGCAATGCTCTGTACAGAGTGGGGATCCAATAAATAGCTAATAATTCAAAGAGTATCATTTTTCTTTACCACTCTAATCAACAGCTTTCCAGAATTTAGAATTCTTCATGTTCAGGTCCAAAAATCTATGTTTTTATATATCTATATCTATATCTATATCTATAGTCAGCACATGACTCTTGACTGCAGTCACATGCTTTTATTAGTGGAAATGCCAAACCCATAGCCTATTTCCAAATGCACTACTGAAACTTGCGAAGGGCAAAAGAAGTATTCATTGATAAATCCAAATAGCATAACCAGGCACTTAGACTCAGGGAACTGTTCCCACAGTCCAAACTCCACCCCACTATACAAAAAGTGCTTGGGCCTGTAAAAAGTAGAGGAGAAGATGACACTGTTTCTCCTGAATACTTTTTGGGCACAGGAGGTTTGGTGGCTAGCAGGGAATAATGAAGTGCATATTCCCCTGGACAGCCTGACGTAAGCAGGGGAGGCAGAGTGGCCTATATTTCATGAAGCAGAACGTTGACAAGGGCCAAACTGCAGGCGCTCGGCACTCAGGTCATTTCATTAGCATTGGTTATTTTTATACATTGGTAGTTGTGGATGTCAATGGCATTTTAATATCCCAGCACACTCACTCCTACTAATATTGCATGCCTCATGAATCATCTCTAAATCGCGAGCCTGACAAGTGACATGTTTTAACACTTACTTTCCATAACAGGACAAGGCAAAAGGAAGGACACTCTCTCCTAGGTGCACATGCTTCTCTCCCCCTAAGTTTATGGAAACCAACATTATTTTTCATTTATTTCTAAGATTTACAGGAAGAGTTTCTTCCAGAAAAATCTACTCAGAATTGCAAGCACTTACCTCATTTGCTTGCCTGGTATTAATTTTTACTTATTTTATATTTTACACCATTTTAGACTCAGAGCTTGCTCACTATACTCCTTAAAATCCAAACCAAGCACCAAGCTCCTCCTGGATCTCCTTTCTTTACTGTCCCAAGAAGTAGTGAAATTGCATGGCCCTCCATATCTTTTCGAAATTGTATGTTCTATCATCATTTTGAGTGATGTACTCTGTCTTCTCTGTGATTCTCAGTGTTTGACCTAAGTCCTTGCCTAGTAAATTTAGACAAAGCTGAGGCTTCTGAAAAAGCTTTGCTATTGGACTTAAAACTTCTTTCAGTGGACCAGTGTGTATTTCGGGCCTTCCTGTACTCAGTCCTTGGATAAGAGCTGTTGTATGAGTCCTGTGGAGTAGCAGGGTGTTTGCAGGTCAGTCGAGAGCAACACAAACTGTACACAAAGCAATGAGCGAATGGGTGATGTGAGACAGAGTGGTAAACTGTGAGGGGCATCTGTAGAGCACTGGGTGTCAGAAGAGTGAGTGCCCAGCATGCATTGGAGCAATCTTAGGGCTGGGAAGAGACAGGACTGATCCTGGGCTTTGAAATATCTACAGAAGCATTGATTTTATGCTCAGAAGCCTTTACTTTATGATTAGCACCTCTATGCCATGCACATTAAAAGCAGAATGTAGATAAGCTTTCTTCTCCATTTCTACCACTCTATTACACAACATGGTATGCCTTGTTGTGTAGACAACGGAAGGTGTTGGCTGGTCTGCCCAGCGCCTAATGTGATAATCAAGACCTTGTATCTTGATTCAACAGATCACAGTGTTAGATTCCCAGATCCACCTTTGACAATGTAACCCACCCCTGTCTACTGCTGCATGGCTTGAAGGCAGCTGTCTGACAACTTAGGCCAAGCAGAATTTTTCTGAAGAATTTGAAATTGAGACCAAAAGAGAATTGAAGAAAAGGGAAAAGCACTCAAAAAATGGAACAGTAGAAGACTAGAGGATAGAAGGATGCATGCAGACGACCACAAGGAAATTTTACTGTAATGTGGAGTTAAAAGGAGGTGGAGGAGGTCACAGGTCTCAAAGCAGCACACACATATCCAGGGAGACCAGAAGCTCAGCCTGTAGAGAATCAGAATCAGAGGCAGAGAGTCTGGAAGGCTTTCGAGATCTCATCTCAGCCTTTTCTCTAGTTCCATTTACATTCTTGCCTTTGGCGTCAGCATAACAATATTTACTTCTTCAAATACATGTCTTCTATTTGGCTTAGACTAAATTAAATTGGTTTCCCCTGCTTACAACCAAAGTATCTCAACACATAGGTTTGTAAATGTCTTGCAATCAAAGCATCCCAGTCCATAAGATTGTAAATGTCTCGCAATTGGACCATGAATTCCTTGAGGACAGGGGCTCTACTTTACTTATCTTTATTTTTTCCCAAAATATCTAAATGGTGGATGCCAATATAACGTTCTCAATTAGTATCCATTAACAATGTCAAATCACTGAAGTATTCAATGTAAACCTGAGGTTATCACCTGAAAGAGAGCCACCCTAAACCTTTGGCAATGAACTTAGCCATTTCTTCTTGGGAGCTAGAGTAGTCTCCCTACTTTTGTGTGAGAAAGAGACAATATAATTCCAGATGATTTCAAATTTCCTTCCTGGTTAAAAAAGAGAGAAAATAAAGTGTGACCTCATGGTTTCAACTTTTGGTAAAATGTTCCTGTTTAGTGTAAAATATTCTGTACAGACATATACATTTTTTTTAAAGACTTCAACTGTTTTCCTATTCACAAGAGCTAGACAGCTACTTATTTATTAAACAATTACTGGCTGAGCTCTTTACTTCCCACTAGGTGCTGAGTTAGGCACCAATGTTGGAAGAACATCTAACCCTGAAGCATTCACTGGCTGGTGAGGAGAATTATAAAGATACATAATCATAGAATTCAACAAGGTCCTGGAGTAGAAGTCTTTATAAAACTCAATATAAAGGAAAATAGAGAAACTCTCCCCAAAGGACATATGTTTTCAACTGGATAGTGATGGGTAAATAGGAGTTAAATGATTCCAGAAAATGTAAATAGTTTATACAAAGTTGTACAAAGTAGAATATAAAATAGCAAGGGTGGAAAAGCTGTTTAAGATGGGTTATGTAGGTTCTTTTTAAAAGTCATACATATAAGCATCACTTAGCAAGCCAGGGCACAATAAAATGTGGTTTTTTTAAGTTGAAGGTACAGATTGTCACACATATGTTTAAGTTAAATATTTAATAGATGGCATTATTGAAAAATGACTAAGTGTTAAGTACGTGTTAAATATTTTACAAATGCATTATGAATGTACAAGGAAACAACTCTCTTGTAGAACTGTTGGGTGTGTTATCTGAGATTTCATACACAACTAAAATGTGCTACTACCTCCCACGTGTTAGTCCCCTTTTCCTAATTTGAGGTATACAGGAGGAGACTAATAAAAAGTTTCGATGAATAAATTGATTAAAAATTAGTCACTAGTGAATGGTAGAGGCACAATGGAGAATGATCCTATTTACAGTCAGAAAACTCTCACCTCCAGCTGGAAACTCATCTTGATCTTCCACAGTCTAGTCATCCCCTCTAAAGGATACTGCAAAGATGACAGCAAGCATAACAATGTAAAAGAAGAGACAGCAGGAGCAGAGAGAGGATGCCAGCCATTTGGGGCATAAATGATGGTGGCCATGCCACTGACCTCTCTGAATATGTCCCTGGACTCCTAGTACTCCACTTTCAAGGGTTTGGGGATCAATGTAAGTGAAACATAAGGTACTGCACGAATGCAAACAACTGTGTGAAATCCCAATAAATGAGTTGGAATAGACCTAACCATTAGGAAGGTGCAAGGTGAGGGATATGGAAATGAAGGAGGAAATGATCTTGATCTGGAGGAAACCACTTTTTTTTTCAAGGACTTCTCCAAATATTCACTATCTGTATTTTTAAATTCCTCCTCACTGAACAGGCTTCAGCCAGCTCAGACTCCATCTCTGGGGATAAGAACTAACAAGCACAAATGTTTCAGCACAAGGTATAGAGCAGTGTCCACTGAGGGGAAAGTCAAGATGAAAATAGCATAGCTGACCCACGTTTTCCACACAACCATCTGGATCAGGGCTTGGGGTTTGTGGCCCAAGCCCAAGCCATGGGTGCAAAGGGTGTCTTCTCCCCAAAGGTCTGGTCACCAGGCCAGCTGCACTGGAGAAGGGAAAGATTCATCTTTAGAAACATCTAAAATAAGCACTTGCCAGCAGCAAGGCACCAGACTCCAGGCCCCCAGCCTGTGAAATATTTTGAGAACAGATCAAAACAGTGCTTAAAAATGTGACACTGATGGAGACAGAGAGAGAGGTGCTTCTTATTCCTTTGAGGCTATCTTTCAGAAGAGTCTAGAAGACCACACTGAGACGACACAGAAAACTGAGGAACTGTTCAATAAAGGAAACCAGTACTCTCTTCACATTCTTGGAATCAAGAGACACAGATCCTAGACTCAGTGCCATGTTCTTCCTAGGCATCCAAGGAGAATCACTAGAGTCTGTGGGTCTTGGTTGGCTGTGTGTGAAATAACATTGAATCAGAAGGTGGATATTGTGGGAGTCTGGCTAAGGTGACTATAAAAGAGACTTATCAGAAGGATTCTGGTTGCTCACAAACTGAGAGAAGACTTGGAGAACCCAGCCAGGGAAAGGTAGGGACCCAAGAGGTTCTGGGGACCTACAGGGGAAACCACTACAGAGATAACAGGAGAGCCCACCACAGAGCAAAAATGGGTGTCAACTCTTCTTATTTTTTCTCTGCTGTTTTTATACAAAGTCTAGAGAGAAAGATCAAGGCTATTCACCTGGCTCAGGACTCCACTTATCTGCTGACTAGTTGAAAGCTCCCACAATCAACTATAAATACCATCACATCTGCATAGGATGGGCGAGAGATCGCTCACAAAATTGAGCATGGCTATTGTCATTGTAAATCCAGACAGCTAAAAATCCATAAGGGTTTACTTCAATGAGTACAGATGGGTTCCTTTCGAGGAGGTTCATTCTGAGATTCCATTTAGGTATTATTATATCAGAAAAAATATTACCTAGGCACAAATATTACCTAGACATATACTCAAAGGAAAACAGTGGTCCCACCAGAGAGTTAGTAAATCTTGAGTAGGCCTGCAAAGGTAGGCTTTGAACACTCCCAAGGAAATCATCAGCTGGGTCAGGGTTGGAAGGCACCACTGTCTTCCCATGGGGTTAGCACATTATAGACATACTTTCCCCCTGGGTGGCACTTACATGTCATGTAATGACAGCCAGGTGTGACAACAGATGACCTAAGATCGCAGTTCCTTAATCTTCTATCCTGGCCATACACTCTAGGCCTGGAGGGCAAAAGAGCAGAGTATTTTATGGTGCAGTTCAGCCCCAGCAGGAGCAGAAGATACCCTCCCACTCTCCTCTATTAGAACACTCAAGTGAGACTTCCTCCTCTCCATGCTGCACCCTGCTCCCCCTCCCCACCTCATACGCCATGTGCTTTTAATCATGCCCCCTCAGCTTCTCTTCCTGCAATGTTCCAGATAAATTAAACTCGAAAAGCAGAAATCTGAGAGCTTAGAGCAAACATGGAAATTCGTGACCATGGTGGCGATCAGCAACCAGGCCTAACTCTCCAGCCAGTAGGGGAGGAGATCATTCATCTGAGCCCATTGTCTGGACTTCCAAGGAGAGCTGGGTTAACCGCATTCTTGGGACTTAAACATCTTCTTCGTAGGTCTCTGAAAATCCATTCTGGATGAAATTCTTTAGAAAAATAGCCAACTCAAGAATTAAGAGTTTTCTTTTTTTTTTTTCTTTTCTTTTTCCCCCTGAGCTGTCAATGACGTACATTTTAGGAAGTTCATGAAATCTCTGACAATCTCCAAACTTTTGAATGATAATAATCATACACATCTCACTACAGTGCTCCTCCACAGCTTTCATCAGATTTTTACCAAGATTCATCTACTTCAGAAAATACAAAATCCCACTCCAGTCCCTTGTCCCAAAGGCTATAAATGTAATGAGTAAAATCTCTGAATCTGTAAATGAGAAAAATCTGCTTCAATTCTTTCCTCCATGACTTCTAAGACGGGAGCCTTGGCAATTTCTAAATCTGTTTCCACAGTCATTTGTGGCATATAAAAGGTCTGATTCATAACATAATAAGTTGGATGATTTAGAGGTATAAAGTGATCAGATAGTACCTGGCACTCAAAAAATGTTAGATCTCACCATCAGCATCACTGTCAGACAGAGAACTTGAAAACAAATGGTCCTCAGTATTATCAGGTAATTGGGAAATCACAGCATCAAGCCAGTTCCTTTTATTTCCAGTAAATTTCACCAATAGGGATAAATCTCCAATTTCATTGGATTTATTGACATCCTCTGGCCAAGAAAGGGGAAAAATTTGATAATATTAGAAGAAGCATGTTTTCAGCATAGCACGCTCCATATATAACAGACTCTGCTTCTTTTAAAGATGAATTCAACTCAAACACCAATTAGTGAAATCCACAGCTTCACAGCCTCTCAAAGACTGATGGGAAATCAGAAATCATTAATCCCATCACTTCATTTCATGGGTAGAAAAGTGAAGTGTAGATTGTTCTGGCAACTGAGACATAACCACAGTTAATTGCCCAACAGGGAAATAAGCTAAGAGGCCAGTATATACTGATTTAAATGTCATCCTGAGTCCTAATTGCATTGCCTAATATCATACCTGAGATTCAGAAAAAATGGGTTTGAATTTCAGGCTGTGTCATTTTCCTCATCACTAGGACAAAATACCCAACACCCACAGCTTAAAGCAGGAGAGGTTTATTTTGGTTCACATTTCAGAAGTCTTGGTTCTTGCATGATCAGCAGCAGTGGAAGGGCCTCAGTGGAGAAAAGCTACTCACCTCATGGTGCACAGGAAGCAGAGAGGAAAGGGTGGGGCAGAGAAAGGAGATGAACCTGTCCAGGTCATGGCCTGTGCCCCACCTCTCCCATCAGGCCCCTCTTCCTACCAGCAAGACAGCCATCACCCCCCTGACCCAGGCACCTCCCAAATGAGGGAGGATTGGGAGGCCTCTACATCCAAACCATAACAGATGCAAACTATATACATGAGCATATGTGTAGTTTACTCTCAGATATGTCTATTCTCAGAATATTTAGTAAACACTGATTAGGTGCAAGACATTGCAAGTATCAGGGAATCAACAGTGCATAAAACAAATCAGATCTGTGACCTTATGAAATTTATATTTAGTAAAGAAGATATCTATGAGATATCAAATGACAAATTGATAAGTACAACGATCCTGCCATAGCTAGGCATTTTGTCTCACACAGGGGTTAGCACAAGTGTTACATGAACAAAGGCAGGTTGGCAATGTTATCCATTGTGTTATTGTGGGTAACACCTGTTATAGCATTGTGTCCGCTTCTCCCTTCCCTACACTGCTGGCCAGCATCACTTTGTGTATAAAATACTTCAAGTAAAGAAATTTCATCTCACAGAGTGAGCTGAGTCCTGACTCCAAAGGTCACCAGGATTTAAAAAAAATGTTATGGACATACTGAAACACTTTCATGTTGTAGAGCTTGCTAGTGACCTTCTACAGTCTTATTCATTTTCTTCCCCAGTTCTGAGAAAGCCTGTCATCCTTTGACAAGTGAAATCATGAGTGACTTGAAATGAAAACGCTTTTTAAAGTTTAAACATAGAAGGATGTTTCTTTTTCTTCAGTGCTTGAAGAGGTGGAGCATAGAGCAATGTTCCAGGAGATTCTTTTCTGCTGCCCTGACCTAAAAGGCCAGGACTTGGAAGTTAAATTGCATCCATACTGCATGTCTTGGACCAGGTTGAAGCTGCTGTCTGTGGCTCTACTCACCCTGACAGGTCTCCGAGCACCTCTGTTCTTCCATCTGCTCCTCGCTGACACCACCTGTGCTGCTTCTGTGAAATCCCCGCCCCGTGCATTCCCCTGAGTTGTCTTCCTATCACTGCAGGATCCAGTCAAACTCTGGCTGACTTTCAAATCCCAGCTTGGCCTTGCGTTTACTGTGTGGCCTTGGGCTGGCTCCTAATTGTTTTAAGCCTATTTTCTATGTGTGTAGAAGGGGCCAATACCTTCCTCAGAGGATGATTACAGGATTAAATAAAATGCCATGAAACAGCTCCCAAGGCCACTTTAGTAAGGTTCAAAAACTGCTCTTTCCCCTTTCTTTCTCCAACAGGGCACCCATCCAATTACAGGGATTTTCCCAGGGTATTCTGGGAGACCTTGCCCTCTGCAGCAGAGCCTCAGGGCTACGAGGCAGGTGAGATAGAAAACAGACAGCAAGAGACCAGGCCTGTGGCCCTGAAGTGACTACAGTAAGTCCTTTTCCAGCTGCTCTGGGTATTGACATTCTGCAGAGTATTTTCTTTTAAAAGATAGTTTTAGACCTAAACTGAGCTGGAAAGTTAGCCAACAAAAAACTTAGAAGGAAGAGTCCCCAGAAACACTTCGCTTCTGATTTCAACAACTAGTTCAGAGAGGTGTCAGAGCCCACTTCAGGAACAATAATTCACCAGACAGAGGAGCAGAGCACTCTAAGAGAAGTGAGGCTCACAGCTACAGTGCGTTGCAGCTACAGGGTCCAGACGAAAATCAGCCAAAGTGTTAGGTGCCTAGTGCACAGTCCAGGAAGGTTACAGATGTGCAGCTCAAAGCTGTCCGGTCCCTGCAGGCCCCAGTGATGCTATTTTCCAGCATCGCTGTGTGAAAATGTGCTGAGAGCACAGCCAGGCAGAGCAGGTTTCTGGAGGCCCATGGTTCACATGGGGGCTCATCACATGTAGAGTTGGGTACCCACATGGCCAACCTCAGCCTCTAGATCCCTTGGGGGTGGACTGATACCATGTGATCTAAAACCCACAACCCAAGTCCACTGTTTCTATATGGTGTGGCTGTCCCACAACTCAAATCATATGGTTAGACTACCCAGTGCCACCCATGGACCCAAGCCATGACATTCCTGCTAGGCATGGCATTTTGTGTACCTAGAGAGTCCAATCCTGGAGCCAAGGGCAAAGCTCCAGCCCCCTTTTGAACCAGAATAGATTATTGTCATATAAGATACTACTCCCAAAGCCACGGGACACACTCAAGGTGAGTGACCAAGATTGGCCCACTTTGATCTCTCTTCATCTCCACCTAGGATTCCATCTTCTTTCTGCTTACCCTGAGTTCAGGCTTATCTCAAGTCACATTGTCTCACAGGGATGAGTGAGACAGGACTTAGGGTTCTATTGAACAGCAAGGACAGCAGCCCCCATATGTAGTTAGAAAGCCTGAAATGTAGTCTGCAGAGTCACCACCTCCAGTGATCTTATGAAAACATCTGTCAGGTGTCCTCTGGCTGCCTGGGACCTCCCCGGGGTGTGGTTAGGCAGGACACTGCCTCCGGGGTGCATGGGCCCTGACCGGGCACTGTGTATGCAGCCTCCTACAGGTGGAGATTGCATTGCTACACAACAGCCTTAGCTCCCTTCTAAGCCTCTTAAATATCCCTAGACAAAGAGGCCTCCTGAGCGTGCTCCTCAGAACTCCCTCCTGTCTAGTGGGAGCCTTACTTCCTTGCCGTTCTAGCTTTCACTTTCTTGCCTTTATACCTTTTCAGTGAATTTGTTTGCAGCCCACCTCCCCTGTCCTCAGTTTTGTTCTTCATCACCACAGGACACAGCTGCCGCGTTCCGCTAACAGCATCACTTTCATAACAGCCTGCCTTCCCCACACTGACCCATACCGATCCTTCATTTTCCTTATTTCCAGTGGTTCATCATTAGCTACCTCCTTGCTAGCACTTCAATTCAACAAAAATTTATTATGTGTACAGAGTTCTAGAGAAAAAAGAGAGAAATGACTAACATATTTAATCCCTGATTTAAGAGAGCTTAACATCTAGTTGAACAGGCAGGTTATTTTCATTCATTTACTCAATGAATATTTATAAAATCTCTACCATGCACCAGCCCCTAACAAGTGGCCAGAATGCATGATTATCTAGAATTGCAAACTGAAAAAAAATGTAAGAGCCAATGAAAACACATAGGAATAAAGAGTTCGGACTCTTGTGGGCCCTGTTACCATGTTAAGTGGCTAGCTAAGCTTTTATTCTGTAATAAATGGCAAAACACTTACTCTAAGATAATTTTTAAAGTTAGTAGCCATGTACTTATTTCAATGTATATGTAACCAGTATATTCCAATCTGTGATTTCTGTTATTGTTACATAAAACAAGGGAAACTCTAAAGGGTTATTTTATGTTTTAGTTTTTAATTTTTACTTGTACTAGTGCCTGTTTCCAGTACATGATGATTATATTCTTCACATGGCATTGGGAGATGTCCGTAGCACATTTTGATTCTTTTTGTGCCCTTTCCCATCTCTTCTTCTCCCTACCTACATCCCTAGATCCCCTTCCCATACAGAGTCATCTTCAATTATTTAACGACTATCATGGCCATATCATCATCCCTTGGTATGGGTGATCGACCCATGGCTGAGGTCACGTACTCAGGATGAGAGTGGCTGCAGTTCTGGGACTAGTGCTGTGAGGAAGGGGTGACATGTTCAGGGGTGGCTTGAAGTCGGTCTCCAAGGGACTGACATGGAAAACAGATTGGACTGAGGTGATGATGAAGCTAGGGAGACCAATAGACGCTGCTGGGACAGTTCTGTTGAGAAAAAGGGACCTGAGTTGGGGCTGAGGAATGGGGTTGCATAGAAGGTATAGATTCTTAGCAGTCTTTGGGAACAGAAGAATGGACCAGAAGTAGGAATTATAAAAGCTGAAAAATCTAAGATGCCCACCAGGTTGTATGACCTCAAGGTAATAGGGCAAGAAGACAGAAAACACAAAAAGATAGCATGTTTAGCAGGAAAGAAGTTGGTGCTAGAGTCTTTACTATATTTAAACATAGGTTATTATCTCACTGTTTCATGTATATGAATCTTATCTCTTCAGGTAAAATTTAATCAAAATCAATCAGCAATATACCTTTATATAATAGTGTCCCTTTTTGCATCAAAAACAAAAACTATTTTTATATATGCCAGGTCATGTTTAATGGAAGGGCATCCCCTTTTCATTGGAAAGTTTCAAGAATCCCAATCACAAATTAGTTGTGTAATCTAAAATAAGTTGCTTAACTTTTAAAAATCTGTTTCCAATTGCCAAAATGGGATACAAATATTAATACTAGTCAATGTCTCCTTGAGTTGAATTGAATCGTTTATCAAGATAGCAGTATCTTCATGCCTTTCTGTGAGCAGACCATGTTCAATAACCAAATGTATATAGCATTTCCTGCCCAATTGAACTTCCAGTCACCAAGGCCACCTGGTGACTGTATCCAGACATCAAGAGGGAAACATATTGTTCCACTGCATCCCACATTTTCTGCATTCTTGAGAAAACAGGCTCCACATCTCACATTCTCTGGTGTGGTCAAGTAGCTTTCTCCTTTCTGTCTCACCACCTCAACCCAGTGCCTGAGGCTGTACCAAGGCTTGGTTGTCATTTTAATGCCTTACCTGTGGATAATTCTCTAATGTACAAACAGCTCAGGCTCTCCAAGTGTGAAATGAAATCTACCCAGCACCAGTGCATTTTCAATGGGAAGAATGTCAATAACAGGTTTCCCAAAGCCAGGGAAAAGATAGAAGAGAAAGGTCAGACCGGCCAGAGAGAAGAACAAGAAGGCTTTTATTTGCATGCATCACTCTGAAGGTCAGTGGCCTTGGTGCTGGAGACACGGTTATTTTAAGTTGCCAGGTAATGTGGACTGGACATCTTCCACTTGACCCCAGTGACCCATCATTTACTTCACACTTGACCCTGGAGATTACAGTAACAAGCGCTCTCATCCTCCGGCTGTAATTTTTTGGTTCAGCCAACAGGAACTGAGCTTGCAGAGGAGGGGAGAGGGGAGGGGAGGGGAGGTGAAAGGAGGTTTGGAGAGCAGAGGAGACACTAATAAGATCAAAGGTGTTTTTCTTCCAGCTCCTTCTCTGAAAGGTCAAATAGGTGAATACCATCACTGAAGATCCCATTTCCTACCACATACTTCTAACACATCCTCTCCTTTGCCAGTTCTCATTGAACAACGTTTTCCCTTTCCCTGACTAGTTGTTGAGTATTCACCAGTAGTTCCTAAGGCTAGGTCCTCGTTCTTCGTGGCTTTGCAGAATTCTTCTTTTACTTACCTACTTCAACCACCATTGGTGACTTCCCAAACTTTATGTCTAGCCAGGAACTAACTGTCTCAGCATATTCACCATTTCTTAATTGTTTCAATAAACACTTCCAGTATCCACTACATATCTGGTTTACAACAGCACAGACCATTAAACAGCAATAGCAACATCGACAGCGACAATGACTCACATTTATGTAGTAGTTTTACGTGTCAGGCATTGTTCAAGGGCCTTATGTGAATAACTCATTAAGCATTCATACCACACTCAAAGTCAGGGCTATTATAATTCTCAAGCTAAGATTTTAAAAACATGACCATGGAGAAATTTGGAAATTGCCGGAAGTCACGCAGCTAACCGTAGGTAATAGAGGAAGCATCTAAGCTCCTTAATCACTAGGCCTCACTGGCCATGGCCACTGAGAAGAAGGACAGTTCCCATCCCTCTCACACCAGGAACCACACTTTTAATCCTTGAACAAGATATATTCACAGGGCACCAAAATCTAGAAGTCATGACTCTTCTTAAAATCTTCTAGAAGCCAGAATATCTTAATTAAATGTTAAGAGTTTGTTTTGAATTTTGGTTCATTTTTTTAGTCACTGTAGGTAAAGATATGCTTAAACTCAGAAAACAGTATTTGGACAAGAGAGTCTGATATTAGTAGGCAGGGGCGATGTGACAGAAGGGCACCTCCCTAGTTTTCTTCATGAAAACATATCAAATTTCCTTCTAAAGCTAAAGCAAATCAGAATTGGATATATGAATATTTATTTACAAGGGCATGCTTATTTCTAAAAGTCATGGTTCTGCAGAAATTAAATACGACAGTACTATCAATATGAAGTCTGATTTCTTAGTAGATGTCTTTTCTATTTCATTCATCGAGGTCTGATTTACAGATGGCTTCTCGTGCATTTTCTCTTAATCAAAACTTAATAAAAGGAAGTACATCGTGAAAGGGGGAAACATGCACAAGCAAACAAAAACAACTGGAGTTCAGATCTCTCTTCTTCGGATATACGATCTCAGGAAGTTATTTCGTATTTTCTCACTTCAAGTTTGTTTCTCTGGATGTGGGGATGGAAATAAGCAAGTCATTAACATTTTAGGAGAGGGGAGTGAGGTATGTGGAAGAACCTCCTGTGCACTGAAGCGTTCTAGGAATGAGGGAGGTTTCGTTGCCCCTCGTGAAAATCCGGGGACCCCGACATGGTCCCCAGGCTCTCCCCCGCAGGGCAGAGGCCCGCCTTCTCCGCATCCTCCTGGGAGTCCGCTGGCCCGCCCGTGGGTTGTGACGGCTTCTGGCAGAGCCCTGGGAGACGCTATGGAAATTGGGCCCACAGAAGTTTGGCAGGAAGCGCGATGTTGACTTCAGTGCTGATAGGACGAAGGCTTCCGAAGAACAGTTCTGTCTTCTGACAGAAAGGGCCAGGACGGAGTGCGAAGACCTTCCGAGCCAGCGCTGTGTACAGGACGGGACCCCAGCCCACCTCCCAGAGACACCCCGTCTGGAAGGTGTGCTGGGAGCCCTGGAGGTTGCCCCGGACTCCCCAGAGGTCCTGCCGCCTCCACTCCACTCCACTGTGTTCTGGTAGCAAAACCTCGGGCACAACAGTGCTTCCGAGCAGAGAATGAGCTCCCCGTGGAAAATAACTGCTGGAAAAACACTCCAGGTTCCTTGCAGGGAAAGACACCAAAAAATGTTTAAAAAGAAAATAAGATTAGAGGTGGAAAGGTGTTTCATGATCAGCTGCTTCAGCCCAGTCTTCTATAAATGAGGAAACTGAGATGAAGGGAGGGAAGAGAGAATGAGAAGGAAACAGAGTTACTCAATACCTAGGCTGTTTCTCAGTACACACACACACACACACACACACACACACACACACACACACACAGAGTCTGGGCACACACACATGCATATGCAACATATTATACACGAATGACATGTTAATAGGGATACTACCAAGATGCTAAACAGCTTTCATGATGCCAACCCACATAATGCATGTAATTTAGTCTCCATTTCCTTAATAGGAAAGCAGACAATAAGCAAGATTGAGTGACTTCGCAAGGTCACAAATCTAATTAGTGAAAGATCTTGGGCCTTTTGTCCTTGACAATCAAAATCAGAAGAAAGGAAAACTTTTTCTTTTCTTTTTTTTTTTTCCTTTGCAGCTTAAAACATCCGGCCCAGGGATGAGTAAGCAGCCACTAAGGTACCTTTTTAACTTCCTAAAGATATAACAACTTGGATGCTTCTAAGGATCAGCCAGTTATTCCTTTATAGTCTTGCTTTCCATCCTGGCCACGGGCAAAGTGGCATTATCACCCTATGAGTCATCATGCTAATAAATACATCTAATGTGAAGATAACCCCCTTTCCCTTTCCCTTTCCAGCATGCTTCACCCTCCCCCTCCCTCTCCGTTTCTTCCACCACCAGCAGCATTCCCTGGTGTCTAAAAACAAAATGTCACTGAGCCAGATTCACAAAATGAAGCAAGGACAATAAGATCCTAAAACATTACAAAGCCATGACTTTGGAAAAGAACTTCTAGATCTTTTTGGGATGACTTAGAGTCAGTACCTTTGATAAATAGAAAAGATGCAAGAAGAAATACATTCAAGTTTAAGCCAGAGTTTGCAAAGAGACTGCCTTTCCAAAAGTATCGCTAATGGTCAGGGGGTAAGATAGAGGGGCAGTGCATGGGGAGCCTGTCCATATTGTTCATTTCTCTCAAGTCCCCACAGCAATTTGTACTTTGGTTTGTGATTACATTTACCTCTCCGTACTTCAGCTATTTCTTTTCATATCTGTATCTTCAAGGAGAAGTATTATGGATTAAAAGGAGAATACCCTTTTAATCTTTCCATAATGTTTTCATAAGCATATTTTAATTAAAAGTATACATTATGTAGAAATAACAGGAGTTCAGCAAGGTATTTGAATAGTTTGAGTTTGTATAGCACTCCTTCCTGGAGGGAAGCATCCCTCTCTAATCCTACAATGACTTTCCTCATTTTGAAAGATTCAGATAGGAATAACTCACACACAATGATACCAGGGATACACATCTGGACCCATGTATTCATCAGTTTTTGAGTCACTGGGACACAATACTATAAACCCACACCTTAAAGGAAGAGAGGTTTAATTTAGAGCATGGCTTCAGGGGTTCAGTCCATGGTTAACTGTCTCAAAGGCAGAAACATCATGATGGAAGGGTGTGGTCCAGTAAAGCTGCTCAGTTCAGGGTGGCTGGAAAGGAAAGCATGGGAACAGTGCCAGAAAGGAAGGGGTGAGAGGCCAGACATAAACTCCAAAGCCATGACTTTGTGACCCACTCAAACAAATCCAGAAGTGCTCGTCAATGCCATGGGTGGCTCGCAAATCAATCAAGCTCACACAACAAGCTTGACTGTCACAACTGGGCCTCACCTGCAAGAGACGCTCCCTACCCAGTCTCTCAGGTCAGACAAAGGTATGTGAACTAAGCCAGGCCAATTAGGACTTTCCCCAAACATTCTGTCAGCACAACAAGGAAAGCTGCACTTTTTTTTCCTGACTTCAAGTGCTCTAAACAGCAAATAACTTAGAACTGTCATGGAATAGTTTGATAAAAACAGAGGCACTGTTGTGTGAATATACAAGAATAAAACCATATGAATGCTAGCAGAGTTGAGAGAGTGAGCTTTGGTACAGCTTACATAAACCTGATCCCAGCTATATATGAATACCTAGCTTTTTGTCCTTCTGGTGATGAGTCCATAAATTCTCCTGCAATTTGAATTGGGATCTCTTGCTAGTAACAAAACAAGACCTGGTCAAAGAATGAGGCCTCTTCGATACTCTTAAGTAAAATACATAGGACACACATGTGTAAATATGGAATAGTGTCTCTAGTGTGAGAAATTGAAAGTGTAAATAAGGTCTAAAATGTATAATAGATAATATGAAATAGGAAGAAAAGGGGCAAAGGGGAAGGGGAAGTGGGAGGGGTAGGGGGAAGGAAAGAAGGGAATGGAATTAATATGAGAAAAGAAAAATGGAAACAAAGTCTTTGTAAATAGGGAGGGATGGAGGGGTTGAAGGGAGGGCAGGGGAAGGGGGAAAAATAAGAACCAAGAGAGTATGTTAAGGTGCATATTTCCAATGATGAATGTCATTATATTGTACACCTAAAATATACCATAAAAGGATATACAAAACAATAAAAGAATGAGGCCTCTTACAGTGCCTTCCAGCCCCTTTTTAAACTCTGCCATCTTATTCAGAAATAACTGGAAACCATGAGCCACTGGCTTAGGAAAAAACAGTGCAAAGGTACTGACCAAGGGTTTCGCAGGTGGTTTATGTTTTTGTTTTTGAAATATATGTTAATGAAGCTTTTCTAGGTCTTGAAGGGTCTTAGGAAAAACAACGGAGGATAAGTGGTAGAACTTACACATTTAACCTCTCACTGTTTTCCTAGTTATGGGACAGTCCATGTATACTAAAAAGATTACCAGGCGTAGACTCAGAAGACTTAGAGGTCTCAATCAGCTCTTACGCTGGATCTCACTGTAACCTTACATAAAGCTGCATTCATCCTTTTATGTCTCACATTCCTTATTGCTATCAGGGAATTAATAACACCTATTTCATGAGCGGTTGGGAGTTAAATGAAACTATGTATAAATATGAAGGCTTGATTGAGCATCAGGCATAAAATATCTTCTGTTTGTCTCTCTCTTTGTGAATGGAAATCAAGGAGAAATCAAGGAGAAAGACAAAGGGGAATATATATATATATAATATATAGTTGCAGAAATATATAATTATGTATATATTCAGAAATAAAAATATATTCAGAAATTTAAAAATGCAATGAATAAAACAAAGCAGGGTAACAAAATGTGCCACTTTCCATATAGTGACATAGAAGCCATCACTTAAAAAGTAGTTTAAGGAGAGACCTAAACAAAGTGAGGTGATAACCACATGACTATTTGAGGAGGGACATTCCAGGCAAAGAAAATAGCCATTGAAACGCTTGAAGACGCGCAAAGAGGCCACGGAGGCTGGAGCAGAGTCAGCAAAGCAAAGAGTGGGGGAAAGTGGCACATGCATCTGATTTTAATGCAATTGTCCACTTATACGTCAACTCCAAGCTCCTAGAAAGCAGGACAGATCTTCCACATCCACATTCCCAATGCCTAGCATAATGTTAACAAAGAGTAAATGCCAGAAATCCTCAGTAAATATGTATAATAAATTATGCATATGTTATTGAATTACTGGGATCTCAATAGATGATTGTCAGGCCTGTATCTGAATAATACATTTGGGTTAGGTTAGATGTGACATGCTTAAATACCCAGAAATGCTACAGAAATATTCAGAATCACTTGCAGAAACAATATTGCAGGAATAATGGTAGGTCTTACACTTTTTATTTTTTCCTTTTTGGCACTCTTTAGTCAAATGACATCACTTCTGTGAAAAGCAGTGAGGTAGTTATTACAGAAATACTACTGGACATGTATTTGTTTGTGGTCTCTAAATACTTTAATGTGCCAAGAAAGTTGTTTTATGACTTTCTGTTTAAGCAATATGCAAAATAAGAGAAAGCTGTGATAAAGGGTTAAGAAATGACTCAGGAAAAACCATTGTTGTAAAACAAAAATAGTCATCACACAGGTAACCAACCTACTCTGGAAAAATTCTGAACAAATTCTTCCTTGCCCAATTCTCTCATTTAATCTAAATTTGAAATAAAAATGTTTTTCTGGACATGTTTGGGAATAGAGAATCTTTCATATTTTTACACACTTTTGAATTTTGCATGCAAAATTAAGTATTTGTTAGGCCAATAGGAGGTTTAGGAGAGAAGAATACTGTAACAAAATATATCATTATGAGGGTTTTTTTGGTGCCAGGGAGCGAACTCAGGTCCTTGTGCTTGCAAGGCAAGCGGTGGAACCACTGAGCTAAATTCTCAACCCCCATTGTGAATTTTTAAAATATAAAGTATCAACAACATTTATAAAACAAGAGCAGACAGGAGATATTCAAGAGCTCAAGGATACTGTAATAAGGCAAGAGAAAATGAAACATTAGTATAGCAAGTTCAGAAAAGAGAAAGAAAAAAATTAAATTCAAGTTAAAAGCAAAGCAAAAATTGCAACAATATTGAAAATGCAGAGATGTACAATATACAAATGAGAAACATGTGAGAATAAGACAGAAATGAATAAAAAGATAAAAGTGTCACAGAGAAAATATGCATGTGTTTTCATATATACATATATATTTATGTGTATGAATTAAAAGTATGGAGATATAACAAGTGAATAAATAGGAGTCCTCAAAAAAGAACTCAAATAATAGACAAGAAAAACTGTTTAAGATGTAATTAAAGAAAATATTCCAGAATTTTTTAAACCCTAAAGTTAATGACTAAAAGAATAGTGCTCCTCAGATAAATTTTACACAAAATGATTAATACTGAATGTATTCCTGTAAAATTTTTGAACTATAAAATAATGTACTATTCCTTTAGACAAATTAAAACAAGGTGAACTTATTTATAAGGGGAAATTTTATAGACTAGTCTACCATTCCTTCACACACACGTTTAAAACTAGTATATAAAGATTTCGTGTCTTTTACAATCTTCAGGGAAGATTTTTTGTATCCAGTTAAATTCTGTTTTAAAGCAAAAGACAACAGAACAGAAAGTATATTTTTGAAGATGCATGACTTATGTTTTATAAATGCTTCCCAAAAGTACCAAAAGATAAATTTAAGTCTAGCAAAAGAAAAAAATGGATAAACTGCAGTAAAAAGAAATGTATTTATTGGTGGGACTATGAAAAATACAAACATAGAACTTATAACACTGAACAGAATGAAAACATTTTATACATCAACTAACAACAATGGGAAAACAAACCAAGCTTGATGGTGCACATCTATAATTGCAGCGCTCTGGGAGGCTAAAGCAGGAGGGTTAAAAGCTTGAGCCCAGCCTGGGCAACTTAGCAACTTAGAGATCCTGTATCAAAATAAAAACAAAGCAAAAAAAGGTGGGGATATCGGCCAGTGTGAAGGTCTCATGTTCAATCCACAGTACTACCAAAAAGGGATATATAGTGGAAGATAATATACAAACATTTATTTCTTCATCTTACATAGCTGGGTGGAAAGAAATGCTGGAACTAATGCATTATTGACTGAAACAAGAGAGATTTTAGCTCATTCAAAGATTTCAACAAGAAACAAAATGTCGTAAGTTAAACATACTAGTGGAAATGACACAGGGATGGCGAGGATACTGGATATATATTGCCACTGATCATTATAAGGATTCAATAGGTAATATTTAAAAATTAGAGGACTTGTTTTTATTACACAAATTATGGTTAAAAAGCTCACTATAATTAAATTAAATCTTTATAAATTATCAGGAAAGACAAAATAAACCAGAAAGTGTATACCATGCAGGAAAATTTAAAAGGTAATAAATCATGTTATAAAATAAAAGAACAAAAATAGCAGCCTACATACATATAATCAACTAGTACAAGAAAAAATAACCTGGAGATTAAATTGTGGAGCAAATCCCAACTATGATTTATACACAAGAAATATAATAAAATGTTTAAGAAGATTTAAAAATAAATGATGAAAAAGGCACACCAAGTAAGCCTAAATTGCAAGGGTAATTGTGACATTAGGCATATTAAATTCACAGAAAAAAAGTTCTTAAAGAGATGCAAAAATAAAAAAAGATTTCATTCAAAAGTGAATATCTAATAGCTATGGATTCTTCTGAACTAAACTGTAAACTATCAAATGCATAAATGTAAGAACTAGATAGAATTAAATTAAATCTAGGTGGTTTTAAGGGTTGGGATTTAGCTCAGTGGCACTGCACCTGCCTCTCAAGCGAAAGTCCTGAGTTCGATCCCCGGTACCAAAAAAAAAGTAGGTGACTTTATTACTAATCTAAGGCTAATAAATTCAGATGAAATTACAGCTCATACAATATAAGACTAAACACATCATATATTCTGGGACAGTAAGTTTCTATGTATTCTAAAATGTAAAAAGGGCAAAATAATGTTCCCTGATCACAACAGTGTAAACATATAATTATTTCCATAGATGCTGCCAAATCAGCCCACAGAATTTAACACCAACTCTTAAAAATACCTCTTACTACAACAGGGAGAAGAGGACTCAGAACCAGAATCTTTTTACTCAGTTTTTATTTTTTATGCCTCATATTTTTGGTACACGATGGTTCTATCCCTTGTGGGTGGACAGGGCACAACTCAATTCTTTTTTCATCCTCTTCTCTTCCTCTCTCTTCCTCCATCTCTTCATCTTCTTTCCATTGAAAAGATCTCCCTGTGCTATTATCTATCTTTCATTTTGCTCTTTATTTATATTTAAGTGAAATAAATCAGACACACAAGCTTACATACAGTATCACATGGTTTATTTTATATCAGAATCTTAATGAAGAAATAATAGGGCCATGTGCCTAAAGTAAAAGCTAGATAAGAATGTTTTTATTTTCCTTGGTATTTAACATTTTGTAAAGGAATTAAGTAGTGCAATTGGGAAAGAGAAAGGAGAGATAGCATTTAAAAGGTAGAGGTCAAATTATCTATACACACAAAATGATTTTGTAGAAAGCTCAGAACATAGATAAGAAACTATTACAAATTTAAAATAATTTAGTATGGTATTTATGTACAGCATTTATATAGTAACCAATGGCCTTAGTATTTGACAATAAATACCATCAGATGAAAATATTCCCATTGATAAATTCTGAAGGAACACCATGGAAACACACTTAACGTGACTCTGAGGCCGGGACCCCTTCACCTGTGCATTCCGCACCCATCAGCAAAAGGTGTGCGTGAGCAGTAACAGCGCTAAGGTTTCCCCAAAACATCTGACCTGCGTCTCTCAAAGGCTGCAGCTGTCCAGACGCGTGGGACAAGTGGCTGTTCCCCCAAGGGTCCAAAAACAATCATTCACACGTGTGGGCAGACTCACCAGAATTCTCCACGCGCAAGTGTCTTCCCCATCTGTTGTCATGATCGTTAATGTTCCCACCCGGGAGAAAGCAGGGCCCTCAGGGATGCCAAGCTGGCTGAGGTTGGCTCCACATTCATCACTGGAATTAGGAGAGGAGAGAAATGTATACAGCTCTGATTCCAGGCGGAGATAACCCTCCCTCACCAGTGCTCACAGCTGCATGGTTTCCCAAACACCCAAAGCCAAAAAGACAGGCTGACCCTTCCAAGCTTAGCTAATCGAGATACATGTTCATCTCACCGAGGGGGGGGGGGAGTGGGGGAGAGAGAGGGAAGGAGAAAGGAAAGAAGGGAGGGAGGGAGGGAGGAAGAAGGAAAAGAAGGAAAGGACATTCTACTTTTGAGTGCAACACAGGAAGTCCCTGCCTCACCTGTAGAGACACTACCTGTCTTCAGAATTCCGGTGGGCTGTGGAACTGGAAAACACTGCTCTGTCTACCTAGTTTAAGATTTCATTTATTCACTCACTAAGGCACATAACAAATGAGACTCTATGTATTAGAAAAACCTTTGGCAAACATTGAAATCCTGCCTTGCTGTATGAGTGCTGTGCATCGTAATGGTGGTGTCACGCCCTGGCTCAAGTAATTTCAAAAGCTCCTGTTTCCCACGCAATCAAGTCCTAACTCCTCCTCAGTACTGGAGAATAAGTAATCCCCTTCTCTTAAATCTCTGTAAAAGCATGAGGGCATTTCAAGTACGCCCTTCAAAAGACAGTAACACTGCAGGCATGTCCACTGCCTTGTTTGGTGCAGTAATTTGGGCAATCCATGGAAGTGGTGATCAGAGAGTGAGGCCAACCCACTGACCAGTTGGCAGAGGACCCCAGGACTCAAGGGAATGTCTTAGCTTTCCATTCTAGCTCCTTTCCTACAAACAGGTAAAGAGAGATCTGTCCTGAGACATTGAGGTCCAAGCTCCACTCTGTCCTCTCCGATTCCCAGGGGCAGCCTCTCATCCTTCCTCGGTTCAGGCAGAAGCACGGAAGTGATGAGGCTGAGAAGTGGAATCACAGCACCAGCACATGCTGGGGCCCCAGTTCCCTGTTGGCTCCAGAGTCCCCACCTAGGCCCCAGCCCTGTCCTCTGCCCTATCTCTGAGGGTTCTAAGCCGTTGACATTGCCCAGATGTGCCTTTCCTTGTTTATACAGCTTCCTCAGCCTTGGCTGCCCCTCCCCTAGCTATGCCTTTCCAAGCTGTGGCTCTGGCCCCTGGCTTCACCCTAAACTCACCTGCCAAACTTTGAGCAAGTAGGCTTCCAAGGTTGCCCAAAGGCTATGATTCAGTACGAGCAGAGGAGGGCCCAAGCCCTGCTAGGTTTTTTTAAAGCTTCCTGATTATTCTAAATTGGAGCTGGACTTGAGGACCATGGGTCTGTCTTTCCTCAAATCCTACTTGTCTACAAAACACTCTTAGCCAAAACATAAAAGAACCATTACTTTTTACAGGTAGGAAAGGTTGACATTTCCTGAATATAAACCCTGTGCCATGCAAGATGCCAAATATTAGCCCTGCAGACAGGCTCTTTAAGGGTAGGGTTCATGGTGAAAGGGTCGCTGAAGAAGGGGGCACACACCGCCGTTCGAGCAGCAAGCCTTTATTGGGGGCGGCAGTCTGCAGCCTGCCAGCCTGCCGGGACTGACTCACAGGAGGGGGATCAGCCGCAGTATGAGCTGAGCTGAGCTGAGCTGGAGGCTTATATGGGGTTTTGCAGGTGGGAGAGCACCAGCCCATCGGTGGGGGTGGGTAATTGGGGCTGGGTGTGTAGCAACAGGTTTCGGTCAAGGGAATGGAGTCACTGTTTTCAGGAAGCCCCTATCTTACTGGACCATCTGACCACGAAACTGGTGAGGCAGAAAGACCTTAACTAAGCAGGGAATCCCTAACAAAGGGAGGTCATGGCTTAGTTATGCGGAAGCTCCCTGTTCCCTGTGGCCGGAGTGGGCAGGGGGAAAGGCGAGGAGGGGGCTTGCTCCGTGGGGCTCTGAAGTACCTAACACACGGTGTAGTCAGTGATAGCAGGATCCAGATATTTGGGGTTATTTCTTAGATCTTCCACTTACTGGTTTCACAACATTGGACAAGTTACTTAAATTCTATGTACCTCAGTTTCCTCACCTATAAAATGAGAAAAATAATAGCACTTCTCATATGGTTGATATGAGGATTAAATGAGATAGTATTTGTATAGGGCTTAGAAAAGAACCCAGGAAGTGCCTATAAAGGTTTGTTGAGAAATAAATTACATCATTTAAGACTCACAACAATCCTAGGATACCAAGGCTATGAATTTGCATCTAGAGAAACTGAAATAGTCTAACTTCAGATCTGTGCTCTCAACCATGCCCAAACTACTGCATACTCAATGACTAGGTGAGGGACTGAAAAGAAAAGAAGAGTGAAGGAAAGAGGAAAGAATTGAGGAAGGAAGCAAAAGTGGGACAGGAAAGCAGAAAGCTAGAGATGAAATTTCCTGATCATTTTACTGGTTCCCTGCTGAAGAGAGACAGGAAGAGGCGGGACTGCCTGTTTCCATAACAATGGCATGACTGATGGACTGAGTGCCTTCCTTTTCCAGAAGTTCTCAGATGGTGCAGGGATTATAATTACTGCAGGACCCTGCTGAAGACAAAGTCACTGCAATCCCCACTCAGAGGAGGCCAGGCTGGGGCTTGAAACTTCCCAACCTGCTTCCTCTCTAGCCTGAGTATGAAGAGGCAGACACTTGTTTGATTCTTTTTTCCAAAGAAAGATGGAAGATGGGAAGGGAGGCGCAGGAGGCTGCCCCTGGAAGAGACACTAACTACTCTTGGGAAGAGGGGCTATCCCCTATTCTTGAAAGCATCTCCGTCAGTTTGGGCAGCTCCAAGAGAACACTGAATGGCTTAAAGCACCATAGTTTTTCCTCCAAGTTCTGCAGGTTAAATCAGGCTGCCAGCACAGTCCCATTCCTGGTGACTATAACAGCATTTCAACTCCTCTGGGCTCAGGGACCTTCTCAGACACAGCCTCCTTGAGCAGTTTCACAGATAGAGAAAGTAAGACTCTGAAAAGACCAGCTTTCCATGACCACTGTGTGTCCAGTGCTTCCACAGCCCAGAAGAACCGGCCCCAGCCCAGTGGAGAGATCCATCCACGAGATCACTCTGCACACCGTGCCGTCCAAGTGGAGAGAACCATCAGCCACTTGGAAATAGGCCCAAATAAGATGGAGGTATTTTTGTCCTGCAAAACTGGTCTCCAGAAAATCAGAACCACGTGTCCTGAGCCCATGTAGCTTTGGTCTCCAGGGGGCGTCAGATGCTGTCTGGCCTTGGAATGTGCTTTCTCCAAGCAACCAGGGCCTGGAGGAAAGAGGAAGGCTTCAAGGTCCTCCCCAGCGCAATCACAGCCCTTTGTCTCTGTCTTTTACAGATCACCCCATCAACCTTCCCCAGACAGAAAAGAGCAGCGTGGTGCTTTCACAGTGTCACCCCTTCCTAAGTGACACCTCATCCAGAGTCTCCAAAAGAGCCTCTTCTGTAGGTGTTGGGAAGGGAAACGAGGTATTCTGTAAAATTCTCACTGTGGGGTTACCAAAATGTCTAAGATTGTTCCTTTTCATAAGCCCCAACACACACACTTAGACATGCATCAGATTTTAAATCATACTGTAGCTTACTTCCACTCACAAGTGTTTGGTAAGTATATTAACCACTAAGTGCCAAGCATTATGCTAATCACTAGTGATATAGAGATGAAGAGATGAAGTGATCCTTTCTTCATTATATACCACACAGAAATAAACATAGAGTTTTACTTCAATTTAACTGATATTCAGGGCATCGATATTCCCCCGGGAAAGAAAAAAAAGGTCTCTAGGAGAACAAACTCTGATTGAACAGATAGTAGATGTACTTCCTTCTTCTCTTCTTCTCTTCCAGTTATCATTTCCAAAGTTTTCCTCATGGACCAGGCTCTGTGTGGAAGGAAGCCTGGCTATCAAGGGGTGAATGAAACGCTCAGAAACCTTCCTCTGGTGGAAAAGTACAGCCTGGAGTGGTAGTACTGCATGGAAAGATCATCCCCAATGTGAAATCATAACTTCCAAGATGACAACATTGATGGTAGTCCTCACTGGAGGAATGAATAAATGAATAGGCCTACCAGGAAAGTATTCTCCATGCCCACCTGGACCAAGGGCATCTGAGAGAGCCCACAGGGCCCGGGAATGTGGGTGAAATTCAAGCTAAGAGTAAGGCCAAGGAACACTGGAACAATGGGGGTGGAGTCAGTCAGCCTATCACACACCAGACCCTGTCAGTTCATCAATTCTGCCTCGCCCTCTTGAGGTACTCATTTTTGTCCACATTTTGTAAGCAAGGGAAATGAGATTGGAAGAAATCTGTCTACCGTCAGAGTCAGGTGATTTAGTAATGGTGGAATTTCCTTTAAAGCTCAGAACCAACCAGGAAATCCTAGACTCTTCACCTCACACTACGTTCCCTCTTCCTACAATGCCATTGAAAGTTTTTGAGTAGATAAGCAACCTCATATTTGGCCTCATTCCTCATCAGTCACCAGAAGCCTCACTCATTGGGCTCCACATTGGCCTCTGAGTTCCTCTAATACCCCAAACTTGTCCCCACATCAAGGCCTTGCAGGGTCCACACAGCTGGCAGTTCTCACCTCCCTCAGCCAGATGCTCAATCAGAAGTGACCTCCTTGGAGAGACATCACCTAACCTTGTCTCTCTGCTGGGCTAGTCACTCTGTTATCCTGTTTTGTTTTCCTTCCCACACTTATGGATACATGACCAAGCACTTCATGTTCACTTGTTAGCTATTTCTTCCCCACTACAACATATGAAATGAGTTAGGAACTGGATCACCCAGGGGCCCAAAACAACATGGATTCTACCTGATGATTTAACTGAAAGTACTCAAAAGAAGAGGTGAGCTTTTCACAGAGGTAAGTACGGTAGGTTTAAAGAAAGCAATGAGAAATGTTGAGGTAAAATCCAGAGGCCATTGCCACCCTGAGGCACAAAGGGACGGCAAAGTAGGAATGTTGCTGCTGGGATCCATGATTGCTCAAGGTTGGAGAAAGCATGCTCCACCCCAGCCGGCTTGGACCTAATCTAATTAAAACCAGGTTGGGGCTCACTGAAGAAAAGGAAATCAGAAAGAGGATCTCTGACTGAGCAGAAGGAAGCAAGCACCTACTTTGTGAACTGCCCTTGGGGACCCAGGTAGAGGGGGCTGCTGGGGCCTCTGGGAGCTGAGAGAGTCCCCGGCCAACAACTAAGAGGAAAACAAGGGCTTGGTACTACAGCTGCAAGGAGATGGATACTCCCCGCAGTAGGGAGGCTTAAGAGAACCAGAGTCCCATGTGAGAACTGACACTGGCCGCCACCACCATGCCAGACTGGTGAGACCATGAACAGAAAGTCAGGCTGTGTTGTGCTTTGACTTCCAGTCTACAGAAATTCTAATTTTAATCTGGGAAATTCCTGGTAATTGTGTTATGCAGAAAAGGACAACTGGCTGATACACTGGTGATGAACTTCCCCGTGCAGGGCTTTTGGCTTCAAGGTATTGAAGGTTGATCAAAATCACCTTGAGTAGAACACAGAGTGGAAATGGTTACTGTAAAGGCATAGATGGCATAAAATGGAAGGTTAAAAAAATCTAAAACTCAACAACGACTAAGCCTGGGTTATTGCAAAACTTTAACAACTGAATTTACCACCTTATATTCTCACCAAACTGTACAGCCTATGTTCTGGCCACATGAATGAGTCACAATTACCTCAAACACTTGACAAGCTGAAGCTGTCTGGAGTGCAGCATTGAGGAAGGTTTGGAGATTAACATTTAGAACCAACGAGAACTAGGATAAGACAGCAAGTACTGGCTAGCCAATCTCTGGTAGAGGGTGACTGTCTATGGCCATCTGTTGGCCAACCCAGCAGTTTACCATTTTCCATGCTCTTTTGCTTGAAATAGCTATTCCTCACCCTGGCCAAGCCAGCTGCAAGTCTACTTATCATTCAGTGTTCCTGCAGGAAGCCAATCCTAATGGCTCTTCAGTTTCGTCTACTCACAGACTCTTCTTAATCTCAGAGTATTTCTTCATTCCCCTATATCCAAATGTGATAGTTTTATGATTTTAATTGCATCCTGCTCAGAGATATGTGGAAGTATTGACCTTCTGTGCCTCAGAATGTGCCCATGTTTAGAAAGCAAATCTCTGCAGATACAATTAATTCTATGAGATCCTAATGGGGGAGGGGAGGGCAGTCATCCAGTATGGCTGAGTTCTTTAAGAGGAGGACAGAGGCACAAACACCGCCTTATGAATATAAAGAGAAGACTAGTTATGCAGCAGCAAGCCAAAGCACACCCTCAGCTGCCAAACTGGGAAGAGGAAGGGAAAAATCCTCCTCCAGAGGCCTCATAAGAAGCTTGACTGCACCCAACCTTAATTTTGGACATCTGGCCTCTAAAACCATGAGAGAACCAATTTCTCCTGTTTAAAGCCACTCAACCTGTGGTACTTTGTTATGCCAGCCCCAGCCTGGCACTCCTGGTGCACTAGTAACTGTGTGGAAACCTCTGTCTCTCTCATTAAGCTCTAAGCTTCCCAAATTCAGTGTCTGTGTTGTAGTCACCTTTTTGAAACAGGCGGCAGATATGCTTTGTAAACCTGGGATAGATACACAGAGATGAATGGATGGACTAACATTCATTCATTCAGCAAATATCAATGCTTACTACACTTAGACATAACTTTACAAGCTTGGATGTGGGTCAGGGCGCAAATACATGCTGAAAACCGTATGTCAAGAAGCCTACAAATGAATGAGTAAAAGCAGATGGATGACAAACTGTTAAAAGAAATTTTAAACCTTCCCAATTGGCCATGATAGGTTTAGGCATTTGAAGTCATCTAAATTTGAAGAGTGAGTTTAAGAAATTGAATTTCTATGATTAAAACATTGGTTTTCACCTGGAGCAAGTCTGTCCTGCAGTATATTTAATATTATCTGCAGATATTTTTGGTGGTTATGACTATTAGAGAAGGCCAGTGACATCCGATAAGTACGGATCAGGACTGTTTCTAAACCTCCTACCACACACAGCTCAGGCTCCACCGTGTCGAAGTACGTGGCCCAACATGTCAATAATGCTGAAGCTGAGAAACCTTAAATGAGAGGTGTTTGGAGAGCCCAGGGAATACATAGGACAGCATGAATATGAATATGCAGCAGCTTCCATCAGCTAAGCACTGTGCTAGGAAGTATTTGTACAGGTTCATATTCTTTACCCCATTGAGGTAAAACCACCTTCTTTAGACAGAGCAGTAGTTCATCATTGGCCACGACCAAGTTTAGCCAGGTCTGGCTCCCACTGTTTCTTGGCCCATGTCACAGATGCTTGGTTCAGTCTAACCTCCTCCACTCGGAACTGGAAATGAGTGAAACACCCCATGAGTTCAGAAATTAACTCCTCATCAGCAATGAAGAGGAGATGTTTGTGGTCACTGCACTGCGGTGCTGCACTTTGCAAGGTCCCCTCGGCTACTCTACTAGCAAGGCATGGGGACCCAGTGACTAGAGGGGCAGCAAAACCTGAGGAACAGGTAAGAGTGGTGATGGGGAGACTGGAGAAAGAGCCCCCCTGAGCTGTGAACCAGCTAAGGACATGAGCAATGACAGGCGATCATAGCAACACAGACCTTAAAGGAAGAAGGCTGCAGGGAAGGAGCATACCTGAAAAGAAATGAAATCATGAGAACATAAAGACCATAGCAAGCAGACATTAGAAATACCCAAGAAACACAACTTCCTTGTCGTTTCCATTTATGAGTGCTTACTGAGTGCCAGGTAACTGCACAAGCTCCAGATTTTACATTGGTGAGCAAAGAGAGGGTCACTCACATTACGGAGTTTATAGTCTGATGAAAGATGTGCAAACAATCCCATGATAGGCACACTGGTGTGTATACTACATAGATTTGTTCTCAATTAGATTTAGAGGCAGTTTGGAGGATCAAGAGGCTATTATGCAGCCTCAAGTTTCTGTGTTTTCTTAAATTATGCATCTCCGTCAGCCTCTTTACATGCTTCCTTCAAGGGTAACAGCATAATGATGGTAATGATCGGCTTCCTTGTGTTCAAAAAGATTGCTCAGAGCCTCTGATGAGGCTTGAGGAGTTGGGGAAAATGAGTGCGGAGCCTGGAGTGGCACATTAGAGGGAATTATCTGGGAGGGTTCAGGCCCTTCACAGACAGAAGGGCTCTCTCTGGAGAGACCTAGTAGAAATGACTTTAAATATGTCATACTCGGCACGCTAATGGTATTAGGGTCCTAACTTTCTTACTGATGTGCCCTCCCTGTCCTCCTCCCCTCCTGCAGAGCACTTGCTGACTAACATTTGGGACTAGAACAAGGGCCTGAGGCAGGGATGGCTTTGGCGTGATCTCTTCTCCATCCCCGAAGCTGAACATCCTGTCTCCTGGGCCCACGCAGGCCAGTGCCCAGGAGCACCCTATCCTGCAGTCACTGCTTAGTAAACTTTCTGGAGCTGTCTCACTGAGGCAAAGTAGACCTGGCTTCCACTCTCTCATGACTGCAGGAACCGACTCTGAGTCCCGGACCAGTCCTACATTCCAATACTAAGTGTGAACAGAAATACAGTGAATATAGATACATAGTTCTTAGAAACCACAGTGCAAAAGATCTCTGAAGTTAAGAAAAAAAGAAAGAGTACCACGTACTGTAGTCAGAAATGACAGAGAATAGAGGAGCAGTGGAACATAGACAGCCATTAGCTCTGGTCCGAGTGTCCATGCCCCACCCCCCTAAAATCTCCTCATCTGAAAGTTAACCTCGAGGTGCTGGTATTAGAAAGTGGGGTCTCTCGGGGGTGACTGCATCCTGGTGGAGCCGGACTGCTGTGCAGGGAGCCACTGACCCCTCAGAAGAGTCCCCCAGAGCCACCTCCTCCACCTGTTAGGAGAGCCAGACGGAGCCATCTGAAACCCGGGAGTCTGGCCCTCAAACTCACCTCAGTTCACCCAGTCTAAGGTGTTCCATGAGAGCAGAGACAAGTTTATTTTCTTCACAAACCCTCTGTTAAACCTCCCAATAAATAGCTCTCCCTGGACTGCTGTGGAGAAGCTTTCAGAGATAAAAGGTGGTTAAATTGTGTAGAATCCTGTCTTTTAGAATCTCTATTTTTGCTGAGCATGGCAGCACATGCCTGTAATCCCAGCGCTCTCAGAGGCTGAGGCAGGAGGATCACAAATTCAAGCCCAGTCTGGGCAATTTAGCAGCTTAGCAAGCTCGTGTCTCAAAAATAAAATAGAAAATAAAGGCTGGGGATGTATCTCAGTGCTGAGGCCCTGTACTGAAAAAAAATGGATTAACTTCTGTCTTTGTGTCACATTTCATACATATATACATCTTTTTTTTTTTTGGTACCAGGGATCAAACTCGGGTCCTTGCGCTTGAGAGGCAGGTGGCAAAACCACTGAGCTAAATCCCTAGCCCTCATACATGTATACAGATATACACACATTACATTAGACTCACAAGTCATAACAATATGTCAGACTCCTTTCCTGTGTCCAAGGAAGAGTTTAAGCTCTGATGGGTTAGACAGTTGTGGTGTGATGTACCAATACCTGAACAAATCATTCTTGGGGTAGAAGCAAGTTCATATCATGGCAAGTTGTATTGCAATTCGGCATCTCAAGAATGAAGAGGGAGTTTGCTTATTAGAGAAGTTAAGAGAGTCGGGGGGAGGGTTTTATATCTGGTAGTTCTTGGTCAATAACAGCCCTTCAACCAGTACCCTTGAGCTTTGGATACACAAAACACTCTGGGATCCTAATGTGTGTTGAGCAAGAGTGGAAAGTATCAGGAAGAAACTGTTAAAACACAAGATCCTACTTCCTCAACCTTTGCTTATTTAGATCTTATGTAACAGCCAGGTGAAAAAGTATAAAATAAAAGCTAATAATTAATCATCTTGCTGTCTAGTAGCTTCAAGATTAATATTTTAATTTTTGTTCATGATCCTAGTCCTTTACTCATAGCTCCTGTGAAATATTGCAAGTATCATATGGAAGGAGAAAGAATTTATTTTTTCTCAAGTCATCCCACAGGGATAGGCAGCTGTGTGGCTGCTTAGAGTAAGAATTGTCGATGGGCAAAGCATCTCACACACTACCACCAGCATGTTCTGTGTGCTCATTATACGGGCTCCTTGGAATTCTGCAAACACGTACATGCTTTTCAGAGTTCCTTCTTTCCTACTGGAAGCAAAACTATTGAGAAGTCATCTTCCTCTTCGAAGATTTCTACAACAAAGTCTACCGCTCATTTCCTGCTTTCAGTTAATTCAATTCATGCCGTGTTCCTCTCTGACAGTACCTATACAGCACATGGAGCTTCTGGTTGGCAAGTCGGCCCTTCCCCACCTCACGCTCCAGTCCTGAAGATGTGTCATCATAACTCGGTCCAGTGTGCATTTTCAGCACCAGCACCTTGCCTGGGACAGAGGTTTGTGGGTGTTTGGACAACAGAGAAATTCTTGCACTGCCATAATCAGCCAACAGACAATGTTTGTTTAAATGACAAATCTAGGGACACGGGTAATCCTTCCTCCATATGCACTGAATATCGAATTCTTATAGTCAGGAGTTTAGATATCCTAAGCCAATGTTGTAAATCTAATCATCAACCCTCTGCTGTAGTTTGATTGTGTCACTCAAAAAGCACATGTTGAGACTTAATTCCTGATGCAGTGGTGTGGAAATGGGGCTACTTCGAGGTTTCAGGTCAGGACACAATACTCCATCCCTCACAGATTGACTAGTTTTCATCTGAGTTTCTCCCTCGCCCCCTCCATCTCTTCCATCCCCTCTCTCTCCTCTCCATTTCCCATCAGCTATGAGATGATGCAGCACAAAGCCTCACAACAGATCCAGCTCCTTGGCCTTAATCTACCCAGCCTCCAGAACCACGAGCCAATATTTTTTTCATTATACAGAACCTAGCCTCAGGTATTCTGTTATAGCAGCACAGAACTGACTGAGACACCTTCCTTCCCACTAAACTCACAAATATATACCTGTTTTTGTGGTTCCAACCTCAGTATGTGGCACCATGACCCACACAATTGTCCACCCCCAGGAAATCATACACCATATAAGATAAGCATCTCTTATTTATTGCCCAGGAGCTTTTGAGTCTCAACCTGATACCCACCCTATACACTCTGTTTGGAAGAGATGCCCTGGCCAGCTCTGAGCTCAGGTGCTTTGGGATAACACGGTCTCAAGGGGACGCACAGGTGCCCCAGTCTAGCTGGGCCAAATCAGGCAGGTCAATTCTGCTGCTACTTGTCCTGACACTGTCCATCAACATTGTAAGCCTGCGAGCTTTTCCAGTTGCTCCTCAGCAAGGCTGGATGGGGTGCAGTGACCTTGCGCATCCGTCTCTCATAGCACTTGTCACTGACTCATGATTTTTCTTTCCTACATCGCAGCAAATCCTAAGGCAGGAGCTGTGTGGTATTCCCAGCCTCTGACACTGGGCTTGGCACTGGATCAACTCCTAATAACTGTCTGCCAACTGCATGAGGTGCATAGCAACTTGAAAACTACTCTATCTGGAAGTAGAGCAATATTTTCCCCTAAAGATGGGAGTCAACCTTAGCTGCTGCCTCCTCCAGAGCTGAGAACAGGTCTCCCCACAGCAGAGGGAGGAATAAGCAGGAACAGATGATGCGGCATATGCAGCATCTTGCTCTTTTCCTGCATCAGGCACTCACTTTCACTTTCAGGTAGGCCAGCTGCTGCACAAGCCTCTCTGGGCCTCCAGGGAGCCCAGAGGAAGACTGCTCGGCACCGAGTGAACCAACTGGGTTCTGAGGAGGAAGAGGATTTCCCACCAATGGTCAGTGCGGCCAGACTGCCAGGTGGCCGCATTTGCTGGGTGATGAGGAGGAGGAAGAAGAAAAATAAATGATCCCAGCCAGCGGAGCAAGGAGAGCAGAAGATTTTCCTTGGAGAGCAAAGGGGGATGTGTTCCTTCAGGAGCTGAGATCACCCCAGACCTGTGCAGCACAACCCTTGCAGTGTAAACCTGTCACCCCCCATGCCTCTGTGAACCCCCAAATCTCCAGCCTCATGCGGGAGTGAGCCACTGAGCAGCCTCATGCCCACTGCTGCTGAGTGCTGACCATGCTGCCCCAAGCCACTCTGCCTCAGTTGTCCTGTGTTTTGTTATTTATCCCCCTCAACTGGACTGAAAGGTTGGGGACCATGTTGTGCTCTTTTATGGCCTTTCTGTGCTCCCAGCATTAAGCTTAGTTCCACGTGTGGTCAAGATAGCAAGAATCACTCAACACCTGAATGAAAAAGTCAAGTCTGGTTGCTGATTCATGAAAAAAGTTCCCACATAGGAGTCTACTGATTGGGCACTGGTAAGGCTTCCTACTCAAATCGGCTTCTCCTGACCCAAAAACACCAGAGCAGCAGTGGCAGGTCTTCTCTTCCTCCTCAAATGACATGTGATAGATTAGCTTGAGTGCTGGAAAATATGAGCTGCTCCGCGGCACCTGTATCGTATGCTACCTGTCCAAGTCCTCTTATGAGCGAGCCATCCCAGAGCTCCTGGGCTTAGGGCTGAGTATACTGGGGTTGACCCTCTCTACCTTCAGTGGGATAAAGATGTAGCTTACTCAAGTTGTAGTGAGGTGTCTGTTGTCCCAGAGAAAGAATTTGGCCTCTGTTCACTGGGCAAAATATGAGTGGATCCACTCTCCTGAGATACGGGAACCAATGTATAGTATTTACTGCTCCTACCACGGGCAAGGAAAGATGTTGTTTACAAGGCCTCAGAGCTCCAAGCACAATCAAGACATAGGCTTCCACTCTCAGAGAGAATCCACTCAAGAACCTGTGCACAGCAAAAGGTCAGTTGGCCAGGAAACAGGAGTTCAGAAAAGAGAGCAAATAAGTCAAAGGAAAAGGGACTGGGCTGGGCCCCAGGGGATGCAAGGGCTATGTCCGTGAAATAGGCTAGTTGGCTTGCAGTCATTCTAGGCTAAGGAAACTGAGTCACAGGAAAGTCAAAGTGTAAAGGCTGGGATTTGCCAACCTCTTCAAGGAACAGGTGATGATCATTCCCAAAACAGATATCCTCATGGATGGTGGCCCACACAATGCACATTCACCACAGGAGTCTCTGCAACCAACACTGGGAACCTATTGCTCACTCGAGGGAGCTGTTGGAAGTCTGCTGTTGTTTTGTGGAGTTGCTGGAGATCTGCATCCCATGTTTGGGGTTGTGCAGCTGGAAGCAGCTCTTGAGAGGCTGTATTCATTGGTTAGTGCTGCAACTGTGCTTCTCAAATTTTAATATGAACATGAGTCACCTGGGAGTTATATTAGCCTGGAAGTTCTGATTCAGGAGATCAGGGAGCTGGTCCTGAAATCCTACATCTCTACTACAGGTGCACAGACCTGACTTTGAACAGCAGAGTGCTAGAACGACTCTCACCCAGCTGACGTGATTCCTAACTGTTACCAGATCGTTTACTAAACATTCAAGATGGAATCCTTGCAACAGAGGCCTGTACATCGCACAATGCGCACTGTGATAACTATGTAATCAACTTCTTCTGCACGCTAGCTCAGGAGGGACCAACTGCTCACCCCTAAATATGTAGTTTCATCAGGGCAACAATGAAGCCCTTTTAGGGACTGTTACAGAGGCCAGCAAACTGCTGCCTGAGGGCAAAATGCAGTCCATCACCTACTTTTATAAATACAGTCTGTATTGGAACACAGGTACTCATAGGCACAGACACACATGCACTCTGTCTATGGCTGCCTTTGTGCTGCAGTGTCAGAGCTATTACTTGTTGGACAGACCATCTGGCCCAGAGCCTAAAATTTTTATCATCTGGCCCTTGACAGAAGAAGTTTGCTGAGCCTTTGGGCTGTAAGACTGAGAATATGATTTCTGAGGGTCTCAGTTTCTCTCATGTAACCTGCCCTGTAAGTTTTTTGCTCTGAAACCCAAATATCCAGTACATTTCTTAGAAAGAATACAAAGTCCTCCCACATTCTCTTATTAGAAGAGGAATCAGACTTACCCAGGAAATCTGGCCCATGTCATCTGGCTGGTAAAGGACATCTGAACCCAAAAGACTTTGAGCAAATGCAGAGTATTTCAAAGCATCTGTATCCACCATGCTGGGTCAAGCAGTACGAGAGCACCTTGCTGGTTCAGGCAGAAACCCAAGGAAAAGCAAAACCAAACTGCAGGTGTGGGGTGCTTCCCACTGTCCCAGCACCCAGACTGGATGTGGTGGTGGTCTGGCCCACCTCCCTTGATAAAAAACCTGCTCCCTGAGAAGCTGTTTCAGATCAGTTGGTGTCATTCCAGCCATGACATAGAATTATGAATGCGTCAAAAACACAGGAAGTCAATCCTTGCCAACTGCCTGGAGAGTTTGAACTGTGCCAGAAGGGAGGCCTTAACTGGACAGATGCCTTGCCTGTGGCATTGGCTTAAATTGGTGAATTGAAGATCAGAAGAAAACAAGAAGGAGGGACAAGCTTAGTGAGTAGGGACAATCATGAAAGTAAGGCCTAATGGTTTGGCAGAAGGAAAAGTGAAGGCCTCCCAGGAGTTAAAGTATAAAATCAAGAGAAAATCAATCAGAGTAAAAATATGAGAAGTCACGTTAAAGATTCAGAAGAGCTCTTTCAGGCCTGTTAGGATTTAGCACTAACCTAGATGAAGTTATTAGCATGTTTAGAGGGGGGAAATGTGCCTAGTCACCAAGGGGCTGCTCGGCAGCACCACATGGAGTTCGAGAGACACAGTGGGTTAACGCTGCTGGTGCCCTCTCTGCCCAAGCCGGAGGAGAGCACGCCCGGGACAAAGGGCTTGGTGAGCCTCTCCAAGATTTCTTTCTTTCCTCTTGCTTTCTCCTTCTCCCACTTCCTCTTTCCTTTTCTCCCATTCACCTCCCTCTTCCTTTCTCTTTCTTCTTTCCATAAACGTGTATCAACTGTGTATTCTACCTGACACCATGAATACAGGTGCAGAAACACTGCGCTTAGGAGTCTGATGAAGGAGCCAGACATTAACACAATAATGGTGCATACAAGCATACAGCTGCTTATGTAATGCCTGTGGTGGGCGCCGTGAAACAGGAGCCAGAGCATCGCCCTGCCTTGGGCACTTTGCACTCACTCTTCTTGCTGTCTGGAATAATTTCCCCCAGATATTCTCAAGACATCTCACTTGCCACAGGTTGCTGCTCACACACGTCAGTGAAATCTTTCCTGATAACTCTGTGAAACGGCAGCCCCCACCTCGCTCCCTGCCATTTCTCTGGGGCCACTCACGCTGTCTCCATGATATCTGTTACTTTCGGATGTGACCTATGTGTGTGGGAGGATGCATGGCACTCTTCCCTCGGGTTGGTGCTCTCCATTGCACACCTGTCATCATGGAAGGCTAACGTGGAACCTCCCGGAGACCATGGCTGAGGTTCTGTCCATGGTTCTACTTTAACCCTAGTCCCCTTAGTGGACGCTGGCATGTTTATTAAAAGCAAGTGTCACACAGTTCTTTCAAGAGGAGTAGGAGCAAAGGAAGCTAAGAAGGAGAAAAGCACTACAGGAAGAGCAGAGCAGGAAAGAAGATCTTAGGGAGAGAAAGCAGGCGTGAAGCAAGGTGAGAGACGGGGTAAATCACGTCAGACCTCGTGGAACACTTATTGCTTCCTCTTTTATGTCAAGAGTAATTCAAAACCACTGCAGGTTTTAAGCAGAGATGACTTGTTCAGATTTGCATTTTTAAAATGTCATCCTGGCTACTTATTGGATGTTGGATCACAGCTATCAGCAAGATGCCATAAAACATTTGAATCATGAAGCAAACATCCCTTTCTCTGACTCTGTGCTACCCGAAGCCTTCCAATCAGAGTTTGGCCTTCTAGAATTTGACAAAGACTATGACATGCACTTTCTCATGCACACAAGGGCTGTGCGAGGCAAGAGAAAGCAGTAAATGCACATTCCGTGTTATCCGTCGCTGTCTTTGAACTCAGATTCTATGAAGCCCTCCCGTGAGAAGGATTCTGCCTCTGGGAGCTGCTGAGCCAGGTTTGTCCAGTGGTGGAGCTTGGAGTCAGCCTTGGACCCCAGCCCCAGGCCAGGCTGAATGTCCATCACGTGTGCCACACCAGAAATCCCCAGCCTCCAGTCCTGCCTTCCTCTCCAATCTTTGGGCTACTAGCAGAAAATCACAGTTTAATTCTGAATCCGGGCTTCTGGGGCTCATCTGAAACTTTGAGCCAGTATAATACTCAGCCTGGCAGGGGTTCGACCTCAGGAAACAGGCAGCCATGTTGAAGGAAATACAATGGCTTGATAACAATGGCTGTTTCTGGAGGAACACTGAAGGACAGTCTATAAAGATCATTGTTCAGAAGCCCTCTCAGTCCTCATGGGTGTGGCTGCTTCCCTGGTTGGGTTCACACTACCCAAAATAATGAAGTGAAAAAACATGGTCCAGAAAGTAAACAACTGCACTCCCAACGTGATGCCGTCCCACCAGGTTTCTTCTGTCCTGACATCCAAAGAAAGTACCCACTGCTTGGCTTCTTAGGTTCTCCAGCATCCACTCCAAAATGATCCTGAAACCAAAATCTTCTAGATCAGCAGGCCACCTACATTGTCTCCTGAACAAACAAAACAAAAGTCTTCCCTTCTCTGCCAACTTGACATCCATGTCTGTGCTTTTTTGCTTCCTAGTTTCTAAAGGAGAAAGTTACTTCCTCCAGGAATGGGTGTTATAACACATGGATCCTATTCTCAGCTTTGCTTCTAGCTAGCTAGGAGACCTCTAAAGAGATGGGAGCTTTGGTACGTCAGTTTCATTTGTTTTATCATTCAAAGCCATTGATTCTTTACACAATTCCAGGTTCGATGCTATACTCTTAAAAAATAAAAGTGAATAGGAGAAATCCTTCTCCCCAAGTTCCTTTGGGGAGACAGACAAGAAAAGCAAGTGGTGCAACAAACAGCAGCACAATAACGGCTATAGCAGAAACATCTACAGGGTCTTAAGTGGGCTTAGAGGATGACACAGCTCTGCCCCGGGGCATCTGGGAATGCAGCCAAGAGGAAGTGGCAGAGAACTGAGATTGAGAAGCATAGGAGTTCTCCAGGGAGGGCAGCAGGATTCCTTGGGGCCTATGGCTGTCACAAGCCAAAACATAGTATGTGCAGTAGTGTTGGTGAAAAAATCTGCACATCTGAATGAGATCCAAGGGTGTGGTGAGTTTCACAAAGCAGGGGTGGGCAAAGGGCAGAGAGCACACCAGGATCCCTTATGTCCCCAGGCCCTGGCCGTATCTCCTGTCACTCAGGGTTCTGGAGGTGCTGATGACTCTTGCGCCAGGACCTGGAACTCCCTGCTGGAGACAATCTCTGGTCTCAGGAGCATGTCCTGCCCATTTGCGGGGTGAACTAAAGTGCTGAGATGTCAAAACCACACACCAATGGTGCACTGCAGATCAATCCCCAAGGACCTCAGCTTCAGAACAGGTTCTGCCTAGCACCTAGGACTCCCAGTGTGCTCTCGTAAACACACACATTAGCCTTCTTCCCTTTCCTCTCTCGCTCCCCAGCCTGCCTAACATCACCCCTGGGACACTTTGTAGTCAAACTCCTTGCATAAAAATCCTTCCCCTACTTTAGGTAGCCCCTGGATTTCAGCACAAGGAGCTTATTTGGCAATAACCACACCAGGTGTTGCACCAGTTACCGAAATGTGGGCCTCCAGGCAGCCCACAATGGAAAGAAGGCAGAAGTTTAGACAACAGCTCTAATATTTTGAAGATATGGTAGAGACATGAAACACAAAGGTGGTGAAGTTGGTTGTCTGATTTTAATGACAACAGAAAACTTGAAAGCACAAATGCCAGATTAGGCAACTCTCAGCTCAGGGCATGATGGGAAGGAAGATGGGTAGATCGTCTCCATGGCAATGTGTAAAGTGACCTAAATTTCTGCAAAGTAAAAGCAGATGATGCTGAAGGCCAGGCCCAAGAACTGGTACTGTAAGAATCCCAGAGTTAAAAGAGGGTGGAGCTCACAGCGCTAGCAAGTTCCTTACATGAGAATCAGGGCTCCCGGGGAAGAGGTTGGATCTGGAGAACAGGAATGAAGATGTTCAGGGGTAACTTGGGAACGTTCTGGAGCTGGATGGGGAGCTGTCTCTCCCCAGGGACACAGAGCAGCTCCTGGAACCCACATGACGCCCAAACTTGAGGCCGACTCACTGCAAGATGACCCCTCCCGGGCCGGCCCTTTCCTGTCCTCCCCACTCCGAAGAGAGTGGGAATGACTAATTAGAAGATTTATTATTAGATTAATATTTAGCATACTGGTGCCTCTTACCATACACAGTCAAGAGAACTCATTTTCAAGTATTTTATATAAAAACATTTCATTTTTAAAGTAGGTTTAATTACAAAAATGTTTGGCCCTGCATTTGTATTTGTTTAATAAAGATGGAAACGGAACCAAAAAGATTAACCCAGCTTTAGTGAATTTCCTCTTCTCTTCTCCTCCTCCTCCTCCTTCCTCTTTGTCTTCTTCCTCTCTCTCTCTCTCCCTTTCTCTCTGTCTCTCCTTCCTTTCCCCCAGACATGGTCTCACTATGTTGCTCAGACTGACCTCAAACTCCTGGACTCAAGTGATTCCTCCTACCTCAGCCACCCAAGCACTGGAGCTATAGGTCTATATTTCCATGCTAGTTATGATGAACTTATTTTCCAGATAGTTAATGTATTAATATCTAACACATGGAAATTTAATCATTATAGAAAATTTTTTCAGACACCACTGTCTAGATGTGCCAGATGTGTAAGACCGAGTCTGAGCGTGAGCATTCAGAGGTCTACTGACTGTGACGGGCCATGACCAGGAGGCCTAAGGAGATTCCCGGTGGGCCATGGACCCATCAGAGGCAGGGTAGGAGGGCAGCAAACACGCATCAGTGTGGCTTACACGGCAAAAATATAAACACGGAAACATAACCCTCAATACTAAAACATAACTCTAACAGCAAAACCAATACAAAATCAGCAAAACATTTGAACATGTTTGCCAAAGAAGAAAACTGAAGACCTGTAAAAAGGCAATCAGTATCACTAGTTATTGAGAAATGCAAATCAAACCACAATAATTGCTGAAACTTAAAAATCTGATGGTACCAAATATCAGAGAGGATGTTATATAACCGGAACTCTCATGGAACAATCACTTTAGAAAATACCAGTACTTTCTAAAAGTTTAATTTAACACACGCCTATTATGTCATGCAACCATAATAAATGGCATCGTAACAGCCTTGGGTGCTGAACAGGGGAGAAGAGATCGTATGGCCATTTTAACATTTGTGCGTGTATTCTTAGAGCAGCATTACTTGTGAGGCTCAAAAGCCCTAATCAGCCTATAAATCCATCAATGAGTGAGTGGCCAAAAGGAAACCACAGCATACCCTTAATACGGGAATTTACTCAGCAATAAAATTAAATGAACTGTGGATACGCATGGCAATATAGACAGCTTTTGAAATAATTACATCGATTGTTTCATGTAGAAAAAATACGGCTATGCTCACCCCGGCAGAGCAGGCTTGTTTTCATGGCTCTAATGGCAGAAGAGCAGTGTTCCAGTCCATACTGGGCGTATCCCTCCAAGGGCCGCCACACTGTCACCTTGGGGGTTTGAGTGGGGACAGTGGTAGGGACTGAGATGATCCACGCCCCAGGGCATCATGCCCTTCTCACGAGGCTGACGGGATGATCCCCACTGCTGAACATCGGCCTGCTGGCATTAGACACCAGCATCGAACCCTTGACTGTACTGTCACTCTCTGAAACCAAACATCCATTTGTTGGGAAGTCAGTTACATCAGACTTCACTCTAGAACGGGCATTGACTCATCTTAACCGAAATTGATAACATGCTGGCCTGGGTCTCCTTTCCTGCCTACAGCGTCTTGGCCCACGTACCACATAATTTCACACCAGGCAAAAGACTCACTTTGAGGCAAAGATGCAGAAGACACACGTGGTGAGTTAATTTCCCTACCGTCGTGCATCATCGGGGAGCACTGCTGGCCTGATGGGATATGAGGATACCTTAGAAGGAGGAGTAAAGCACCAATGTGGAAACTGCCCGTGTGGAATCACCCTCCACAGAGCAGCGGGCGTCTGTAGCCCATAGCCAGCATTCAGGCAGGGAATACAGGGTAGGGACAAAGGCTAGGACCACTTTCTTCCGGGACTACTGGGGCTTTGTGCGTCCGTGGCCATGATTTTAGGTTCTTCGGGTTTCACAGGTAGGGGGTGCTACTTCCACAAATAGGCACAGTAATCCTTCTAGCCCGGAAGTGGAACCGCCTGCTGCTTGCTCACTGGGCCTGTCTATGGGCAGGGACAATTAGAAGCTTCCAAAGATTAACCCCAGTTATTGTGAGGAGAGAAGATTCTGACACACATTTGCAGTGTGTGGAACTCAGTCACTGTGGACTTCTCAGTATTTCCAGGCAGTTGGTAAACATGAGCCATCGATTGCTCAGACTCATTGAGAGTGATGAGAAAACAGAAATACTCAGCAATGAAGGTCTGGGTTATCCTGTCTGTCAAGCAATCCAGAAAATCATCAGTGTGTGACTGGAATAAGAGATGTGCAGATGGACAGTGCAGGGAAGATGGTAAATAGCAGCAGTAGCTTGAGGACCATCTACAAAGAGGGTACTGTGGTCACTCACCACAAAGGAGGATAAACACTTCATACGGGCCACTGGTAGCTCTTGAAACAGATATCCTGTGGGAAATGCCACTGGTCCCTGTCCCTTGCCGCTACCTGACTTCCTGGATGCTCCCAGTGGCTCACTGCAGGCTCCCATCACTGGGCCTGGGGGCTCTGGGTGCCTGGGCCACACAGAGGCAGGGTTAGAAGTCCTGGACAATAGGCCTCCAACAACACAAGCACGGAAGAGGGGCAGAAAAAGAGCTCTGCTTCCTGCCTCCTAAATACACCAAACCCACAGCATCCCCACCCATCATAGGAGCCAGTGGCCCACAGCAGAAATCCTGTGAATCAACCAGCTGCCACCCAACTCCCCCACTAGCATTTCTTTCCCATGAGGACTGAACTGTGGTACGAAGGAGCATCCATGGCTGATTTCTCTACTCATTTCTAAAGCTCTACACTTTGAAAATCTAAGGCTCAGCCTGTAGGATTTTCCTGTCTCAAGTCCCATATCAAAAGGAGCACATCTCTCCTACCCCACTTCCTCCGCCCTGGAGATGTGGATGACTCAAATGCGGATTTATTTTGCTTTCTGGTTGTTTCAGAAGTGCTAATCTTTCCATCCAGACACCTTCTCAAGCCAAGTCATCTAAAGCTGTGAGTTTCCAAGTATTTTGTCCTCAAGGTAACAATAATAACCTCACCCAGGTACTCAGCACAATCCCATGAAGTAGGTTCCATTATTGCTCCTATCGAGTAGACACAAGAACTGTGACTCGGGGAGACGAAGCCATTTTCCCGAGGGCTCTCTGCTCAAAAGTGGAAGTGTCAGGCTTTGAACTCGGACACTCGTCTTTCTTAACCATTATCCACTACCACTCCCCAAGAACTACTTTTAATCACATTTTTGCTTCATGAAAACCTTGTTTTGAAACATCCTTCTATATAAAATGTTTAGCCATGAATTACCTAATTTTATTAAATATGAATTTGTTTTCTATTTCTAATTAACCAAAGACATATAGACCTTCCATCCATAAAGTTGAACTGCAGTGATAACTGGATGACGAATCTCTACCAAAGCTATTTTTTAATAAATGAATAAGTAGAAAAGCTTGGCTCGTATAATTTCAGCCAGAATTAAATACACTCTTAAGTTCACCTCTGCAGGCTAGAAGCAGGTAGCTTTGCATTAGGCTATTCCAAACATCAAACACCAAAAACAAATTCAATGAACCTACTCTAATCTTCTGGTCTTCAAGCGGTCTGAGGATTCCGAATGCTAACTCCTCAGCCATGGACCTATGTTTTTAACAGTTTAGGTGGAGGAATTGTTGTTGTTTTGTCTTTTTTAAAATCCTTTGTTCTTCTGGAGAGCTTAAGGTCTCTTACAGAAAACAACATAAATTCTTCAGGAATGTCCAGACCATGGTTGTAAGGGTGTGGGCCCTCCATCTTGCTCTGAAGTACTCTTGATGTAACCGATTTCTCACTTGCTGCTATAGGCTACAGTTATAGGGATCACATAAAAATATAAGCCAAGTCTCACCTCACCACTTTCCTACATAAGATCCTCACAAGGCTGCCCATGTTTAGGTTAAAATTCAGCATAAGCCTCTTGCCCTGGCACTCAGTCTCTGTAAGACTTATTTTCCAGGCAAAATATTGCATGATTTCTCCCTTAGAAAGCTGAATGGCTCCCAGAAAATCTACAACATTCTGAGGACCTTTCTATCAAAAGATCCCCTCCTCACTTAATCACCTAACAGTGGTCCCCTGGTCCACTGCCAGAAGCAGAAGTGTCAATTGGTCTCTTAGTGCCTCGACTTAACTAGGAGCTGACTACTACGGGTTAACAGGCACTTTAGGAAGGCTTCCAACTCAAAAGGAAAGTATTCCAACAAGCAAACGAGCAGAACTATACTTAAAATCCTCATGACTAGAGAAAGATATAAAGATTTTGTCTCCGTCACACAAGGGAGGATTCCACAGGAAAAAAAGAAACAGAGGAGGAGAAACACTCTTGTGGGCAAAATAAAGCCTTCAATAGGAACTTCACCAGAAAGAGTCAAAGAAATTTCTGAGAAAGTCCTCAAAAGAGCAAAGAGAAAACAGGAAAAGGAAGAGGAAAATGAATAAGAAAGGAAGAGGGCCAAAGAGGAGGCTCATGTTCCTTCTTTTCCTGTCTTTCATTAGTCCATGAGTGCAGCTCACGCTGTTGCCACCCTTGTGCGGAATTGACCCCTGTACACAACACATCTTCCTTCCGTTTTTCACCCCTTCCCTGCCCTCCAACTTTCAATCCCCTTCCCATTTGAGAAAGATCTCTCTCCCTACTTTCTGTCACCTGTCTTTTATTTTGCTCTGTATTTATACTTTGGGTTTCTTGTATTACAGAAACCATGAAATATTTAAGCTTGTGTGTCTGACTTATTTCACTTAACATTATGATCTCAAGGTGCATCCTTTTGCCGACAAATGACTCCGGTCTGTTCTTTATGTCAGAGTAGTACTCCATTGTGCTTACAGAGAGATTAAAATCCAGAAGTGATGAATTTATCTATGAAGAGATATGTGAATATTTCCCAGAACTAAAAGCATAAAAGAAAAAGAAGTAAATTTTTACTCACCTTACATAAGTTAATAACTAATGTCCAAAATATTAAAAAAAACAGTAGAACATTATTTAGAAATGTGGAGATAAGCACCAAGATAAAGAGTCTGGGAACTGAAAGCAATTCCCTGAAAAGTGGATCTTGGGATCAGAAGTATAAGAAAGAGTAGAGCAAGTGATTGCTGGCTATACGTGTGTGCTTCAGGGTGTCTTAAAATACGCACATGTGTTCCTTCTTACAGTATAAAGCAGAGCTCCAGTGGAGACATGATTTCTAACAGACATTTGCTTTCCTGGGCGTAAGTTCTGTGCCTGAATCCTGGCCTCTTGGAGGTGCCTTTCCGGAGGGTCTCTCTCCAGGCGCTCCTTGGAGACACATGTGGCTGTCCCCTGCAGTGGCTTCCTGAGTGACTGTCAAGTGGGTGACCACCGAGCAGTGCGCTGTCTGTTCCACAGGATTCCCTGGATTCCCGGAAACCAGAAGTGTAGCAGCTCAGCCAGGGCTTCTGCAGGGAAGGTAAGGGAGTCACACACCACACAGGCAAGGCGGCTCTGGTCTCTGTTGCGCATCTTCCCTGGGAATTGTGGAATGAGCTTAGCCAAGGATTTGGGCCGTTGGTGGCTACCGTTTCTTATCCTGCCCACCCCAGGAGCCTTGACTGATGGCCAGCAACACAGCGCTCCCTCCAGTAATGATGACCTGGAAGTTACCCAAGGAAAAAAGGAGGATCCTGTGGGAAGAAACCAAACTTTTAGTACCTGAGATGCAGAGAAAAGAACAATGATCCATTAGTGGGGGTTGTGTCTAAGTAAAGAAAACGTCTGATTGGCCGGAGATTTAGCTCAGCAGTTTCACTGCCTGCCTTGCAAGTGCAAGGACCCGAGTTCGATCCCAGGTACCAAAGAAAAAAAAAAAGTCTGATGACTTTGACACTCAAGCTGTAGTTACTGAGCAAGTACCCAGCATGAGCTGTCGGAAGTAGATAATAAATAAATAAGCAGTAAGTAGTGCCTTGCTGGTTCTTACAGGGGCAGCCTAGAATCAGGGCTGTTTCGTTCTGGACTTACGTCTGCTCACTTATTGCAGATGATTCTGAAGATCAGTAAGATGTGGCAGGACAGAGGAGACCAAGCCTTTACCCGGAGGAAAGGCCAGCCTGAGCTGAGATGGGTGGAAGGAGATGCAGATTCAGCCTCGGGGTTGATCTGCAGGGGCCTGCAGGTGGCTGAGCCTTCAGGTTTGGGCTCCAGACAGAGTGGGATACAAATATAGCTCCACAAGCCAAGCCTCAGGATGCACACCTACCATCTCAGCATTCTGCAAGACAGAGGCAGGAGGACTCTAAGTTTGAACCCAGCCTGGACAACTTAGTTACCTAGGGAGACCTGTCTCAAATTTTTTAAAAACAATTTTTTTAAAGGTCTAGGGATGCACATAGCTCTGTGCAAAGGCCCTGGGCTCAATCTCCAGTAGCACTAAAAACTGAATAAATAAAACTAGCCCTGCGGTGCACAGATGGTGCAGAAGAGGAACAACCCCCAGCCTCTGTGTGCTCGCCTATAAAATGGGAGGCATCCCCCGGACGAGATTCCAACGCCACCCCGGACCTCCGAGAGGCTCTGTGGCCCGCTTTGGCTTCTCGGCCCTGCTTGGCAGAGCGCGGGCGGCTGGTCCGGGCCCCTGCTCTGGTCCCCAGCCGGGTGAGCCTCACAGGCCGGGCTCCGACAGCTGCCGGGCACGGTTCGGTCCCCTTGGGTCCCTCTGATCCCCTGCGCGGCCCCAGGAGCCCGGCCGGGCCTGAGTGCACCCCGGCCCTGGGCCACAGACTCGGCCTGCGGGAGCCGTAGGCGGGGCCCACGGAACAGCTGGGCCTCCGGGTTGAGCTCCCTCGGCCGTGGCCAGCGAGAGTCCTCTGGGCAGGGCAGTGTGGCCCCCAAGCTCTGGCATACCGCAAGCTTCTGGATCCTGAAGCGCTGTGACAAGACAGAACTCATTTGAGCCGTCCTTTCTCGGTGCTGGTGATGCAGCCCTGGGACGCTGATGCACCCCTCCTTGGTGGCCTCTTGTCCCCAGCACATGCACATCCTTCCGCTATCGCAGCTTGGTCACTGGTATTCAAGTTCTGTTTTTCAGTTCGGTCTAACCTTCATTTGTAGAAGAGGAGAAGAGAGTTGTATCACTAGCCAAAGTTTTAAAATCCACCACTTTGGCCAAATGGAACCATATGCTCTTTGCAGCAGCTCCTGAAGTTTTTGCTGCCGTGCGTTTCCACACCTTTCTCTTAACCTGCAGATGGCACCTGCTTTTCATCGGTTCCGATAATAACCAACCACGAAGCTCAACTTGAACATGACCTCATCCACAGGACGGGGCCTCTGATCCTGTGATTAGCTGTGATTTCCTCCGCATTCAAATTCCAGCCGAATTTGGGGGTCTTCTCTAGAAACACCTACCCCCTTCAACTCCATCTTCCAGCCACAGCAGAGTGTTTTCTTCCCCACCCGATTGCATCTTGGACCTCACATTTTACTCATCTCTGTTCCCTGCTTTCCACTCTCCCCATGTTTTCTAGAGACTATTCGCGGAGCAGTTGTGAGAAGCTGCCGGTAAAGTGTCACAGGCCTGTTTGTGCGGGTTACATGTGCTGGACAGGTGCAGTACCTTCCGGTGTTCCAGCAGGGTGAACTGTTCCATGTTACCTTACTGTGACTTAGGGCTCTACTAGTGAGACAGACAGAGCAACGTGGATTTTAGGACAGAAGGGCAGAGAGGACCCAAGCACAACTATTTGCTTGCATGAAGGGGAGCTCAAGACCCTTGGAAAACAAAATAAGCACAGAGCACTTATGAAACAGAGAAGCAAACACAAAATACCACTTTCTTTAACTTCGTGATCTTGCTTTATTAGAGAATCTAAAGGGAAGGAGGAAAGGGGTGTGCTTTCGACCTCTGCTTTGCTAAACATTCCTCATCTGATATGTTAATGTTCGTAGACCATAGTTCAGAAGAACCAATTAAAATGTTTCTAATTTAAAGAAATAAAGTGTTGTAGTACAAACATAATCTTACATTGTCAACTGTGGCTATTTAATGATTCATGAGGAAATAAATCTTCTGTGATATTCCTCAAGTAGATACTAATTTCAAATTCCTAATCACCTTTTTCCCCTCCAAAATATGCCTGACTCTCAGAAAGTTTCCTGGGCCACATTCTTTGCTAAAAGATAGCTTGTTTTGTCTTGCTTTTTAAAAATGGTGGAAATGCCTGAGTCCATGCAAATGATCTGAGACAATGGGTTCTTACCATTGGAACCAAGCAAGTAATGAAAAATAATCCAAGATTCATAGGATGACATCTAAGTTTGATAACATCTTCCTTACATTGTAATATACACTAAATTCAGCTAAGTAAAACCTGTGCAGCTGTCTAGTCCTTTAATCTGACGTGTTTGCCTTCCATGTTTGGGAAACAGAGTCTAATGGGCATAAAAGGCACTGTCTTGGTTGCCAGGCTTGTTGGCATATGCTTGTAATTCTAGGTGCTAAGGAGGCTGAGACAGGAAGGTTAAAATGTAAAAAGAGCTATGGACGTGCTCAATGCTCCCTGGGTTCAATCTGCAGTACACAAAAATAAGAAGTTACTCTCATAGGGTTCTTAAGGTTAGCTTTTGTTTCAACCTGCAAGTGTCTCAATCTCTTTCAGTTTCCTTTAATATTCCTCCAATGCTACAAGGACAGGGCTGTGTTTTACTCATTTTTGTGTCTACCACAGCTCCATGAAATAAACCACACGGCAATGGCTCGATGAAAATCCATAGAATCCATAACAGGGTCATTTTTAACCCACATAAACCCTGCAGCATAGCAAGATTCTCGTGATGTCTATTAAAAAGGCAGAAAAGAAAATGTGGACATTTGTGAAATAATATAAACAATTAAATAAATAATCAGGGATCACAGTGGTCCAGAATCCCCCAATCTGCAGAAATCTATGCCATCAAGATTTTTTGTTCTCTGAAGACAATGAAGCCCAATTCAAAAGGCCTCTGGATGTAGAGGCCAATTCTACACCAGTGTTCTGACAGGAAAGGTGGCCCGTCCTGGTTAATTGGCTAAAAACACTATTTTCCAGGTCTCAACGATGTTCTCTACTTGGTGGCTGAGCCGTCTCTGTCGGGTTACCACGTCCTGACGCGATTCTATTTTCGTAAGTGTTCTTTCGTCACCAACACATTTTCATCCTTCTTAATATTTCCAATGGCATCACTTGACTCCGCTCAAGTACAAAACAAGCAAGCTAAAAATTCCCCTCTGCTGTTTCCCACTCATCTTCAGAGAGTGGGCTGCCATTTACGCATGCTTGCTGTTGCCGTGTTTTTCAGAAAGTTGGCCACTCCACAAGCTTCACGGGCACCTAGTATTTATTTAGCTCAGACTTTTCTGAGGCATTCCTCTGCCTCCCTGTTGGATCATGCGTCTGTCTCTAATCAAATGACATTTTTTGCAATGTTTCCACACTCAGCGCACTAGGTTGCACCTCCAGTTTACCCCGCACCAGCTCTTTATACTCACCCAAGGAGGGCTGCTCACAGGACTCACTGCTCTTTCTGAAACACAAGTCTGACCTCTGTCATTTCCCCACTCGCCACAATCTGGTCCCACACTTGTCCGTGCCTGTAAATACCAACTAATACTTTGTTATTTTCTTGCTCTTTGGGAAATGATATAATTTCTCTGTTTGGATCTGGTGTTCTATAAAAGATTGGCCAGATTAAAAAAAAAAAACCGTGGTACAGAAAAAAACAGCTTGAAAAATTAGCAACAGAAAGACAGATTCAAATCTTACTTCACAGAAATGTGATGTTGGATATGAGGACATCTGAATCTCAATTTTCTCATCGGTAAAATGGAGATACAAAGGTTTGAACAGCAGGGTAAGAATTGAATGAGATCATGCACTGAAGGTCACACATCTAACACTATGTGACAAACATTGGGGGAATGGCAATGTCTCCAATGATAGAAATGTTAGGGTTATAGCAAGGCAGTAGGGTGGGAGGTATCTTCATACAGCAGTGATGGTGAAACTTTAGATACCAAATGCCCAAACTGCAACCTAAACCCACTTATTTATTACAAAGTGCCAGCACTACAATTAAACCTGAATACTGAAATTTCCATTTAGAAAAAACAGTTCATCCATTAACAGCTTTAAGCTTAAAAGAAAAACACAATAACATGAGTGCCTTAGGTTTGCTACCACTGGCAAAGAATATGGCCACTCACCACCCATTTTAGTTTTACAAATAAAAAGAATTTGTTAAGGTTAAAATCTGAAGTCTTAAGAAGAGAATAGTTTTAGTTTCAATAAGACATCTCAGGAGGTCTCTTGGGGAGTAAAGACAAAGCCTACTACAGGATGGCAGAGGAAGAAACTGAAATTCAGGGATAGGGAAAAAGAGAGATGGCCAAAGGAGAAGATGGAAAAATGGAGGCTGCAGCACCATGCAGAATGCTGCAGGGTAAGTTAGCCAATGTGGTCAATGGACTTTTTGAAGAAAAATGAGCAAAAGTCTAATAACCAACTTTGAGGGTTTTACTCTGTGATAGTAGTACCTGCCATATCCACATAGCCTAGTTATTCCTCGGAGTTCTAAAAGAATGCTTCCCTAGTTGGGGCTTGTGGTGAAATGGCTGTGGACCTTGAGAGTGGAGATAGGATTCCCCCTAAAGTCACACCCCAGGCAGCGCATCTGTGCCATGGTGAAGTAATCCAAGTAGGAGGACAAGGGCTGAGATGGAAGAGCTAAAACGTCTCCCAGAAACTCATGTGTTCAGAACATGGTTTGGAGAGTGGGTTGGGTCATGAGGGCTCCAACCTCACTGGTAGATTAACCTACGGCAGGGACGGTACTTCCACGGCACTAGGGGAGGATGCTGGCCACTGAGGACAGGGCACGGGCGTGGCCTTTTGGACCACAGCTTGTCCCTCGCCCCTTCCTGGTGAGGGCTCCCCAGCTGCCCTGAGGAGGGCAGCTTGCCTCTGCCACACTTCTCACCATGATCTTCCTGCCCCGCCACAGGCCTGGGAGCAATGGAGCTGGGAACCGCGAAAGCCAGAGGGAAATCAATCTCTATCCCTGTTAGCTGACATCACCAGGTATTTTGTCACAGTGATGAAGACGTGACTAACACTGGGATGCAGACCTGGAGAATAAAAGTTCCCTGGAGGTTTGCAAAACATTTAAGGAGGTAATAGCCTTCCCATGAAATGGGAAAAGGACCTCTTTGGCAATGTTATTTAGATCAGGATTGACAGACTATTTCTCTAAAGCCTGATAGTAAATCTGTTAGGCTTTGAGATACGGCCTCTGTTACAATTACTGAACTCTGCAGTGTAAAAGCAAGCAGCCTTTACAGATGACATGTAAACAAGTGGTTTTGACTGTGTGTCAAAAAAGGCTTTATTCTGAAAAAGAAGCTTCAGACCAGGCATCAGCAAACTACCTTCCACAGCCCACATCCTGCCAGCCGCCTTCTCATACATGGTCTTATGAGCCACAGATGTATTTTACATGTCTAAATGGATACATTCTAACAAGAAGAAAAGCATCTACACGACATCTACTGTTTGGCCTCTTTTCCTGCAAAACCTGAAACATCAATGACCTCGCCTTTCAGGGAAAGGTGATGCTATGGACTGCAGGCTGGAGTTTCCTCAGAATTCATGTGCTGAAATCCTACCCCACAGGGTGTTGGAATCGGGAGTGAAGCCTTTGAGAGGTAATGGGGTTAGGAGGGGAGAACCCTCAGGAATGGAGTCTGTGGCCTTGTAAGAGGGAACACGAGAGAGGTGATGCTTTCCCGACAGGTGAGGGTACAAAGAAACAGGAAGTGAGCCCTCACTAGACAACAGCCCACCTGACCCTAGACTTCTCAGACTTCAGAACTGCAAGAAATAAAGGTCTACAGTATATGAGCCTCTAGTCTCTGGTGTGGAATTAGCTATGGACCATTAGCCAACACCTGCTCTTAACCCACTGACACCTGAATTGCATGTGAATTAAATCACATTTCTGTCCCTTGTGCTAAGGCTCAAAGTTAAATTTTTAGGGGAAAATATGGAGTGAAATTTCTTGTGAACATGAGTTCATAAGAGCAAACGCCATCTTCTGCATCTTAATGAAAGGAGCATCATACACAGTTACAGAATCACCCAGAAGTCTTCCTTAACTCTCAACTCCTCATTTAAGAAAGAGATTTGTCAGCTCTGTTTTTGAAATACCTTCCTGGTACACACTGCTGAAACTAGCACACCAGCAGCGAAGTTCGTACCATCCACTCCCTCTCCCCAGATAACTGCCTTCCCCACTCCCATCCCTCACTGACCACCTCCTGACCCCCCATCCGTACCACCACTGCATCCAGAACAGGAGCCACAGGGGGTTGCTTCAGATTTCAAGTTGTTGCTTTACAGAAAATCCTGCAATTGCATCCCTGTGACATTTAGAATAAAATAATTCAAGTTCCCGAGCACGGCCTGGAAGATGCTGGCAGCTCCGTCCCGACCTGCCGCTCAGATGTCCAGCGATGCGAGCCCCTTCCCAGTCTGCTCTCCTCTGCCTCTGTCAGTCTCTAAGCCTGGCCCAACCTCTTCTCCACACAAGGCCTTCTGGCTCTCTCCCCTCTGCCTGGAATACTTTTCCCTTGGCTTTTGACATAAGCGATACCATTTTATCAGCGAGTTCTCCACTTGAAGATCACAGCATCTGAGAGAACTGTCATAAAGTTGATCCCCCCAAATACACTGCATCCCCCTGGCACCTCGTTCAATCCTTGAAGATGGGGTCGCTTCATGGGCAAGCCCAACCCTTCCCACTTGCTGTGCCTGCTGCAGGATGCTTAATACTCACTGCCATGCACTCGTTCCCACGTGCTGGGTAAATGGCAGCAGCCAACAAACTCCACACAATCATCGCAAAATAACCCAACAGTTTGCTGTGATTTTCCCATTCATAAAACTTTTTCAGATCCATTCACTCGTTTAACTGCCATGGAAATCCTGTGAGGTAAATTTTGTGCTTACTGTGGATAAGGATCAGGAGCTTCGCAGAAACTGAGTAAATTATGTGAGAAAAAACAGTAAGGAGAGCAGCTCAGGCGTGGGATGAGGGTCCTCGCACTTCATACCTGCACCCTGTCCCACACAACCACATCACCCACCAAAGAGCTATGGGCCACAGGTGGACTGTGGCCTCAGATGTGTCTCTGCAAGCCCTCCAGGTACACAACTGAGTGGGAAAGATAGAAATTACCTGACAGTGGGCTTAAGGTGACAAAGCTCTACAAATACAGTGCCTTGTGAAGACAGAAGGAACCCTGGGTCCAGGTCATTAGGGAAAGCGAATTCCTTTCCCAGGTCTGCCATAAAAAACATACATGAGCAGTGGGGTAAAACGCCAGACCCTGAGTTGCTGAGAGTTCTGCAGCTTAGAAGTCCGGAATCCGGGGGTCAGCAGGGCTGGGCTCCCTGGGGGATGTGGGGCGGGCCAGTCCTCCCTCCTCCTCACCCTGCGGGCTGTGTCCCTGACTTGCTCCTGCACCCCAGCCCTCACCATCTCTGCCATCATTTTTGTTTTTGCCTCCTCTTCTCATAACCTTGTTGGGCTCGGCCCCACTCGGAACAGACACGCCTTCATCTTAACAGGACAACACCTGCGTTTCCAAGTAATATCACAGCAAGGGACCAGAAGTGACCAGAAAATGTCCTGGAGGAGGAAAAAAGGATAATACTTTGAAGAAATTCATTCTTAAAGTGGTGTAAAATGATTTTACTAGTCAAGTTCACTTTTAGAAAGCTGTAAGAATTTTTTTTTAAAAAACTCAGTGATTGCAACAGCAAATACATTCTCAAAGCAATTGCAAGATCACTCAGCTCCAGGGGCGGTGAAGCCAGGTCTTTCTTTGATCTCTTGTTAGAGGACCTGGGCTCTGGGGGACGCATGTCTCAGAGTGGACAGCCAAAGTGTGAGGAGCCAGGCCATCTAGCAAGCACATCGAAGGCCTGCATCACCTCTGGACAAGTCCACTGGCCACTCATGTGACCTAGCCCAACACACGAGGGGGCCAGAAAAGATGCTCCATCCCCTCTAGAAGGAGGCGCATGGCAGAAGAAGAGAAGAATCTAAACAATTATCCAGAACCTCTTGTAAAGTCTATTATCAAATCTTGATTTACAGTATTTTGGGTTCTGATGCTTCCCAAGAAGTTCAGAGATGTATGTGTTCCCTGTCCTGGCCTGTCTTTCCCACACTCACACGAAGGCCAGACATACGGGGAAGCTGTATTTATACCATGCAACAGCTGCACATCTCTAATGAAAAGTGTCCCAGGAATTTGGCTACTAGAGATACACTACAATGGATGGGAAACTGGTTCTCCCACACACTCGTGTGGTCCATTTTCATCTCTAATGGTGGCCAAAACTGGCCTCCCCAGTGCAATAAACACAAAAGGTGCTGCAGGGGAAATCTTCCAAGAGGCCAGAATGAGGAGGAAAATGTTTTATGTGAGGTCACTGTGAAGAGAACAAGCCAAGAAGCAGGGTTCAATCAAGGCACTCAAAAGAGTGCTGAGTTGGAGCCAGGTGAAAATTCAACGCGCACGCACGCACGCGCACACACACACACATGCATATATGCACATGTGTGTGCACACACATACACACACAGAAATTAATTCTTACCCAGGGACTGGGTCAAGTGGAAACCAGGCAGGAAGAGTGAGCCGAAATGAAGTCCCCAGCCTTACACCTTTGTGACTGACATGTGTATGGTCGGTGGGTGTGTCAGCCCAGCTGAAATACAGGTTCACAGGGAAACAGGGTCCACCTAAACACCTAGATTGCAGAGAAACATCCAAACTAGTTTTGCCTTCCTGGAATAGCCCACTCTATCCAGGGAAAGGTGCTGACAAGGACAGAGCTGCAGTAGGAGAACTATCTGGTCAGTCACCGCAAAAGGAGCCCAAGGGCTCCAGACTAACTCAGCCCCACACAGGAAGTGAGCAAATCCGCACCAAGCTTCAGTGCCCACTGTTGACACAGCTGCTTCCTCCCAATGGGTGCAGCCTGTGGTTTTCTGGTGACATTTTCAGGTGAATTAGGAGGACAAAGGTCCTGGAAAATAAGATACCTGAGAAACTCAGAAGCCATCAGAAATTTAGCAGCTTTGGGGACACACAAGTGTGGACAAATATTTAAAGATTCTCTGAAGGACAGGAGAGAGGGGCCCCTCCATTCATTTCCAGAAGACAGCCCAAGGGGGGAGGCTGAGCTCCACCTCCGAGATGGGAACGTGAGACCCCCACAAAAACACTCCTTTGAGTCCCACCTCACTGGCCAAGCTTACAGGGAGCTTTGTGGCAGCTCCATGAAGGACTGGGACCTTTTACATCATGCTAATATCTAGCACCCAGCACAATGCCCAGAGAACAGCAGAGGCTCAATGAATGGATATTACATGAATAAACAAATTACTTAGAATATTGGTGGGTGTTAAATGAAAAACACTGCATTAACTATTTTTTTTCAATTTTCTCTGTTACCGTTTTCAGAGTCCTTATTATGCAAAAGAGCATGGAAGAGCTATGGAAAGGAGATACATTGCATTTGCTCGATTCTAAGATGTGCTTATACAAAGGAATTTTATATTTCTCAAATCCTATGTGTTTCTTATAATAGAGTGCTTAATAAGCTTTTTCTCCACCCTACCAAAAACTCTATTGCACTCTTATTAAATTTTAATGATCATTTCCTATAATTAATGCTGTCATAGAATTAAGGGAATCCATTAGTGTTGAGTATTTCTCAAATATCATTGATTATGGAATCCTTTTTTCACAGAACTTCTTGGGGGACTAGTGTTCTGTGGTGTACATTTTGGAAAACACTGGAATAGAGTACCACTTCCAAATTTACTAACATTTGAGCCAGAATTAGGGAACAATAGATGACAAATGAAAATAACAACAAATGGTTACCACTGATACTTGGCTATTCCATGGCCAGTTTTAGTAATCTAAAGAAGTCACTTGAGCTCTCTGAATTATGAGTATTTGTTAGGAAGCTAGGGACAAGGATATCTTCCCTGCTTAACTCACAGGACTATTATCAGAGAATAAGAGGAAAGTAAAATGTAGAGAGGTCAGATTCTGATTAAAGATAGAATGAGCAAAAAGCTTGTGTTCCTGTCTTCCCAAAATTCTACTACATGGCAGTTAAGTTGTCTTTTAAACAAGGAAAATCTCAGGAATGAAGGAGAAGGAGCAAATGGATGAGAGGAAGAGGAGGGGATAATGCAGCAGCATTTGGGACCTGGAAAGCAGATGAGTGAGTGGTAACTGATTCAACAGATCCCAAAATACAGACTTACAGAGGAAAATAGATGAGTAACTTAAATGACATCCATGAGAAGGCAAGAAAGAGAGAGCCAAAGAAAAACAGGACTTGAAGTTGTTTCTAGTTGAATGGAGGTCTTTCTAGTTGAAAATGGAGAAGGGGACATTACAAGAGATAGAAAGAGTAAAGACAAAAGCAAGTGTCCCAGAACTAGCACATGTTCCCTTGCTGGACGTTCCCTTATTGAAAGCTGGGGCTCCTACAGGATGAACAAAAGAAAGTACCCACAGCACAGCATCATAAAGTGAGAATTCAGCAGGTGAAGGTACTGAAAACCTCTCTGGGATGGAGAAGAGACAATCAGAATGAAATCAACCCCCTTGATAGCAACACTGTTGGTCTTTCTGATGAGCTTGTTTGACTGATAATACACATTTACACACAGAATTGGGAGACGGATTAGTAAATGGCATATAGGAACTAGATCAAAGGAAAACAGTGCAGTGTAACTATTTGTCCTAGAAAATGAGAGCTTTTGAAAGAAAGGAAATGTAATTACAGAACACTATATCACTCTCCTGGAGAGTGTGTTCATTTATGAAAATTATAATAGCATCAACACTGAATGTAAATTTTGATAGTTATATTCAAAGGAGGGCCTACTGGTCTTCTCTCGTAGTATAGGAGATGATCCAGCTCAGCATCTTGGAGCAACACCGTCTATTCCTGCACATTTCTGGGGGTGAGAAACCCAAGCGAAGGTTCACTGAGTCCCTGCTCAGGCTCCCTGGGCACTGTACAAGGTCAACGAGGTCCCCTTCTCAGCGGGGGCTTTGTGGGGATGCTCTATCAGATCCTCGACAGAATTTATTCCCTGTGACTGTAGGATGTATGCCAGCTTTCTTCTTCAAAGCAAGCAAGGAGACGAGAACGGATCTGCTAGGAAGATGGGGCCCTCCATAACACAGTAAGCTCCGGAGTCGTGTCCCATCAGCTTTGTTGTATTCCATGGCTTAGAAGCAAGTCCCGGGTCCTGCCCACACTCGGGAAGAGGATTATTCAAGGGTGTCCACTGCAGAAGGGAATTGCTGAAGGCTGAAGTATCAAGCCCAACACAGAGGGTGGCCTCTTCTTTTTGTGATACCCGAGATAGCTGCACAGTTTTGTAGGATTAGAGAGAGCTCTCAGTAGAATCCTGGCTTCTCTATTTAAAAATAAATGGTTTCTAGTAAATTTACAAAGTTGTATAACCATCGTCAAAGTCCAGTTTGAGAGTATTTCCATCACACCAAAAACGATCTCTTATGTCAAATACAACCAATTCCCGTTCTCAGTTGAAGTCCCAGGGAGGCACTAACGTGCTTTCTGTCCCAATAGATTTGTCCCATATCTTTTCCATGAAAATGATCCAGTCCAGCATTAGCCTGTCATCTGGTCCACCCTGCCTCTGTCCTTCTGTCTGCTCTAAATTCCCAGGGGTTGAGTCCTAAGGCTGCATTCTGCATGGAGAGATAGTAAGGTCTCTCCGTAAGTATCCTGCTCATATCCCATAAGCTTACTAGGGTTGCAGCTTTCCTCAAGAGGCCTCAATTCCCAGTCTCTCCCCTTTGCCTCTGATCGTATGCTAGAGTTGGCTTTGCTGACTCATGAGAGTCAATTGTTAAGTGCTTGGGAATTTTTAGAAGCCTGCTGTTAAACCACTGGTAGCCTAAAATTGCTACCAGAGTAGAAGTATTGCTTTGGTTTTTCAGAGAGCTGGTTTATCAGCACATTGCTGCCTGCTTTCTATTACTGCTAATCTCTGTGTTACCTCCTGTTGAATCTAGCCTGCAAGATGTCCCCAAATATCTTCCTGGTATTCACATGCTTCTGTACTCCCCTCCCACACGCAGTGAATAAGGTGACCTTTGTAACCAATAATTATTGCAGAAATAATGATATTTGAGTGCCAAAGCCAGTTCATAAAAGGCACTATGGCTTTTGCCTTCCTTCCTTGAATCACTCTCTAGGTGAAACCAGCTGCTATGTCAGAAGCAGACTCAGGCAGTCTGTGGAATCCTCTCCATGTCAAGTGACTGGGCCAGCTTGGAAGCAGATCCTTCAGCTACATGCAACTTGCAAATAACCACAGCCCAGCTCAGTCTCTGCTCTGCAACCTAGTGACAGATTCTGAGCCAGGACCTAACCACAAAGCTGTTCCTGGATTCCTGACCCACAGAAACTGTAGGAGACAATACACTATTGGTGCTTAGGTCATAAAGGTTTTGGGAAGCTTGTTTTTCTTTTTCATGCAACACAGACAGCTAATACAGATTGAGGCACCCAGCACGAGGTGCTACCATATCAAAAATGGATGGTGGAAGGAAGCTGGTGGAAATTTTGGGAAAATGTCAGTGAAGTCCTGAAGTCTTGAAAAGTCTGCTGGTGGAAGACTGCAGGTGGGAACCAACAGGAAATTGGACAAAATACTGCTGGACCCTGGAGGAAGGGGACTCTCGGTTATGGAATGACAGAACATCGAGCAGCCTGGTCTCCTTTGGTAACAGAGAGACAGGAAAGGCACTCACTGAGCCAGGTTTTAGCCAAAGAGGTTTCCAGCAGTGTTGCCAGTCTCCCTCATTTCTCCTGATGTTTATAGGAAAATGTAAGCAGAGGGAGAAAGTTAAAGGAAGAGACTGATTTTAAGAGGAGTCAACAATTGTTGGGTTTGAAAACACTCAACCTCTCCAGCCAACTTATGATACTAAAATTAAGAAATAGCTTCCGGGCAAAGATGAAATCCTGGACACTTTCAGGAAAACATAATTTAAAGATGAAGCCAAAGGTGCAACCCCAGCAAGATCCAAGCCAGTGTCTCAAAGAGACGTTGAATCAAATACCAGAGCTCCTAAGTAGCATTAGGACCTCAACCCTGCGCAATCGCAGTTGGCTCTGCAGGGGAAGAAAGCCATAGCTCCAGGAAATGTGTGGATGTGGTGTTTGTCTATTTAAAACCCAAGAAAGAATAGCCCAAAGGTGATCTTTCCCCTCAGCCCTGTGATAATGTTTATGTCAGCTCTGACTGGGGACTGCAAACCCCAGAGAGCTTTCTACCTCCGAGACAACTGAATATTGAGTACCCTGGGAACCTCAGAGGCACCTGACTCAGGATGAGTTCCCATACCATAAATCCTTATTTGCTTCTCAGCTCTGCCTTCAGAAATGAGCTTTAGCTTGTTGTGACAGCCTTGATTCATTTATGGGGAAGGGGCCCTTCCTCTGTCAACAGCTCTATTTCTACAGTAAGGACAAGGGACCCAGATGATGTGGAGAAAGAGTTAGGACCACCATAATATTTTATTTCTACACAAAAGCATTCTGACATCCACAGCATTCCCAGAAATGATGGAGATAATGGGATAAAGAGGGACAGGAAGAGAAACTAGGTTGGGGTTCCTGAAAATTTAAAAATGAGCTACTTTCACCTTCACTCCCTTCACAGTGTTCCTTCTGTTTACACCAGGAGTTCCTGAAAGAATCAGTCAGCATTAATCTAGGAGGACTCATGCAATCGACGGCAGTCTGAAGTTTAGGAACATGCAGGAAAAGTTCTTAGACAATATGGGGCAAGAATAGGGAGATACCATGTTGTCACCATAGATTTTTAGAAAATATAGACACTCTGTCCCAAACAGCAGCATAGAAGGCTCCTGCATGTAGGGTCAGAACACATCCTCCATCCAGTAGGTAACTGTTGACCTAAGAGTCAAAACTTGTAATTTGAACAAAGAGCAACTTAAAGTTCTAGCTGCCTATATGGTTAAAGAAGGATTGTCCGAAGGATTATCCAAAGGATTACTATCCTTGCCCAAGTTTGACTTTTCTGATAAATGGTTACATTGTCTACAGATGATAGAGCTTTATGAACTGAAAATAATCAATAGTTTTGTTTTGGTTTGAGATTTGGTTTTTTGTGACAGGGTCTTGCTATGTAGTCCAGGCTGGGTTTGAACTTGCCATCCTCCTGCCTCAGCCCCACCCGCTAGTCTAGTACTAGGATTACAAGTGTGTGTGCACCACCCTGCCTGGCTCAAATCCATAGTTTTGTAAATAAATTGTGCAGGGATGGGTGCTAAGTAGCCCAAAGAGGGCCTTAAATAGGAATGGAAGTCCACACAGTAACTCGGAGAACAATGGCCATGGTGTGAAACCATGAAGGATGAATTCCATGGACCACTCAGGTCATTTTTAGGGTCATAAATAACAAATGGCAAGCACTTGAGAGTATTTTCAGAGCTTACGCACATTATTTTTCCTGAATATAATAATAAGCACTTATTAAATGCTGAGTACGTACTAAGCCCAAGTACCAACTAATCAATTGTCACAACCACACAATAAGCTAAGTACTATGAGGATTCCCAGCTTGCATGTGTGAAGAAGTTTGCATGTTAACTAACTAGCCTAACTCTCATGGCCAGGAAATGGCTAAGACAGGCACAGAAGCTAAGTCCACACTCTTAACCATACTAGGTAGAGACTTACAAAGCCAAAGTAAACTTCCAACAATTTCAAATAACTATAACAAGCTGTTTCTATAAATAAAAGTGAAGGCTCCATTACGAAAAGGTACAAGCCAGTATGGGACATGGAGAAGATAAGCACCCTATGGTTTTCATAGTCATTGGACGTAAATTTTTGTGAAGTTTACTGTCTAACGAGAGATAGATACAGGTTTCTTCACAGCATGTAAAGTCATCCATCTATGCACAGTCTCTTTTATTGCTCCTATAAGATCTGAGTTCAAAACCACCCCATTGCTGTTAGTTCTATATCTGAAATGAAATACCTATTGGTAACTGATCATAGTAAAGACCACGGTCCCCCAGTGGAGTAAGAAAGAAGCTGCCTCTTACAGGATCCTGTCTCAATGAAGTTTAGTTTTGTCTCTGGATGTAAAACCAGCCCAGTCTAATCGGGTGTGACTAAGAGAAGCTACTTAGCTCTTTAAGTTCATTTAACTGGATGTACTCGAACCAATGACAGAAAGCATCCTATTTTACTGATCATTCCAATAATGACATTTACTAAAGATTAGCATGAAATCTCAAAATCTCTGTATAAATTCCAAAATTAACTAATTTTTTGAGTTATCTTTGAAAATCATAATTCGAATTCATCTCATCTTTAAAGAATGTTCCATACACGTGAGATTGGGTGCCTGGAAATCACTGGAACCTCCTGAACAGTGTTCTTTTGTGGATACCTTTCCTGATTCTAAGCTCAAGCTCTGCTGTCAAGCTCTGACCACATGGGAAAAGGAATAATACGTATGCCCGAAGAACTTCTCTCCAAAGTTGCATGCTACCTCCGGTCCTACCTGATAGAGGTGACACTTCTCAGGAAATAGCTACAGAAAGAGATGGGCATTTCAGAGGAAATGTGCCATGCTGGAAAAGATAGAAACTGACACAATGATTCCATCTCACCCGTTCTGTCCAGAAAAAACCAAAAGGGACTTGGTTTGATTTGGCTCTGATACAATGCTCTGGTAATTTGTGGGGAGGTGATAATCTAAAACTGAATGCAGATCCTAGTAAACTATTGAAACCCCTAGTCAGACATACTGAGACTGAATGAATATACCAGTGTGTGTTTCTATTACTTTTCTATAAAATACTATAGCTATGATCCCAAAATTCACAAGAGTCTAAAAGTCTAATTCTTGATGAAACACAATGAGCATCGCTTGGGTGTTTGTTACATGGCAGGCAAGGGATTAGGTGCTGGTTGCTATGGCAATCATCAGCCATCAGCTCTTTGAGGGTAAGAGTTAGAAAAGACATGCTTTTGTGTCTCAAGTGTCCAATTCATTGCTTGAAATGTTTAGTGAAAGACATGGAATAGATAAAAAATTTTCCTAAGTTGTAAAACACCTGGTTATAATTTTTTTACTATTTCCAAATGTCAGAGGGGATATGGCTTCTTCTTCAAATGGGTCTTAATTGGAGTTTGGATCCTTTGACAGGAGAAAGGTCAATCTCAAAAGTGAACAAGACTGGCCTCCACCAGATGCAAACCTCAAGGCATATTCACATGGATAAAATTCTCTTTTATCTCACTCAACACAGTGCTTAAAAGAAAGTAGCCTGAGGAGATTGTGCGGAAGATATGAAAGTGCTGCAGCAGAGGCGGACTCTTGCGGAGGCAGCATGGTAGACCCAGTCCTGCTTTGCTCCCTCTGAGGACAGGTGCCCCACAGGGCACCAGATTTCAGAGAGACCCTCAGAAGAGTCCAGGTTCAGCCAGGAGACCCCGGGCAGGGCTAGGATGCTACAGGCCATTCCACGTGGATTTGCTGAGGAAAGAGAGAAGAAAAACCAAATGCCTGTGATTGTTTCTAACTAGCAGGGTGGAGAGGGGAAGTTAAAAGAGATGAAGACTCAACCATTACATTTCTCAGGAATGTAGGAATCACTTTTAGCTGGTAAAGTTCTACTGTAAACTACTCACCTCATAATGTGCTCCATTTTCTCTGCACCAGCTTAGTCCTGAAGGGATACAGAATTCAACACACACTGTGCTAAGGCACACTCACTAAGGCACAGGAAGCCTGAATCGTGTAACATCCTTGCCCTGAGTATAGTCCCTTTTATATTTAAAATTTATACCCATTGAATCCAGAAAACAATACACTGCCCAATGCACAGTGTAACTTACAGCAAACCACAGGTCCCCTTAACCGAGAGAAACTTAAGGAAAACATGTTCCTATGCACTTCAGTGAATAGGCTGTACAAGTGTTCTGACAAATTTCATAAAATTTGGCTCTAAAAAGTCTGCCAAATTTGACAAAACTGCAAAAACACATTGAGTTATAGCAGTCTCATTTCCAGTGACAGGGAAGGATTTAAATCTAGGTGGAATTAAAAATTTCTTTGGAAACAGCATCAAAGAGAAATTTATGCAAAACTAGTAAAAGAAGGATGCCACTTAACAATGGTATGGACACTGTTCAAACCTAGTTCTACAAAAGACAGAGAAAGGCCTCAAAAGGAATAATTTTCATGTCCAATTTCTACAAAAGCAGAAAGTATCATAAACTAAAATTGACATAGGGCACTTTTGCAGGAAAATATAAATATCATTTAAATATTTTGTTTGACTTCCTATAGGTAGAAAATGTGAAGTCTCTAGTTCCACAGATTATGGAAATATTTAGCCAAATGTCAACTGTCTTAGAGAGCATTTGGCTGATGACAAACTTATGAACGGATGCCCGAGTAATTGCCAATGATATAAATGATTGATTTACTAATGAATGATAATGATAAAAAGCAAGTATAGAACTTTTTTCAGCTCATCAAGCATTTTCTATATCTATTATCATATTGATAATTTTTTAATATTTTGTTTTATTCTTTATTGACATACATTGTTTCTAGTAATTGAGTTCCATGTTATTTTTCACTATATGCATCTAGTATGCATGAATCAAATCCAACCCCTTTTTATTGACCCCACATCCAAACTTCTCCTCCTCTAATAAGCACTATTCTACTTTTGGGTTGACTATTTTTACCTTCCACATATGTGAGATGTCGTGTGGTATTTGTCTTTCTGTCTCTCTTGTGGCACTTAACATACTGTCTTTCAGTTAAATCCACTTTGCAGCATAGGACAGGATTTCAGTCATCTTTATGGGTGAATAATATTCTGTTGTGCATTGATACCACATCTTCCTTCTCTATTGATCTTCTGGCAGGCACTTATGGTGATTCCGTACCTTCGTTATTATGGAAAGTGCTACAATACACATGGGGAGGCAGGTATCTCTTAAGTATACTGATCTTATTTCCTTTGGATATACATCCAAAACCCAGCTCACTGGATCACATGGTAGATCTACTTTTATTGTAATTCCGTGAGACAGATTTCAGCATCAGTCTTCTTAGGGACAAAGAAAGAAAGGCTCAATTTGTTACCTTATGAGGTACTATGGTATGTCTAGAAAGGACCAGTCAGAACTCAGTCCCAACTTTTCTGATCTTAAATTTTATTTCCAACACATATTTTCTTTTCACCTTAAGTTAAATACTAACTCAAAGTACATTCTCTTATGAAAGAGGAGAATTTTTGGCTTGGGACCAGATGAAAGCATTACTTCAGCAAGCTCTAGTCAAGAAGGTCAAGGAAGATGGGAAGAGGAAGGAAGAGTGACGCTATTCTCTTGAATGTGGACCAGATCCCGCCCGAGTTGATGACTTATAAAAAAGAAACTTGGCCTCTTTGTAACCATTGATGCTAATAATTGAGAACTACGAGTTTGAAACCATGGAACACAGAACAAAGTATTTTTAAGTGACCTAATGGAGATTTAAAAATGATCCTTTTTGCCTTAAAGCATTTCATCATCCATTCCATGACTCCACAACACTCTGTTTTGGCCAGAACGCCCTTTCTCAGCACGATCAGCACAAGCCCCTCTCTGGGTGGACACAATCTGCCATCATCTTTCCATTGGCTGAGGGGAAGGAGCATCTGATCTCCCCTTGTGGCCCTGGCCCAATCTGGCCAGGAGGCTGGGAGTACTTATTTTTCCAGTCAACCTTAGAAGTGGAGGGCCAATTACAAATTCCATAACTTGGCTGCAGGAAATGATACAAGCTTTGTCTTTCAATTTGACCTTGTTGGTCTACATTAATGCATTCCCCCTTTCTTTACTCATTGCTGGGTCTCTTAGGATGGACTAAATCCAAAAGACAGCACCCAATATGTGACTCTGGAAGGGACAACAGCCACTAATTTGCCACTCTTCAAGGCCCATTCTTGCTATAAGTAACAAACACAGTTTTCCAATGTCATGGGCCTAAACTTCTTAAGAGAGAATGTGCATGCCACACATTTCAGCCCCAATGCTACATATGACAGGGACATGGGGATTGAGAGACACAAGTTAAATAATGCTGTAATTTCTGGTTTCAATACCGTGATAGAGACAAACTGGCTTCCTTTCTTCCTTTTTTTTTTTTCCCTGACAATGCAATCAATAGAATTGGAAGGTAAAATAGTATAGGACAATGTATGAAAACTCTCCCTAGTAGAATCCAATAGTCCTTGTCTGTTCTGAGGGATCCTTAAAGTCATTTAGGATGCCTTCCAGGTTCCCAGCATAAGTCAGTGATGTTAATGTTCTTTCCTCACAGTGTGCTGGTGTTGTTATCTAAGGCATAAGACTTTGGTATTTCCCAGAAAGGAAGTCACTTGACTAATTTGATACTATCAAGTCCCCTCATACCAAGGTAGAAATAGATTACATTAGAAGAGGTTACTATAAGATCTCCAGAGCAATCATTTGCCAATCCAATAAATAATTATTGAATGGATGGCTACAATGTGTGGGGACCAATCATAAGTACTGGGGATATAGCAGTGAAGACTCATGACTTCTTTGCTCTCATTGAGCCAATGGGTTAGTGAGGAAGACAGACACAAAACAATCAGAGAAAAGCTATATATCCAGAACTGCGCTGAGTGTTTTCATGGGAAATTAGAAAGAGGACATTGGCAGATGAGACTTGGAAGACCTAACTTGCACTGGGAATCTAGGGAGGAAGCTTACCTGAGAAGTTCCTGTTCGGGAGATGCCTAAAACAATAGTTGGAATTGTGCATATGAAGACCACAGGGGTGTGTATATGCAAGGCATATGGCAGAGAAGGAAGAAAGTAGCATTCTATGAGGAGAGGACAGCAAGGTTGGAGGACACAGTGGGAAAAGAGAAGTCTGTGAGGCTCAAGTCATGGCACAGTGTGAGGAGACAAGGTGGAGAACAGGATATGGACCAGATCCTGCCAGCCTTGCCAACTATTTTTAAAGTAATGGGCACCAACCCAAAAATGGGAGGAAACCTTTTAAGAAAGGGAATTAACATCATCAGATTTGTATTTTTTAATTATTCCATCTGGAGGTGAGACTGGGAGAGGTGAGAATGAATGCAGAGAGGCCTTTGGAGGCTTTGCTGGGGCCCATGCAGGAGGTCACAGTGTCAGGGTTTGGACTGCAGCCTCGGAGGGCAATGGAAATGGTGGGAGGGATCTGGAGGACCTGGAAGTGGTTAGCTCTCAGGGTGATGTGAGTGAGGCTCTGGAAGCAGTGCGCTCTTCTAAGGTGGGAAGTAAAGGGAGAGATAGCTAGAGGGAGCCTAAGTAAGTCTAGGAACTGTACATACACATATGGCTGGCCCTTGGCATCTGCAGGCTCTGCATTCAACCAACTGCAGATTGAAAATATTTGGGAAAAATGCATCTGTACTCAACATGGACAGATCCTTTTTCCTTGTCATTATTCCTGGACAATGAAGCAGAACAACTATTTAGACAGCATGGAATTGTGCTAGGTAGTAAAAGTAATCTAGACCTGATTGAAAGAGTAGAGGAGGACGTGTGTCAGTTATATGCAAATACTGTGCTCTTGTATAAAAGGGATGAACTTCTACAAATTAGCATCCACAGTGGGTCCTATAACCAACCCCTTGAGGATACCAGATGATGTGTGTGTGTGTGCGTGTGTGTGTGTGTAAGTGTGTGTGTGTATAAGTTTAGCAAACAAACTTACAGGAATATTGTATGTGAAAATGAGCAATACTTGAGCTTGAAGTAGAAGGAGTAAGTATACCAACGAATCACCAGATTATGAGAGTACTTCACCAGTAACACTTATGAACGGTGTGCTCCATAAAGTGCCATTCTAATACAGATTATCTGTCTAAATTTTCTGGGCCATTTCAGAATATTTTCATATTAAAAGAATACTTTAAATGTTCAGTTTGTAAACTCTGGACTTCAGATACCAACTTTTCAAATGAAAGAGAATTAGTGCTGCCATCTCTGAGAAGAATAACAGAAATGATCGGAAAACGTTAAGATTAGTTTATCCCAATACATATTTTTAATTATCTTGTTCTTCTCAAGGATGCAGTTCTCCAAAACCTTCCTTTCTTGGATGTAGATTTGTGTTTTGAAATAATGTCATATGACCAGGCAGCTGGTTGGAGAAAGGACCAAGATCTAAAGAATGCTTGGATGTGAGGTAGAGAGAAGTCATAGGTTTTAGTCATAACTAAAATAACAGTAAAAAATTATAAAATGGTGATAAATTTTATCGTTTCTAGAACATTTTCATCATGTAATCTCATATAATTACAACTGGTCTATTTCTCACAGGGAAAACATAGCAATTAACCAAAAGCCTACAAAATATGCTGAGTTCTGGACCCCTGTAATTTGTGTGTCTTGTAAAACTTTGGAAGAACATATAAGTTGAGGATCAATTAAAGCCACCCTACCTGACACAAGAGATAACAAACTGTGAAAAGAAATACTTTTCCCCAAGAAATAGCCCTGGCCAGCATTTATTTAAAAGACTTCAGTTAAAGATGACACAGCTGCAGTGACTTATTAAGGGAAGCCCAGGGTTGCAAGGGCATGGTCCCACATTCAGGAGATGCTGAGGAGATGAGAAACCCACTCTCCCCTCAACGCAGCTGTTGATGCCTCTGTCATCAATCGTTCCAGGCCAGACGGGCAAAAGGTCTGCTCCAAACTGGCAATCCTTATGCTCTGATGATGCATCTTCATCACCGAGCTCTAGAAGAAGAAAGACCATCACCACCAACCAACATCCTCTCCTTCTGGTGTCATCTAAAAATACCTGCAGACAGTGTTATCCTGCAACTACCTCACACTCCTGCCCATCAGCCACAGCCACCCCCTACCTCCGGCTCACTAATAGCACAGCCCTGTATCACCTCCTACTCAGCCAAGCAACACTACTGTGTCTGCTTTAGATACACTCATATCTATATATATAGTCTCACATATAAATATATATTCAGACATATACTCATGTGCACGCACGCAAAAGCATTTTCCAGAAGGAAAAGAGGAAGCTGCTATGTCCAAGGAGCTGTACTTCGGAAAGTTCGTGTGATGAGCCATTTGGGAAATCATTCCTGCTCCTTAGAAGGTCCAGCTCTCTGCCTATATGGACACAAGAAGCATTCGGTTTTATTGACTCTTGATTCTCGAGCAATCAGAGCTTCCCTTTTCTAAATACTTCGCATTAGACCTTATATTTCCCTCTTTTTCTTATCATAGTAGATTATTATAAACATGGTGTTTGTAATGTTGTAACATAATTTCTGAACCAATCTGGAACATTTTCTACTTGAAGGATACTTTTATGGATACTGTGCTCAGCATTCAACAAATATCTACTATTCCATTCTCCTTTTTTTGCTCTTATCATCATTATTATTTAGTAATCTCCTGAGGTATTGCCATGTCATTTTGAGACAGGAATGAATGAGATAGCATGCCATCTGAGCGGGCACAGGGGAAGCAGAAAGGAGAGCGGGGTGCTGGTGTCTGTTAGCAACAGCAGACGGGGCCAGTGTGAGCATGGCCAAGCAACCCCAACTGCGACTCAGCAGCTCGGAGCCCTCGCCTAGCCAGGAGCCGGGAGGCATGGCCTCCAGTGGCACCTGGGTTGTGAGCAGCAACTGAGAGCACAGCTAGGGAAGCACACGCGTGGCAGCTCCGTCTGCTGTTTGCAGCACTCCTCTTCACACAGGGCACGGAGCGGCCAGCAAGGAGGATGAGGCACCAACTTGCTCAGTGAGGTGGAGCCCACCTCACCCAACCCTGACCCTTGGTTTCCCCTGGAGATGACAGCAACCTCTCCTTTTGGCCCACAAAGTCACAATCCACACGAACCGCCGTCCAAGCCTTGGAAAGCATGGGAAAGTATCTGTCTGTCCGTTTGGCTGGAAAACTGCATCTGAATAACATGCACATCACCCTGCAGAGGCATCTCCCATTGTCCCCACTGTCCACATCCCCATGGGGACACAGGGGCTCTTCCAGGCACACACCAGGCCTCACTTAGCATATGCTGCATACATAAAGGAACCCACTCAATTGCCGGGGAAGAGAGCCATGGTCTCCAAGGGGCATCCTGCCCTCCATCCTGCCACCTCTGATTAATCATCTTCTCTTCCTCAGTCTCCTCCCTCGCTTGGCAGGTGGTCGTCCCAGAGCAACTCGGGTGTGTGTCACTGCTGGCTGCACGTGGCCAGCTGTGGACTTGGTCCAACCTAACTCTCCAGCCACAGCCTCTTCAAATCCTCACCCCCAGGAGCTGGCTTGGCTCCCAGACACTCCTGTCTACACTGCCACTACCTGGACCTTTCAGGAGCAAACACCTGATCATGTAGTTTCCTCTCAGAAACCTCACCAGCTCCTCTGCTGACAGAACAGACCCCTAACCATGGTGTGACCCAGGTTGTTCACAGGGAAGCAGCTCCCAAGGCCCTGCAGCCCCATCCACCCTCCAATGCCTCCCACGTGTTGTGTGACCTTGTGACCTTCACTTTATTTCATACTTTTATGTAAATCCAAGTATTTATAGAGAATGCTATTTGGCAATATTTATGACAGTATACGATATCCAAGTGATTTTCCCTATCAGGTAGCACTTATTTATGGTGTAATATAATTTTTAAACATTTTAAGATATTTTAAGAATTTCCACCTCTTGCTGTCTTTGCTGCCTTGTATGTGCCATGTTGTTTCTCCTCTGCAATGCCTGTTTGCCATCCCTGCCTTGGAGCCAGCTGATTCTGGACTGCAACCTGTACAAACTTTACAGGATGACTCAGAAATGCTGCTGCCTGGAAGGGATCCTGCCAATCATATTGCAAGGGCAGATGAGACTCTATTAGGACAACTGGTTGAGTGCTGAGAACACAGAAAACAAGGCATTTGATGTGAAGAATTGGCAGCCTATGGAGAGTGCCAAACCGGCTGGGAAGTCTGAAATTAGCTTTCAAAAAAGGCAATCATGAGAGCTGCTCCAGTGCTGAGGAGGAGCCTTCCAGGCAGCCGAACCACCACCCCCAGTGCCAAGGAGGTGAGCCGCATGGGCACCAGAAGCACACCAGCCCCACCTTTGAAATGAGAAGACACATAAACAAATCTCAAAACCAGATTTCCAGATCACCTAAAGCAACCCCAAAGGGAAACGAGATGGAAAAATCTGATACTAAACCAACTGGACTCCCTGAACGGGCAATGAAAGGGGATCTGGAAAAAATGAAATGAGAAATAATTTTGCATATAACAGCAGAGATTGTGCCCACAGTGCAAGATATGATTAATAAATCTAGAGAGGATACAGATAAAAAAAAATAGAGGAGCTGAGGAATATGATGGAATCCCAACACAGGGAACAAATGGAATCCATAAAAGAGATGCAAACAGATTTCCAGGAGATTAAAAACTCCATTGAAAGTTTAGGCAGCAGAAGGAACTAATGTGAGGACAGAATTTCAGATATAGAAGATAAGATTGCAATTAGTGACCAGAAAAACAAAATTTCTTTAAAATAAGAAGGGACTATGAGAAATCAATCCAGCAGCTGATAGACAATGCAAAGAAGAATAACATAAGACTGATCAGAGTCAATGAAGAAACAGGAGAGAGTGTAGATGACATAAAAAAAACTGTTCACAGAAATGATGGCAGACAACTTTCCATTCACGGGAAAAGAACTTGACATACAGGGCCGGGGATTTAGCTCAGTGGTTCTGCCGCCTGCCTTGCAAGTGCAAGGACCCGAGTTCGATCCCAGGTATCAAAAAAAAAAAAAAAAAAAAGAACTTCACATACAGATAAGTGAAGGATGTAGGATTCCAACTAGCCTTGATCCAAAAAATATCTACACATAGGCATATAATAGTTAGGATTCCAGAGACCCAACAGAAGAACAAAATTCTGCAAGCAGTTCTAGAAAAGAAACAAATCACATACAAAGGAAAGTGCATCAGAATCACAGCAGACTTCTCAAACCAAACCCTCAAGGCAAGAAGAGCTTAGAGTGATGTATTTCAAGCCCTAAAGGAAAACAGCCTCTAACCCAGATTGATGTACCCTGCAAAACTGTCTTTCAGGAGAAATAAGATACTTTCATGACAAAGAGCACCTTAGGAATTTCATGAATACCAAACCAGCACTCAAAATAATTTTAAACAATATCCTAGAAAAGGAAAATGAAGATCACAACCCTAGGAAGTCCAGCAGAATGAATCCATTGGGCACAAGAAGAAATTAAACCAAAGGGGGAGAATCCAACAAAAGGAAAAAGTCATGACAATGATAAGTCAATACATATCAGTTATAACCATCAAAGTTTTCTGGTCTCAATTCACCAATCAAAAGAAATAGACTGGCAGAATGGGTCAAGAAGTAAGATCCAACAATATGCTGTATACAAGAACACACTTAATTCAAAAAGAAACTCAGACCGAAATTTAAAGGGTGGAAAACAATACTCCATGTGACAGGAACCAAAAAAAGTAGAGCAGGAGTAGCTATCTTCTTTGCAAATCAAGTGGATTTCAAACCAACACTGATTAAGAGAGACAAAGAAGGATGCTACATCCTTGTAAAGGGTACAACCCAAGAGGAAGAGATGATAATCATAAGTATATATGCACCAAACACTAGTGCACCCAACTATATAAAACAAATACTAACGGACATGAAAAATCAAATAAGCGCTAATACAATAGTAGTGGAGGACCTCAATACCCCACTGTCACAAATAGATAGAACAACTAGAAAAAAAATAAGCAACAAAATACTAAAACTCAATCACACTCTTGAGCAAATGAACTTAACAGATGTTTACAGAGTGTTCCACCCCACAAAATCAGAATACACATTCTTTTCAGCTGCACAAGGGTAATTCTCCAAAATAGACCACATACTTGCTCATACAACATGTTGAACTAAGTGCAAAGGAACTGCAGTTATCTTCTGTATATTGTCAGACCATAATCTGATGAAATTGGATATCAATAGCAAAATAAATCACGAGAATTTCATAAACACATGGAAATTGAAAAACACACTTTGGAATAACCAATGGGTCAAAGAGGAAATTAAAGAAGCAATCAGACAGTTCCTAAAATTAAATGACAATGCCAATAAAACATTTTGGAATCTATGGGACACAGTGAAAGCAGTCTTACAAGGGAAATTCATAGCAGTGAATACTCATATTAGGAAAACAGAGTGTGCCCAATTAAACAACCTGATGCTGAACCTCAAGCTTCTAGGATAAGAAGAGCAGGACAAACCCAAAGCTCATACAGGGAGGAAATTATAAAGATCAGAGGAGAAATCATTGCAATGGAGACTAAGAGAACGATACAAAAATCAATGAAGCCAAGAGTTTGTTCTTTGAAAGAATCAACAAAATTGACAAACCCTTAGCCAACCTTATCAGAAAAAGGAAAGAAAAGGCCCAAATCCATGCAATTAGGAATGAAAAGGATGAAATTACAACAGACCCAGCAGAAATCCAGAGGATCATCAGTACCTACTTCCAGAACCTATATGCCAATAAGATAGAAAACACAGAAGAATTGGACAGATTCCCAGATAAGTATGAATTACCAAAGTTGAATGAAGAAGACCTAAAAATTCTAAACAACCCAATATCAATCAGTGAAATTGAAAACCTAATTAAAAACTTACCAACTAAGAAAGCCCCAGGTCTAGATGGCTTCACAGCCAAATTCTACAAGACATTTAGAGAGGAACTACTGGCAATACTGTTGAAACTCTTCAGTGAAATTGAAAGGGAAGCAATAGTCCTGAATTCATTCCTAGAAGCAAGTATCACCTTGATCCCCAAAGCAGAGAAAGACCCAACTGAAAAAGAGAACTATAGGCCAATCTCACTAATGAACATAGATGCAAAAATCCTTAATAAGATACTGGCAAACAGAATGCAGAAGATCAACAAGAAGATCATACACCCTGACCAAATGGGATTCATCCCAGGAATGCAGGGATGGTTCAACATATGCAAATCAGTAAGTGTAATACACTATATCAATAGAGTCAAGGACAAAAACCATATGATCATCTCAATAGACACAGAAAAAGCATTTGACAAAATCCAACATGCATTTATGATAAAAACCCTACAAAAAATTGGAATAGATGGTCTATACCTCAAACTGATAGAAGCCATCTATGAAAAACCAACAGCCAATATCATACTAAATGGTCAAAAACTGAAATCCTTCACCCTAAAATCAGGAACAAGACAAGGATGTCCTCTATCACCACTGCTGTTCAATGTACTTTTGGAAACATTAGCCATGGGAATTAGACAAGAGAAAGAAATAAAAGGAATAAAGATAGGTAATGAAGAAGTCAAATTGTCATTATTTGCAGACGACATGATACTCTATATAGAAGACCCCAAGAACTCCACCAAACATCTTCTAGATTTAATAACCAAATTCAGTAAGGCAGCTGGATACAAGGTCAAGACAACAATCAATAGCTTTCCTCTACATGAACAACAGACTCACTGAGAGACAAATAGGGCAAACAATTCCTTTCACAATAGCATCCAAAATACTAAAATACCTAGGAATCAACCTAACAAAAGAAATCAGAGACCTCTACTCTGAAAACTATGGCACTCTGAAAAGAGAGATTGAATATGATATCTGAAAATGGAAAGACATTTCTTGCTCCTGGGTAGGAAGAATCAACATAGTGAAAATGGTCATACTTGCAAAACTGCTTTATAGATTCAATGCAATCTCAATTGAAATTCCAGCAGCATACTTCACGGACCTTGAGAAAATAATTCAAAAATTCATTTGGAACAAGAAGAGACCTAGAATAGCAAAAGGAATTCTAGGCAACAGAGACACGGCAGGGGGTATCACAACCCTCAATTTGAAACTATACTACAAAGCTACTGTGATAAAAACAGAATGGTCCTGGCAAAGAAACAGACCTGAGGACCAGTGGAACAGATTAGAAGATGCAGAAACAATGCCAGACATACTCACCCACCTCATTTTCAACAAAGGAGCCAAACAACCTCACTGGAGGAAAGATAGCCTCTTTAATTAATGGTGCTGAAAAATTGGGTTTCTAACTTGCCAAAGATTAAAACTAGACCTATATCTTACCATGCACTAAACTAAAATCAAAATGAATTAAAGATACAAATATTAAAACAGAAACACTGAACTGGCTGGAAGAGAGGTTAGGTAGAACTCTTGAAGATATTGGTGTAGGAAAAGATTTTATGAACAAAACCTCAGTTGCCCATGAACTAGCACAAACAATCAGCAAGTGGGATCTCTTCTTACTAAACCTTCTGCACAGCAAGACAAACCACCAGCAGTGTGAAGAGACAACCCATAATGGGGGAAAAATTTTTCACTAGCTGTTCCTCAGACAAAGGTCTACCATCTACAATCTATAAATAACTTTAAAATATCAGACCTCCCAAATTTAAAGACCCAATCCCAAAATGGGCATCTGAAATGAACAGACATTTCTTAGACAAAGAAGTTGAAAGAGCAAACATATGAAAAAATATTCACCATCACTGGTCATTCGAGAGATGCAAATGAAAACACTGAGATTCCACCTCACCCCAGAAAGAATGTCTGCAATCAAGAAATCAACCAATAACAAATGTTGGTGGGACTATGGGGAAAGAGGAACCCTGTTCCACTGCTGGTGGGAGCGTAGACTGGTGCAACCACTGTGGAAATCAGTATGGAGATACCTCAAAGAACTAGGGATGGAAGTCCCATTTGACCCAGCTATTCCCCTGCTGTGTATCTTACCCAAAGAATTAAAAGAATCATACCACAGTGATATAGGTGCACCCATGCTCATAGCAGCACAATTTGTAATAGCCAAAACTTGGAAGTAACCCAATGCGAAATTAGAAACATTTATAACTAAAGGGATGCACATTGAGGTGATACTCTTCAGTGAAATAAATAGGACACACATGTGTAAATACTGAATAGTTTCTCTAGTATGAGGAACTGAAAGTGTAAATAAGGACTAAAAGGTATAATAGATAATGTGAAATAGAAGAAAAGGGCAAAGGGGAAGGGGAAGTGGGAGGGGTAGGGGAAAGGAAAGAAGGGAATAGAATTAATATGAGAAAATTTAAAAATGGAAACAAAAGTCCTTGTAAATAGGGAGGGATGGAGGGGTTGAAGGGAGGGCAGGGGAAGGCGAAAAAATAAGAACCAAGAGAGATTATGTAAAGGTGGAAATTTCCAATGATGAATGTCATTGTATCATATACCTAAAATATACCAATAAAATTCATTAAAAAGAAAAATAATTTCCAAATTATAAAGCATGATTTATACATAGAGAAAAAGACATCATGTAGTTGAATGAATAATTGTCCTTGTAAATGATTATGAAGGTCATGAAATGTGGTCACAATCTTCCTTACCCAATTTTTTGTTACTGTAATAATAACCTTTTTTTGGTCTTTTTCATTCTTTCTTTTTTCTTTTTCTTCAGTTTTTATTAGTCCACATTTGCAGTACAGAATGGTTGCATTCCAAGTAGGGCCTTGATCCATGTACATAACACATCTTCATGCTGTCTTCACCCCTCCCCAGATGAATGGACAAAGAAAAAGTGGTATTTACACACAATGGAGTACTACTCTGCCATAAAGAAGTATGACACTTGAGTCATTTGTAGAAAATAGACTCACCTTGAGACCATAATGCTAAGTGAAATTAATTAGATACACAAGCTTCAATATCACATGGTTTTTCTTGTATGAGAAACCCAAAGTATAAATACAGAGCAAAATAAAACATAGATAATTGGAAATAGGGAGAGGATAGATCTTTTGCTCACATTTCCCTTCGGGGAAAGACACTTCTTTCTCCTCTCCATCATGTGGGCCACCTACATGTGCTCCAGGCTCAAATCAGGAAGTGCTTCTGCACCACAGCCTCCTCTCTCATCGTTTATCTCCTCTGTGGCTTCACCTGTCAGCCCTGACAGCAGATTGCTCGCTCGGTTGCACCTTTGTGTCATACTCCCAGGGTAACAGGTGCACCTTGCATTGCAGCCATTTGCTTATTGATCACTCTTGCTCTGGCCCTGTGGCCTCTGTATCAAGACGTAGCTTCTTAGGGAGCCTCCAAAGATCTGGACACTCTCAGTTGAGGTCTTGCAAAGCTTTGCAACTCTGTAGACCAACAGCATCAATTTTACCTGGAACTTAGAAAAGCAGAGTCTTAGGTCTCACCCAGAACTAATAGAAAGCAGAATTTCCATTTTAAAAAGATATATTGATGATTCATAAGCACACTAAAACTTGAAAATCTCTGGTACAAAGAAAGACAAGCAGGGTCAATTATTTGAACTTGAGAACTAGGCAAAGGGAGTGATATGTTTGGGAAGTGGGGATCTATTGACAGTTTTTAAACTGTGGAATTGTCACAGCCAGAGTAAAAGTCACAGATAATCTCTCAGCTGGGTGAAATGGTCCAAAACAATCCATGAATGCAGTGATTCTCATGTGAGGATGGTCTCTCTTCTTCTCCCCTGTCAGGGAGATTGGGAGATCTCTGCAGGCCACTCAGTTTGTCACGAGTGGGAGAGTCCTTCTGCATCCAGGGGGCAGGGGGCTGGGGTGCTCCTGACTACTCTGCAGCACACAGAACAACCGCTCATGGCAGACGATGGTCCAGCCCCGACATCAGGCACAGGGGTGTGAACCCTGGGTAAAGGAAAGAAAGACAGCAAGCTAACAAAGAGCTGGGCTCACCACTGTGTTGGGGCCATGCTAGCTCAATCAGAGGAAGGAGAAGAATTACTGTTGCTTCAAAATAAATGAAGAGGATTTAGTGATAAAGGCCAAAAGAGAAGAAAATAGAAGATAGCTCCCAGTTTTTCCCCGGAGGTGACAAGAAAAGGGGTGGCAACCCTGGAATAGTAGGATCAGCTGTCATTTCTCTTCTGGACAAGAGAGAGATAAAGAAGCACAATTCAGAAAGACTGGGCAAATCACAGGGGTCCCGGTATCTGTAACTGAACCCATCTCCGGAGCACCTATTACATTACCTGAGCTGTGTCTTTCACATGTTTGACCACATACTCTCTTCCAACAATCCTCAAAGTTTACGTGGTAGCATTTCCTGGTGGGAAGAAATTGAGGTTGAGAGAAGTTACCTAACTTGCTAAAGAAAGAATTAGGCTTCAAACGCTCAACTTCTGACTCCCAGTCCAGTTCAGGGTCCTCTCTAGTTGATGTAGAAAATAGAATTAAATCAAATGCCTTTTGAACAGGAATTCGGAAGCACAGCCAGGCTCCTCAACAAGAATGTAACCAGGATCAGACTGTCGCGCAGAGTGAGGGTGCCTGCTGCTGCACATTTTGGTGCCCATTTGAGTGAGCGAGGTACACTCGGAGTCAAAGACTGCAGATTCTGCAGACAACTGGGTCTTCATTCATTTTAAGGATGAAATGTAAGCATTCGAAAGTAAAAGACTACAATTCAAACACTTAGTAAAACTCTCCCTTTCATGGAATATGATCACTAAATCCATATCCTACATCTTACAGAGCAATGAAAATGAACTGGAAAAAGATAGCACTCAACACACATTATCATCGATGAGTGTTAATATGGATAAATTATTAATGTCATAAGCATACAAAGCTCCAGTCATCCTTTGTATTGAAAGAAAACCAAAATTGTGCTCAGTTCACATCAAAACTGTGGTGGTGAGATGAGGTGAGAGGCACCGATGTCGACAGAGATAGGACATCTGAGTCAGGACAGAGACAGGGGAGCACTGAGGCCATTCTTTGTCCCTGGACTTCCTTGCCCATAGGAACGTGAACCACTCTCCTGCCGACAACCCACACTCAGTGTTTGGGGCCAAACAAAACTGATGTCTCCTTCCTTCATCTCTCCTTGACCCTTTGGAATAGAATTAGTTTTTTCCTCATCAGGGTTCACACAGCACGAAATACACACCTCTGCACAATGCGCCATATTGGCATTTTAGTTACATGATTACATGTGTACTCGGGCTTGCCTTCCTTTAAATCAGGAGCTGTTTTCATGCACATTGCACCTTAGCACATAGAACAGAGTCAAGTTCCAGAAAAGCTCAATAAATGCTTGTTGAATTCAATTAGCATAAACCCAGCCCTAGCCAATGACAGTGTGAGTTTGTAACTATTGCTGTGTCTTTTGCTTTTTTCAAGTGCATTTAATCTTCCTAAGCTGTTTGCAGCAATGCACACTTTTCAGAGGCTTTGGGGAAGTATAAAATAATTGGGTATCAGCCCTTGTTCACTTAACATATTTTCTAAGTTCATTCCCATTGTAGCATGTATCAGTATTTCAATCCTTTTAACAGCTGAATAATATTTCATTCTGTGGCTATATCACATTTTGCTTATTCATTTGTCCATTGACAGGTGAAATGTTTCTATCCTTGGGCTATTGTGAATGGAACTATTGTGATTATTTCCATAACAAATTTTTGTTTGAACACTTGATTCCATTTATATGAAATAATCCAGACTAGGAAAATCCATAGAGACAGAAAGCAGATTAATGATTTCCAGAGAAAGAGGAGGAAGGATATATAGGAAAAAAAGTGAACTAGGAAGTAGATAGAGGTACAGAATTGCTTTGGGGATGAACAATAAGTTGTGGGACTAAATAGTGACTTTGATTATATGACATTATTAGTGTAATTAATGCTACTCATAATACACCTTACGATTGTTTCAATGGATCTATCAGTCAGCAGGCAAAAAATTCTTTTATTCAAGAAAAGCATTCTTTTCCATCTGCATTTCTATCATTTGCCTAAGTTTGCATCCAGAAACAGAGATACTATAGCCAGCGCTGAACAAGTCCTCATCTATTGCTGCTGGTAGTATTGATATGACAATTTTTATAGTAATTTCATAACATATGTCAGGAACCATAACCGTGTTCATGCCAGTTAAACTTGGAATCCTTCTAAGGATTCATTTTAAAGAAGTATTTCACAAGAACAATATAATGATGTACATACAATGTTTATTACAGATATGCTGCTAATAACTAAATATTGGGAGGAAATCTTTTCCTAACAGTATAGAGAATTGCTATTTAACAGATGCAACATTAGCATAATAAAATATATGTATGGAAACTATATAAAGATTTTGTGTTGTGTGAAAAAATACTAAATTTTAAGTCACTGTGAATACAATTTCTTTAAAATATATGCAAGGAGTTAATTCACTTTAGAGAGCTGTATACTGAAATGGAAAGTATTATAGGATTTAAGTGACATTTTTGCCTTTAAAAATTATTTTATTATTTGTGACAGTTAAACTGGATTGTCAACTTAAATAGCTTGAGAGCTGCCTAGGAGATTAGTAAAGCACACTTCTCAGTGTATTGGATGGGTCATGGAGTGTGACCTTGAGAAATATATCTGGTCCCTGTTCCCTTCCTAGCTGGCACTGTTCCCCTGCCCTGCTTCCCAGAAACTACCATGAAGTGTGCAGCTTTGTCCTACTAGGCCTTTCCTCCATGATGTTCCTGCCTTGGAGCCAGATGAGCATGGACTGACATCACCAAACCATGAGCTATTTAAACCTCTCCTTTAAGTTTTAGGTGTTAGATATTGTACCCTGACAACAGGAAACCTGACTAATACAGAAAATTGGTACCAAGAGTGGAGTAATTGCTGTGAGTATATCTGACAATGTGCCTGAGAAGGCTTTAGAACTAGTCTGTGGGAGGAGTTTGGAACAGTTAGGAGAATCAGGCTAGAGAAGTGTTACAATATTATAAGCAGAGTTTGATAGGTGAGTCTTGTCAGAAGACAGAACACCAGAATGCTGATAGTAATGCAGACAGTAAAGGCCAGGCACATGAGGTTTCAGTTGGGAATGAGGACTTTTGAGAATTAGGCTGGAGGCCATGCACGTTACATTCTGCCATTTTTTCTGTATTTGCATGAGATTGACTGAAGAGAAGGTAGACTATTGACAGAGGAAATTTCATGGCAGCTCAATATTCAGGCTGTAGCACAGATACTATTGGATGTTTCAGCCAAATGTATAATGAAAATAAAGAGCAGAAAAGCAGAGATGTGCTTGAAAAATTTTAATTTTGACCCAAAAAGAATCACATATAAAGTTTGTGCCAAAGAAGGTAGGTTTGCAAAAAAGTTTGATACCATTAAAATGAATCCAAGTACTTTGAATGTAGAGAAGAAGAAAGACACCTTGAGGGCTTCTCAGAAATCAGGAAGACTCTATCCATTCCAGGCTCAAGGAGTGTAAGAGTATAAATCTTTCACTTAAGAAAAGAATCCATCTGTTCCCTGCTGGAAAAGAGTCTTGAAGGAATTAGTTTCCCAGGATTCACTTCACCATGCTCAGCCATCCAGACGTTCAGAGGCTACTTCAGTGATGGTCCAAGGAGGCCTGGCTACTGCTTTCTCTAGCAGCAGACCCTGGCGATGTCTACAGGATGCTAGGAATGCAAAGATGCAAGAGTTTAGGCCTGCAGAAATGCAAAAGTGGCAGGGTCAGGGGAGCTTCCACCCAGATTTCAAAGGGAGATCTGGGAGGCTAGGCAAGGTATATCAGAGAGGGAAGTGGATGAAGCTATAGGAATGAAGCTGAAGGTATAGCTGAGCTTCGAGGAAGTTAGAGGTTCCAGGAACATACAAAACCTGCTCAGGAAAACCACAGGCAGTGGATGGAGCCAACCTGAAAGAGAGGCCATGTAGGCTACAACTGACAAGGCCACAGGGAGAGAGCTGCCCAAGCCCTTTGGAATGCATCTCATCACCTTGCCCTGAATCCTGGAAAATAAAGCTATAGTGCATAATGTTTGCCCTGCTGTGTTTGCTATGTCCTGATTTATCCCTTCCACTTCTTCATTTTGGAATAGGAATGTTTACCCTATACCACTGTATACTTAGAATATGTTAATAGTTTTTTTAAATTTTACAAAGATTCACAGTTAAGAGTTTAGTTTGCATCTCAGAGGAGACTTTGACTACAGTTTTGAGCAATGCTGGTAAAGCTGAGGTTTGGGAAGGAATTAGCACATTTTTGGTTGTATGTGTGATAGTTACATTATGTTAGGTAGAATAATGACCTCGTTATTGTCTATTTTTGGAGATGAAGTATGGATTAGGAAGATGTGTTTGGGTGTCAAAGTGACAAGGGGTGGAAATGAAGCTAAGATAGTTAAGCTTACTTGTCAACTTGACTGGATTAAGAGGCTCCTGAAACAGTGACTGGATCACGGGGGCCCAATCTTTATCAGTGGAATAATTCACGATGTTTATACCCCAGTATGATGTTGGGAGATGAGGCTCAGATGGAGGTGAGTCACTAAACCTGTGTCTTTGGTGGGTCTATCTCTTGCAGCTGCTCTTTCCCTGTGCTCCTTCCTTGTGATATTCCTGCAACGGAGCCAGCCAACTGTAGACTGAACTCTCTGAAACCATGAGCCAAATAAAACTTCTCCTGTAAATCATGAGTGTTGGGTATTTTGTGCCAGCATTAGGAAAGCTGAGTAGTACTTTATTTGTTTTTTCAAAAATATATTGGAGCAGCTAGAGGGTTTGGAGAACTGTGAGTTGTGCCTACCTTGATAAGCACAGTAGGTTTTCTGCTCTCAGGAAGGTTTAGCTCAAATAAAGATGAGTAAATAATTACATAGCTATTATTTAATTGCAAATGTGACAAGGTGTGGAAGAGATGTACAAGGAGTCTTAAGAACATGGATATGTTCTGTTTCAGGTGTCTTTTGTATACTCAATGGAAATATTCAGTTTGGTAATGGTTGGATATAAGTGTCTAGAGATAGCAAGAAAGGTCAAGACTACCAACATAATTATGGAAGCTATTAGATTTTCAAGGGTAATTTAAATAATGGCAATTTCCATGACTGCCTTGACAGGAAGGATAGAAGTAGAAGATAAGACTGAGGAATAGGATATTAAGGAATTTCAATAAATAGAAAAGCAGTTTCATGTAGATGTTAAGAACAGAGACTCTGCAGTTAACCTTTTCCAGGTTCAAATCCCCCCTCTGAGAATTATAACCTTCACTATGTCTCAATTTCCTTATCAATAAGCTGGGACAACTTTTCCCAGCATGTTTATGAGCATTTACTGAGAAGATATTTATAAGGTCCTTAGAAGAGGGGTTGACATGTAGTAAGATGTAATTAAGTGTTGGTTATGTGAAGGTCAGGTATGAGAATCTCCCAAATAATTCTACAGAGGAAAAGGCAAAATAATAGAAGGGGGAAAAAAATCAAAAAAGTAAGGTAAAAGGGCAATGGATATAAGGGTCAAATATTGTTGAAAGTTCATATTCAATGAGAACTGGAACATTTACATTTCATTATATCTCAGAGATATTGGTAGAGAAGGCCTGGAGCAAGACTGGAGTGAGATAAAGAGAGAAACCTACTTTTGCATCTCTGTTTCCTAAAAACAGGAATAATATTGTCATGTTTTTTGAGGAAGAAACAGGGAGAGCAAGAAAAGGTGACAGAAAGCCTCTCACACATGCACCAAAATGGCCTCCCGTGCAACCCCACAAAGGCCCAACTCCAATATGGCCTCCCTCCCCAACACCAGAAAAGCTCAGCAGCACATAGGAATTACTTCCCAGCAGGGTACTTGTGGTCCTAATCATTTTTTCTGGGACATGAGGCCCAAAAATAAAGACTTAAGTATTTCCAATATCTTCTTTAAAGGCCAGGCGCTTAATTGCCATCCTGGCTCTCCCCTGAAGCTCTTCTAATTCCTTTTGTTAGTGTCTAACTGATTGAGTTACTGAGGAGGCGGCCACATTTATCATTACAATTGCTCTTCCAGTAATCACATTTGAACCCACATCCTACTGAAGCAAAAGTGGGAGAGTTGAGACCCTTGTGCTAATCATGAGGACTGCTTTGGACATTTCTAGTTTGAAAAAAACTGCTAATTCTTGACTGGTAAGAAAGACAAGGGGCTCTACAACCTATCAAGGGGAAAAGGTGACTGTGATGCTAATAACAATGGGCAACTTTCAAAACAACAGTGCTTGGACCAAAATGGGCTCCCAAGTGTCCTAGGAAGGGCAGCCACGTGGGGACAGCAAGGAACTAGGAGCAGCCAACCCTATATCTCCAGGTGGAACCTGAAGTTACAGCATCACCAGCATCCGTGGGACAGCTCAAGGGTGGAACTAAAACAAATCGGTCTCATTGTGAGTGCAGCAAATGGGAAGCTCAAAAAGGTCCTGAAAGCGCAAAATCTGATCCAAAGTCTTCAAAAGCAAAATGAAAAGGAATGTAAAGGAAAAGAAAGGAAAGGAAGAGAAGTGAAAGAAAAGAGGAGAGGAGAGGAAAGGAGGGAAGGGGGAGGGGAGGGGAGAGGGGAACAACTGGAGGGAAAATGAGTTCAGAGTCCGGAGAGGGTGAACCTCTTAGAGCTTTCAGTGATGCAAACAGCCCGCTGTGCACGCCTGCCATAGGTTTGCCTCCACTGGATTGGACCCTCTAGCTTATAGCTTGAGCTCCAGAGAACTGCTACTTAACCCACTTTCTCCTTTGCAAATTAGGGATGATATTAATGACAACTGCAAAGGGTTGCTGTGAGAAAGCTAAATAACACAAGAAAGGGAGCTGGTACATAGGAATTGCTCATCAGATGTTGGTTTTCGGCCTTCTTCAAAGACAATTAGAGCTCCAGACACTGCCCAGGGATTTTAGGCTTCTATTTTTATTAAGACAACCAGTCCTATCTGTTGGCCCTGCCCAGAGAGCCAAAATTCTTGTCTTAGAGGAGCCTTAACCCAGATAAGGAACTTGCTGTACTGGCTTCAGAGGGCCTAATGATGTGCTCACCCTCTGCCCCTGTGGCACTGTGTGTTCTCAGCTAAAACCACTTATCCCTTTGGTTTTAGCTCCTTATACCACAGGCTCTGTGGGCAACTCCATCTTTAGGGCAATCCAGGGTCTCTGTGTAAGTCACTCGGAAGTCCAGCGTGCTAACAGTCATACTCAGTCCTGCACCCAGTGCCTCTACCATGTCCTGGGTTTGCTCCTCTTAGCTTTGGTTTCAGGCTTAGGTGAGCCAGAGGCTGTATTGTATCCTCAATATCCATGTCTCCATCTTAGAGAACGGCCCCGAGTCTATGGCCCTGGAGTACAGACACTTGTACATGATCTCACGACTGGATCACAGATGATTGAACTAGTGGCAAACGTCTGCCCAAAGTGTTCTCCCATCCATTTGGAATCTGGACATTAAAAGGTTATGGCAGTTTGTAGCAAGCCAGGCAGAAAGGTCACACACAACAGAGACTGCCGACTAGGCAGATAGGCTATAAATAAGCAAACAGAAAAGATGGATCTGAGATCAAGTCTCCTAAGGGAAGGAAAGATGGGAGCCCGTGTGCCTCCAGAAACGAAGAAAGGACAGAGAGGAGCTGGGTGATGATTTTCCAGATCCTCTGACATTTGGCTGCAATTCCAGGATTGTGCTTACAGGGAACTTTTCTACAATCACACAACGTGTCCCCTGTTCTAAAGTTATGTGAGTATTTTGCTTTTGGTTTGTATGTCAAGCAAACATGCCCATGACACAGGCCTAGAGTCCTACCTTCAAATCAAAGTCTTGCTCCTGAGTATCTCTGCAGACTCTCTCAGTTCCTCCTACCACCTCCCTCTAACAGCTTCCTTCAAAACACAGCCTTGCTCTCCAGCTGAGACACATGTGCCCTGGACTTCATCCGCACCGTCAGGCTTCCTGCTCTGCTCTGTCCTGTCAGCCACTTTCTTGAGAAAGCCATCCGTGACAGGGGTGGGACCACGTTTTCAGAATAAAATGAAAACACCAGAGAGCTTGGGGGATATGGAAAGAAAGGGCACAAAAACACATACACACAATGTTCTTTGTCTGTGCAGAGAGAAAGGTGGGAACTTGGAAGGCAGTGGCTTTACTTCTAATTCTAGCTCAGCTGCAACCTAAGTAATGTGATCTTGGACAATAATAGCCTTGCAAAACTTCAACCTCTCAACTCTAAAAAATAAAAATAATATCACCTACCCCATATTATGTTCATAGAGTGGAGAGATTAAACATGAAAGTATCTTGTGACCTATTAAAGACCACACAAGTAAAGAGCCTTCATTTCCTTTGTAGGAAATAAATTCAAAGGCTTTTTGGAAAACCAAAATCATCTGAAATAAGAATGCCAGGGAATTCAGCGGCTCCCATTTGAGGACCAATCTTAGATGCCTCAAGGCACCATATTTACCTTGAAAACAGCAGAGACTTGGCCTGCCCCAGACGTCATCTTCCAGCGCCATCCCTGCCACCCTGGCAGTTCATGTGAGAAAAAGACCAAGAAGAGGAACTGGCCTTCCATGCTGATTCTCATATCCTGAGCCATACAAATTACCTAAAATTATGCACAAAGCTTCACTAGGCAGAGACTTCTGTGACCCGCTCATTTATCTGTGTTCTAATTTGAGAAGAATTTGGTGGGTTTAACGTGCACTCAATACCATAACAGACATGATAAGGATAAAGGAGGAAACAATCCAGCTCTTGTCCTAGAGAGCTTTGACTCCCAGTCAGTGGATAAGGCAAGTGCAGTTCAGCCCTCCTTCATACACACATTGCTCCCACATTCAATCACTCGGTCCTCAGACATTAAGGTTCTAGTGTGCGCTAAGGCAAGAACAAGCCACTCCAGCTACAGTAATAAGCGGGCACTCCAGGCACTAAACAATGAAATCCACACAGTATAGACTGGAGTTAAAATGTGCAAAATGGACCAGAAGAGGAAAGGTGGCTCCCTCACCTGTACCAAGGATGCTAGTATTACCACACACAAAGAACTGGTCATTGGGTGTTCCTGAAGATGAGTGAGGCCCAGCACCGCAGCACACATCTGGGCTTTGAGTCCCGGAAGCGGGGTGCCCTCAGGCTGGCCCCAGCACCCTGCTCACCTCCAAGATGTGTCCTCATGTGGAGATGGGTGTGACTGCCTGTCGGAGCTCTCGGGGTGTGAAGCACATGCAAACCCCTTAACTGTTCCCCTGTGGATGCTGTGCCCCAAAGGGCCATGTGTCTGCGTGGTCACTCCGAAGCAGTGGAACCTTAGAGATCTCTATGACTTCAGAAGATGGCACCATGGTTTCTGCATCAGGTCATGGTCAGTGTGGGCAGGAACAGCTTTGAAATCACATTTCTGGACCTGCAGCAATGCAGGCCACACTGCATCTTTTCAGGCTCCTGATGGAGAAGGGAGACATTCTTCCTCCAAATACATTCCCATGCCTCAGCGCATCCTACTTGCTTTTCCAGGCATATTGGCCAAGACCATGCGTACACTCTGGAGTCATGACTGCATGGACTTAAATGTAAGCTGTGTGGAATCAGGCAAGTTACTTAAACTCTCCGTGCCTTGGTTGTGAGCCACGTTGTGCCTTATGTGCAGAACAGGGACTTCAGAATTGTGGACCTCACTCCATTGTTAAAAGGACTGAGTGAGTGATTTCCTTATATAAAGGGCAGTCGCTACTTAGTATCATTAATACCATTGTTCTTATATGGGAAATTCTGGTAAGGGCTAATAGCTCAATTCGCTTCCACAGTACAAATGGAGAAAGCAGAAGCCAAAAAGTGAGGCCATGCAGTACAAGACCTTGAACCTCAGACTCTATTCTACGAGCAATTAGGATCATTGAAAGACAATAAACCAAACCAGGATTGACAACTGACTGTGCACTCCAGCAAGCACAAGGCCATGGATGGCAGGGGAACATTTCTTAGGGATGAAAAGCTGTAGGCAGAGAAACCAGTTAGGTACTTGTGGCAGTAGTTCCAAGCAATGAGAATTGAAAGAAGGGCAGAGATTGAAAGCCACTAAAATGCAGAGTGATAGGGCATGGTGATCAACTAGAAATAGGCCTGCAGTAGCACTGCAGCCCAGCTGAGACCATCCATCGGCCAGTTATTTCGTCACTGTGTGCCTCAGTTTACTTACCTGAAAATAAAAGCAAACACAAGTCTTTGTGATGGCTGAGATTTCATTAAATTATAGTGTGGATTATAAGGGCACAGCCTGATGGGATTGTTATGACAAAGTGCCTAGAACACTGCATGATGAGACACTGTTGGTACTATAGGAACAAGAGTTGCCTAGGACACATCTTGTGTCCCTGGCCTGGACGAGTGTGTGAGCAGTGATGTGAACCAAACTAGAGGAAGCAAAACTACCAGTTGTTTCAAGACAGTGAGTTTGAGGTGCTTGGGCTAAGTAGAAGGTTCACTGTGTGTGTGTGCACGTGTGTGTGTGTTTGGGCTCACACATGCATGCCCACTAGTGTAACACACTAGAACATCTTTATCATGTATCATTTACAGAAGCAATAGTAGCTACTGAAGTATTTACTCTCTTCATTTTCTAGATGAAGAAATTAAAACTTCAACCAAGCAATACAGCAGCAGACTCATACGGTGATGATAATAATGGCTGAGTGGAGAGTTTAGACAAAACACTTGCACTAGTTGGCACACAGTGAGAACGCAGAGACTGTGATTAACACTGTGCATGTGGTTGTGTGTCTGCTATTGCAATTTTCCCAGCATCACGCAGCTACTGAGTAGCAGGGCTGGAACTGGAATCCGGGATTTTCTAACTGCACCTCAGTCTCCCAGTTTCGGTCAGGTTACGGTTTGGGTCCCTACCCATGCAGGCGGCTGGGAACCTGGAGTATGCGAGGGTGCACAGATTTTGCCCACTGAGGACTCACAGTTTCACAGCTGGAGATGGACAATTGGTGGACAACTGTCTGAGCAGGAAAGAACAGAGTGTGGGTTGAAGACTGCCTAGACAAGAACAATGAATCATAAACTGGGTTTTAAAATTCAGTTGGATGAGGGGAGTTGCAAGTGTACCGTGGGCAGGAGAATCCAAGTGAGCAGAATCCTGGTGAGGTGGAGGAGCAGGAGAGATATGGGGGCCCCAGAAAAGCCGTGGTAGAGTCAGAGTCCCATGCGTGGCTTCCCAGAGCAGCGGGGTAGACCCCATAGTCCCAGCTCTGAAAGGCCTAGACTAATCTTTAATATCTCAGTTGGCTTTGGAAGGAGACTTCAGTTGTCAGAAGGAAAGCAGCCAGATCCGTGTTTGCTTGGTGCTGCTTGCTGGAGTTACACTCGTAAGAAATCGTGGGAGGTGCACGTGGAACTCCCCACCCACTGAGCTTGATAATCCATGCTAATTGTACACATTTCCAAAGCCTCCCGTGTGAGAAGGAAAAAATAAAAATGTTCTCTTAACATTTCTGAAGTTCACAAATGTGGCAAATGTTCAATAACTATATTTAACTCCCGTTGCATACTCCCTAGCTCCTGAAATATATTGAACCAGCAATCGCGTGCACTTCCCGGGAAACATTCCCTTCCCGCTCTCTTCCTTGGCTTTCTGGTCGACCCAGCTCACGTCTGTCACAGTGTTGGAAGGCCAGCTCAAGCTCTGCCTCTACCAGAAGTTGCTCTCGACTAAGCATGCTTCTCATTGACCTCCTCTTGCCTTCACTTGGCGTTTTGCTTTGGTGTTTGGCATCAGGCAGCTGGCAGGGAGAGGGAAGAATTGGGGAAAGGGTGCAGAATGCCCAGCTTCTGAGAAGCAAAAACTTGGAGATGGACAGTCAGACTCTGTGCCCTTGGGGTGCGCCTGAGTGTAGGGAACAGGGAAAGGGGACATTACTAGAACCTCTGCAGTAAGTCCTAGTCTCCTGCGAGCCATGACAGCACAAGGCGAATTACAGGAAAGGTAGAAAAATGAGACTGAGAAGAAGCTCAGCTTTGGGCCTGATCAGTGCTGCTCTGGGCGGCAAAGACGAAAGCCCCCAGCTTATTGCACCTTTTATTCAGTACTCAGTACATCGGGAGAAACAAATGTAACAAATGACTTGGAGAGAGTTCAGTACATCCTGCATAAATAAGATGTAACAATCCAAGATCAAGGAGGAACTGAGTAGATGTTTGTTCCTTCCAGGATGTTCTCAGCTGCCCGGATGTTTCTTGTCCTGGAGAATCACAACATCACGGGATCACTGAGGTCTCCAGTTGTGAGCAGAGGCCAAAATGCAATTATGTCTCGGAATTCCATAGCTGGGCTGTAGGCAGAGCTAAGCTAACCAAATGATTGTTCCCTAAATTATGTAGCATTGCTCCCGACACCTGAGGGACCTGACCGTTGCTCTAGGCTCCTGCTTCCCGAAGCACAGTCCTTGGGACAGAGCCAACCTTGGTGACTGTTAGAATTTCAGGCTCATAGGCGCCTCGCCCCAAAGTCATTTTTACAAGATGCTCAGAGGGTCCTTGTGCATGGTAAAATTGAAGAACCACGGTGCTAACACAGGCTCACCACACCCCATCCCAGTTGTTTCCTCAGCTGGCTTGCCCTGCCTTCAAGTTCCTCTCCAGGGAATAGGGGCACGTGCACCACGCTGGTCTAGCATGTAGCCTGGTCCCCGGTAAACAGAAATAAAATAGTTATCACTGATTACATGCTTATGATCTGCCAGGTGCTCATGTAGATGTTCCTACCATCTAATCTTTGCAATGCCCCTTTAAGGAGACCACTGTTACCTCCATTTTTCAGACAAAGACATTGAGGCTCAGAAATGAACACTAGCATCACAGAACAGAAACCAACCAACAGAACTGGCATTCGGGGCTGCTCTCAACCACTACTGCAAGCCACTTTCCTGCTGTGTGCCTCACGGGTGTTCATGGGACTCAGCAGCTTGTGCTTTGCACACTGAGCTCTGAACCTTCGCTTCACTCTGCCACGAAGTGAAGGGGCCAGGGTTCCAGGTTTAATTCCCCAGGCAAAGTTGCCAAGGAATAGGAACAGCAGCATCACATCTGCTCAGGGAAATGGTCTGCAGCCCTATCAGGAATACACACACACACACACACACACACACACACACACACACTCAGCCCTCATCTCCTGGAAGATCTGCAAGGGTTAGTAAGCCCTGCAGACAGCAACCCTTCAGGCAGAGGCAGAGCCCTTAAATAAAACACTCGCACAGCCTTCCTTCCAAGGAGAGCTGGAGACAGTGCAGAGGACTGCCAGGTGTCACTGGGATTAGGATGACGCGCTGAAGGCTCCTGGCTGCACTCTCAGGCCTCCCGCACTCTGAGTCACCGCTCCCCCTGGAGCTGTGCTCACGTCATTTGGGGACAGGGAAGGAGCTATTCACAGATCACTGACTGAAGGCAAGCTCCAGCCAGCCTGCGTGCCCCTGGCCCTCTCGGAAGGACTGAAGTCCTGGCCAGCAGGCCCTGGAGCCTCCCGCTCCTCCACAGGAGGACAGAGGAAGGAAAGACAAAGCTTTCCGCTCCCTCCCATGTGCGCTGCTCCAACTGTGCTTTTGCAGAGGAGAACTTTCCTCTGGTGCCAGAGTAGGTCGGAAGCTCTCTGCAGAGAGCAAGCAGAATCTTGACCAGGCAGGGCACTCCCCACAGTTTATTATTTATTATTCCAAAAAGCCTTTGTGATGTTATTTTCATTCCACAGACATCTCCTTGCTAACCCACCCTGGAGCTTTCCATTCCCAAAGTATACACACACACACACACACACACACACGCGCGCGCGCGCGCGCGCGCGCGCGCGCATGCGCTTTTTTTCATTGTGTGACTGGTTGTTTGAATTTATTGTAATTTCACTTGCTTGTTTGTTCTTGCCATAATGGGAGCATCTAAAAGACAAAGAAATAGAAATGTAATATTTTCAGACATCACATTTCCACTGCCCTGACAAAATCTTTTGATGAAACATCACTTTGTTTTCCCGCCAGGCACTTGTCTCTGAAATAAAGTCACAGGTCTGCTTTGGTCACTCTGTTAATAACTGTGACAATTAAATGTTTCCAAATCGACTTTGAAGGAATCACATTTTGGTATGTATTAAAAGTACTATATTTACCTGCAGTCTGAGAATGACTCCGAATGAAAACTGAATCTGAAAAATCAAGATCTGGTGAACTATTTGGGGGAAATAGGTAACAACTATAGAATTATTTTCTCCTGAATAAGCCTTGATCTGCTTGATAGCCACTTTCATCGCATCTTAAAAACAATCAGTACAATGATTTATACAAGTTTGAGTTCCTCAAGATTAATCACAGTTTTATCTTGGAAAATAATTTTCCTGATTGACAGAAAATGAGAGTATTAACATGTAAGGCAAACAGACTGGAAATACATTTTAACTCAATTTTTCTTTCTATGCTAATATCAAAACATATGGAATTAAGCGTTTGGTTAGTAACGGGAGAATCATACTAGAATCATTAAGATGGGTCACCTAAATGATAAGAAAAAAGGACAATTTTTTTTCAGACTTCTGGAACTCTGACACCCATGTAGAGAGCACAGTTCTCTATGTCAGTTGCATTGTCCAAGGAATGATTGCGAAGCAAAAAAAAGTAATGTTTCCCACCTTTATTAAAATAAAAGTCAAGTTTAGTATGGACACATTTTCCTTAGATACAGATCACAGAGTCTCACCTCTGAGAGATGTCATTTGGAGAAAGTAAGATCTATCTTTTTGAACACATAAAAGTTGATTTATAAAGAAGCTCTTACAAAGCCGTATTCTAATCAGCTCTGCTCCTGACCATGGGAATGTGACCAGACTGTTTAAGGAATTTTAGAGATCTGGTGGGTTCAAGAACTGTGGAGTGTTTCTTGTTGATGATATGCATATCACATTTTGGTTGTTAACTTGTATTCCCATAACTTGTGAGTTCCAAAATTGTAGGTAATTTACAAGTCATCGATAGTGAGCATTTTAAACCTACTTTGAAGATTGTGCGTGTGTGTGTGTGTGTGTGTGTAAATGTGTAAAATGAAGCTGTGTATAGAACTTTCAGGAAAAGCTTTAACCTGCAACCCAGCCCTTTACAAATATTTCTCTTGAAAATAAATCAGATCTGTTACAGTAGTTGCCTTTGGCATTTTAAAAACAGATTTTAAATACATTAATTCAGGAGGAAAATACTCAAGGCTGCTTCATTGTTTAAAAATAAGCTACACTTATCTTCAATCTATTTTACCATTTGCCATGTATTTTACCATTTTTATATATATCTTATTCTTTTAAAGAAGGAAGATGAAGCACTGGGCTAAAGGAACTCATTTGTAGTTATCAGGTCACCAAAACAAACATTACATAGGAAAAATCAAAAAGAAGGGAGGCTTTGAAATATTGGAGACCTGGCTTCCATACAAACTCTACTAATGTCTGAATGATGCTGATGGAGGTAATTAACATCTCTTAGCATCAATCTCCTCAATTATAAAATGAGTTAAACATAATATTTATTCATGGAATAACTATAAAGAGGGGGAAAGGCATATTTTAAAAACCCAACATCATCCTATTGTTTGACCTATGTGCGTGGTGTTATGTTTTGCTTTTATTTTTATTTTATTTTCCTGGATTCAGTGACTTCCAGAAGTTCCAAGAGAAATCCCAAGAGGTGGTTTATGGAGAAATTGTGGCTGAATCACATACAGCCCTACCTCAGCTGCACTCTCGGTCAAAGTTCACTTCCAAGAGAGCAAAGGTTTGGGAATACAGAACTCATAGTATGTGTTCTAATTCCTTGAAATTTTCCAACAGTTTCTTGAGCTTTCTAAACTAAAGCTTTTTTAGCTGGCTCCATGCATTTTGGAGAAAATGTGATTGGAAACGATTTTGTCAAAGCCACAACCCTTTTGCAGATGGTCTGGGAAGATCTGCTCTTCTGATGTTGGTGAGAACCCTGCATGCTCCAAAGAATAAGTCTGACATTTCTGATGACAGCAGCGGTGCCACAGAGCCTTCATCCAGCCACTTACCATTGTTTAATTCCAAACCACAGCTGATATTTTCGGCCAAGGCAGAAGTGTTTGTTTCGTAAGTATTCTAGGCCCTCTGTCTTTATTGCCTTTACATGGGATCATGCTCCTTGGTGAGAGAGAAAGAGAGACTATTGAAGTCACGATTGAGGATAAAGTAAAAGTCGCTTTCTTTTCCTCAGTAACATTGTAGGTTCCTAAATGTGAGGTATATCATTCTTTCATGCAGTATGTAAGCAACAGTAAGCACTCTCGTGTTCCAGGCAGGTACGAAGGATTCAGAGAAAAGCAGCTCCTCATGGTTTCTCAGAAATGGCACTATTGACATTTTGGGCCACCTGAGTCTTTGCTGTAGAGTTTGTCCTGTCCTGTGGAACATGTTTAGACGCAACTCTGCCTTCTACCTCCTAAGGTTGTCCCAGGTTTGACAACCAAAACCTGTCTCCAGACATTGATAGACATCTGCTAGGAGGCTTGTGGGGCTAAACTGCTACAACTATCAGTCTAGACCTCCACATCAATAAGCAGGTGTGACCAATGCATCTCCCCTTATGTGCTCAGACCAGAGCACCCGAGTACAGAACTGAATTCTAGATTCTGCATTCCTGGAAAAGTTTGTAACACTTCAGTGCACGTGGTCTCTCTCTCTCTCTCTCTCTCTCTCTCTCTCTCTCTTTCTCTCTCTCTCTCTCTCTCTCTCTCTCTCTCTCTCTGTGTCTCTCTCTCTGTGTGTGTCTCTCTCTCATACACACACACACACACACACACACCCACACACACACCTATAAAACTCAAGCCTTTCACAAGCAACTTATCATTTTCAGGGCAAAAAAGTGTATTCCATTCAGTTGCCTAGGATGATTCTGTCTCTCTCATTCAATAACGAACACAGTTTAGGGGATATTGTTGCTCACAGCCTGCACGTTGCAAAAAGAGAGAAGGGCAATTTCTAGGGTATGGCTAGAACGCAGAAAGCGATTCTGTTAGAATGGAACACTGTACAATGAAAGGAAGTAGTGGGAATGACTTTAGAAAGATGCCTAAAAATTAGAATAGATAGACATGATCTTTTAACAAATGGAATTCCAATTTATACTTAATGAAAGAGAGAATTGGATCATAACCTCCTTCCTTTTGTATTTATGCTCAGGAGCGTGATTCTGCTGTTAGAAGAATTGGCCGCTTGCCCACTTACCAAAGGAAGCCAGGGGTTGTCTTTTCTGCTGATGACATTTTTATTTTTATAAACTAGAAGTGGTCTTAAGAATGGAAGGAATTCTTTTGCTAATTACCAGAGACTTAGTTTTTTGATATGCTGTACAGAAATATAAATCATTTTATTGGCACTTATTATTACATAATCCAATGCAGACTTAAATATAATTTAAACATCCCATAAATAGCTCATTCACCATCTTCTCTTGCAAAATGGTGAGCCCATTAGGATAAAGCTGTATGCAAAAACTTATATTCTTCAGAGAATATATTTTAGATGATTTTATGACTGAAGCAACTAAAAGGTAATAATAGAAACAACTACTCTGATTGAGAAGCTACTATGAGGCAAATATTACGTGAGGCCTTATTTAATTATTCGCTCTGCAAATGTTAATGGAATACCTGCTATGTTGAAGACATAGTGCTAAGCAAAGCAGGGAGACTCATCAGCAAAAATGGGCAGATTTATCCTCTGAAGGAGCCCAGAGGCCAGTAATCAAATGATCCTAGGAATAATGCGTAATTATGAGGGATGACAGCAAGGTACTAGAAAATACATTTTAACAAAACAAAGAGTCTGAGGCTGTAAGTAAAGAGAGGCTGAGTTATGAAGGTCCTGAATTCGAAGTAGGGTGGGTGGAGGCAAAACCATTCTGATCAAAGGCAACACAAAAACTCAGAGGCAGTAGGGAGCATGGCAGGTTTGAAGAATTCAAAGAAAGTCAGCAAGCCAGAGAATAGAAAGAGAGGGGGAGAGAATGCATGATGAGATGAGAGAGTTAGCCAAGGTAAGATAAGGTAGACATTTGTAGATGCTGCCTATGATCAAAGAGAAAATAGTGCAAAGTTTAAAGTTGAGAGTCTAGAGGAAGGAAACTTGATTACATTCCACCATGGGAACATTGCGTTTACTTCAGTGTGGATGTGGATACAAAGAATGCCCGGGTGGACGGTGGGGCCTCTGCCGCAGGCTACAGGCTACTACGTTACTGAGGCAAGAGCCGAGGGTCTGCACCAGCGGGGGTGGGACGGACATAGGAAAGACAGAGATGAACACATAACACCTGCAGGGTCTGGGGCCGGGAAGGAGGGTCTTCTCCACGGTTTGACACAGGGCAGTGCCAGGCATGTCGGAGAACACAGGAACAGAGGAAGGGATCTAAGTTCACAAGGAATGAGCAATAGCCTTCTTGTAAGTTCTCTCCCCCTGTGTGATGGCCAAGTCCAGTTTACAGAGAAAGAAGCAGAGCCTCTTTGTACACATGGCAGCCAGGATTGGAGCTTAGGGCTAGAGTGTGTGTGTTTTTGTTCTTTCTTTAAAGGTTAAAATAGTAAGTTATGATTTAAAGTTCCAAAGTCTGAGAACTCAACCAATTACGAAATGTCATTTAAATTTAAAAGTTGTTAGAGTAAAAGACACATTGCCACGAAGACCCCTCGAAATCCTCCCCTTCGCTTTGAACACATCCTTCCCACCATTCTTGCCACTTCCGGAAGCAGCTCTGAAAGTCCTCATTCATGCACGACCTTCGTCATGCTGGGGTGGCCGCCTCCATGTCCTGAACGCACTCAGAACATTGACCTTTCACAGTCATTGTGACCTTGGAGAAAAGGCAGAAGTCGTAGGCCCCGGGTCCAGTGAATAAGGTGGCTGAGGACCAGCGTTATTTTTATGAGCCTGCCTCTCCGCTGGATGGCACTCAGCAGAAGCACTCACTGAATTTTTGATCACAGCTCATAAAAACAGGAAAGAGGACTTCCAGAATGGAAAGTGGGGCTGCTGATGGGGGAGACCGTGGGGAGGGAAGGGGGCTGTAAAAAAAGATCAGGATACAATAGGTATATGTACCAGTTCCCCACAATGAATGTTTATTATGTATCCCAAATATATACCAAGAAAAAAAGAAAATCTCAAGAATGATGGGATAAGTGTGTTCAAGGTGAGGAAGATTAATGGCTATGTGGCTTTCACTGCAACAAATTTTTAAAATTTAAACATCATATTTGTGGATCAGTCCTTGTACTTGTCTAAATTCTTGAGCACAGTCAAACTTCCTTTGGAAGAAAACAACACACATGCGTGTTGGATGGTGTGGATGGTGAGCCCTTCCCATGCCTGGACTGGCTCCGTGAGAGGTAAAGGTGGCCCTGCCACTGCTCTCTCCTCATAGGGAGCTGCAGGAAGTGCATGTCAGCACCACCCCACTCATACATAGGCTCTGCCTACATGCCCTGGCATCGTCAATTTCTGGCTGAATACTCAGATGAGTGTCTGGGAGACCCGTCCTCTGTATCATTGCTGTTTCCCAAGGGAAAGACAGGTTTTTTTATATATTAAACAATTGGACAAACCAACACTGAGTAATACAGCTATAGTATTGACAACCTACCAGCATCATTGCAAGAATTAAATGACTTAAACTGTAAAGCAATACCTGACACACAGTGAGCCTCAGTAAACACTACAATTATTTCTAATGCTCCTGCTGTTATGCTTATTAATTATTTAAATGATCCAGCTCTTGATCACTTCTAGCTTACTTCTTTATTGGAATTATCTTCCCTCCCAGAAATACTTTACTTTTCCTCTGTATAAATCCAAGATTGTCTCTTCCCTCAATGCCCCATTTAGGACTCACTGATTAAGGGGAAAGTCTGCCCGAAAAAGAAACTCACTTATTAATTCCCTTCACAAATAATGCTTTTATCCCTGTTCTGGGCACTGACTTATTCTCCCAACAAAGCAAGGTTCTTACTTTCATGGTTCTGTGTCAGAGTGAGGAAACGAGTCACTACACCAATAAACACACCGGAGATGACATATCATTTGCCCTGCAGGGTAAATGCCATGTGAACACCAGCCAAGTATGGAGACTTACAGCAAGGATTACTGAACCTAGGGTGCCCAAGGAGAGCCTCTCATTTATCCACCCTGTGAGGAGACAACCAAATGGTGATGGGTGAAACAGTGGGGAGGCGAAGCTGGAGCGTGCTGTGTCCTCTCAGGGACAGCAGCACAGTCCGTGTGACTGGAGCTGTGAAACTGAGGAAGGCACAAAAAGCTGGGTGAGGGGCCCAGGCAGAGGCGCAGGAGGGCGCAGGGTGAGACACTGGGTGTACTCGGGAGACGATGAGAAGCCACCTCAGTGTCCTGATAGGAGTGCCGCCCTCTGACTTGGGTTTCACATTTAAAGCGCCACCCCTTGGCTCCGTGTGGGTCAGAGCGTGGGGCAGGAGAGGAGGGACCAGCTGACAGTTTGGCAGTCGGGGGACAGGTGCTTGGGGCTGTCTGGGGTGGGGGCACTGGGAGGAGTGAGGGAGGAGCGCGTTCTGACTCTGTTTCTGCGATCTAGCCGGCAGGATTTGTTAACCGAGTATAAGTAAGGCAGGAAAAAGCAGAAAACGTTATGGATGATAGCAAGGACTGGGGCCTGAGAAGCTAAAGGATGGGCTAGCTGTTCACTGAGACGGGCGCAACTGAGAGAAAAAGGGATTTGGACAGAAAAGAGAAGAGCTCCCTTGGGACACGTGGAGAAGGGGTTCCCGGCCAGAAGCGAACGTGGAGACATCCCACAGGTGCCCAGGGGAAAGGCGAGAACTCAAAGGATAAATCAGGGGATCATTACTCTAGAGATGGCAGGACAAGCCCAGGGACCAGCTAGGATCACCTAGAAATAATGTAAGAGGAAGAGGGTGTCAGAGGGGCCGCCCCAGGCACCCGCAGCTCAGGAAGGGTGAGGGCAAAGGAGCCTGCAGTAGAAGAGGCCGCGTTCAGAGGAGCATGTTTCAAAGAGGGGGGTGCAATTCATTTTAGCAAATGCCAGCGATGACAAGAGAAATAAATAGCTCCAGATCCAAGCCCCCCGAATTCCAAGTGTCATTTTCTGCATCGTTCTTTCCAGCATAGAGAGAATCTGTTCTAAAGTCCACATCTGGTGGCCAGTGGGGCGGATTTGACCCACAAACATATTTTGTTCGGTCAGCACAATCTTTGTGAAAAAGAAGTGAATTTGAAAGATTTTTGTTGACCATGTGCTCTGTAGCTAACCAAAAGCCCTCATGTTTTGTTTAGAACAGGCATAGCTTCCTGTGTCTGGCAGGCACTTGTGATTATGATACCAAACATACACTCAACAACTCAAGCAAATCCAGCAATAACAGCACTGTTACCTCCAGGCAGCCACAGTGTGATGCTAAGGCAAAGCCTTTGAACTTTCCAGTTCTTCCTCACTCTGTCTCTGGCCAGGAGAAATAGAACCTCCAAGAATAATCCATGCCCTGATTCTGGCACTGTGCATAGAGTATTACCCTTCCTGGCAAAAGCAACGTTACACATGTGATCAAGGTCAATTTGTTGATTTGCAAATAAGAAGGTTATCCTGCCCTGTGTGGGTAGGTCCCATGCATTCCATGAGCCCCTAAGAGCAGAAGAGGAAGCAGAAGCCAGAGAGATGCAAAGGGGAGGAGGATTTGTTCTCACTGGCTTGAACACAGACAGAGCCATATGTCCAGGAAATGAGGCCCCGAGACTGACAGCCACAAGAACTTGAATCCTGCCAGCAACCTGGACAAATGGGGCTGCAGAGCCTTCCCCGGAGCCTGCAAAAGGGAAGCGGCTCTGTGGACACTTGGATTTTAGCCTGTGAGACTCTGAGCAGAGAGCCCAGACATGGTCCACCCGATTCCTGACACACCGAGCTGTGGAATCATTTTAAAATGCTGTTTAAGCCGCTAAATGTATGATGTCACAGAACACGCACTAAGGAACACAGTGTCCTTAATATGCTCTGAATTCACAGCTCCTCTCGGTACCATCTGCCACTACCTATTGTTGTCTTGTTTGGCTACTTAACTCTCCTGGTATTTAAGTTTCCTTGTGTATGTTTATAGCTCCTGTTGAGCAGACTATGTCTTGAAGGCAGAGCCTGGTTCTTCTAGCCTTATAATCATCTTCTGAACATCGGGTCCGATCAGTTCACCTTGGTACTTGAACTCCCGCATGATTTCAGATGCCATCGTTGTAAACAGTGTTGTGGGCCCAGGCAACAACAGGGAAGAGCGTGGCCTGGCCCCTCCTATGGTGGCCCCAAGTCCCAAGACATGAAGGGTGAAGGGCACCTCCTACAGGCTCTGCAGCCTCGAGGCTCAGCACTCTTGCTCCAAGGCCTGGCATACTCCTCTCCCTCTACCCAGGCTGTCTTCCTACTCTTCCGTGCTCAGTAATTCCAGCCACTCCTTTGGAGCTCAACGCAATGGCTCCTTCCTCCTGTAAAACCTTCTGGGTCTCTTTTACTAGGTCAAAGACCCTTCTGAGAGGTTGTCATACTCACGCCTTCCTCAGTGCAGCTGCAGTGTAACACTTATCTGTGCTCGCCTAGTCTACATTGTGTCACCTTGCTGTAAATCTCTCGCCATCAGAGATCAAGCCCGCTTTGCTCTCTAGTATACTTCAGTGTCTAGCAGGGTGCCTAGAACATAACTGCCTTGAAAATCCTGTCAGATAAATGTGTACATAACCATCACAGGCAGCATAATATTGCCCTTCAAGATGCCCATGTCCTAACCCCCAGAAGCTGCAATACTTTAGATTACATGGCAACATGGACTGGAAGTTGCAGATGGTATTTCGTTCGCTTATTAGTCAACCTTAAAACAAGTTTGTCCCAAATAATCACAAGGCTCTTTGGTACAAAAGGGAGGCTTGAAAAGAGAATCAGTCAGGGAAATGTGGCAAGGAGAAGAGCCTCAGACAGATCTAGTACCCTCAGCTTCAGACACAAAGAAGGAAGAGCAGGGTCAAGGGCTCAGGCAGATTCCAGAGCCTGGAAGGGCCAGAGAGTGTTTCTTCACTGGAGCCAACCAGGGGCAGCTCTGCCAACAGCGGGATTGCATTCCAGTGTAGCCATAGAGGATTTCTGACCTACAGGACCACAGGATAATAAGCTTGCATTGTTTAAGATTCAGCTTGTGGTGGCTTGTTACAGCAACAGGACACGAATGCAAAACCCACACACCACTGCTTTGCCCACAGAAATTCAATACCCTTCTTGATTGACTTCAACTCTAACTACATCTAGTGAGCAAAACGGAATTGTTAACAACATCATGCATTGTGACCAAAGGTATACAACTCAGGGCTGGGGGAAAACCCTTTAAGATACTTCCTCTATCCTCTATCTCATATTACAGACTTTTAGAAAATGGAGCTCAAAAAAGTAAAGCAACTAGGAAATGTGTGCAAATCTAGCTGTTCAGAAAGCCTCAGTAGATCGTCTATGTGGTAGAATAGTGAGAGAGAAAAAATAACAAGGGTTAGAGAAGCAGCTTTGGGTACTCTGTTCTGCATATGGTGATTTCAAGGAGTAACAAGTAGTATAGCATTTTTCTGCCTTGAAGACCAAACGGGTAGGAGGTCTCTACCCAATTTTTTAAAAGAATACTAAATAACAAATACAATGACAAATAACAGATTGGCTGCAAGGGAGAAAAAGTACACTTGGAGCAGGATTTGCCACAGGGGATTAGTGACTGCCTCGTTATCTGTTGTCTGAGTTTTAAAAAATGCCCATATTATATAAATAGATTCCTTTACTCTTTGGAACAAAGAATGTGCATGTTTAGGTTGTAAACTGGAATACTGGCAAGCTGGAGAGCTAGCTATTCCGTTCACAAGCATGGCGGGTTTCTTTTGTGTAGTAACATTGTAGACTTTGGTGCATGTCAACAGTGTGACTTGCTTTAGGCAGCTGTTTATTTAAAATTGTAGTGGTGGGGAGTGATGAGGAGCTCTACTGCACTGTTGGTAGGAGTGTAAACCAATGTGACCGCTATGGAAACCAGTGTGGCGCTTCCTCCAAAGAAGTAAGAGTAGAAATTCCATTTGACCCGACTATTCCCCTCCTAGCTATCTTCCTGAAAGAGTTAAAATCATCTTCAGGGATACATACATACCTGTGTTTACAGCAGCATAACTTGTAACAGCTAGATCTTGGAAGCAGCATATATGTCCATCGATAGATGAATGGATAAAAAATATTTATATACAATAGATTGCTGTATTGCCATAAAGAAAGACAAACTTGAAGCATTCGTAAGTGGATGCAACTTGAGAAAATAATGTGAAGTGAAAAAAATCAAACTCACAAGCTCAAATATTGCATGATTTCTCTTATATGAATATATATATATATATAGAAAGAGAGAATACATAGGGAGAAATATAGAGAGAGAGAGAGAGCAATATAGATATATAAAGATAAATAGAGATATGTAGATATATATAGAGAGAGAGAGAGAGAGAGGGAGAGAGACCAAGAGACAAAGAGAGAGAGCAAAATAGAAGAGAGATAAATTGGAAGTAGGGAAAAGTTCAAGTACTTCCCCAAATTACATAGTCCATTGGTTAAAAATATTTCAATGTATATGCTAATTAGTTTCATTTATACTAACAGTTTATCTTAGTTACAGTTTAAATTTTTGTTTTATTTTTTTCATAATATAAAAAAGAAAAAATAAATAAAACCGCAGTGTTGGAGATTTAAATTCCTGTCTCGTGTTACCTACCAGATCTGGGAGATTGTCAGCAGATAAATAACAAAGTAATATAAAGCATCGTCGCACTCAGAGAAGAGGGTGGAGGAATGATGCACACAAATAATCTTCCCAGACTTGGTGCCCACTGATGTCAGTGGTGAACCCAGCAAGAAACTGTCTTGAGAAGGAGGAGCTCTGAGGTTTTCACACGGTGAACCTCCGTGAGAACACAGCCAGCACTGTTAGTGGTTTACGAAGATTCTAGTCTTGGTTTTTCTGTTAAGTCACTCACCTATTTTTAACTTGAAATGTGTTAATGGAAACCATCATCTTGCCATAACACAGGTACCTGTAGGTCTTGTTAATACTGCGAAAACTAACTCTGTTAGTAGAAAGTGCTATGCAAGTGCAAATTGTTATTATAGAGACTGTGTACAAATTAGAGAAAAATGACTAATAGTAACATATTGTTCTGGGATATCTTCCCCCAAGCAAGGCAAAAATATCAGCCAGCACTCAGCCAGCCTTTATTTAGCACTTAATCTGTTCTCAAAAGTATCCCCGCCTAGGATGCAAGAGAAGCAGGTGGCCACCACATTTGCAGGAACAACTAATTCCACTGGCTAATGTTTACTGAGGGCTCTATACGCTGGAACATTTCACCTGGGCTAGTCATAGTCTTCAGACCACCCTGCAGTGTGTACCTTTCCACTCCCATTTACAAGGGAAGAACTGGGGGAAAATGGCCAAGCAGTCAAGTAGCTGACCGAAGACTAGTGACTGGGGCCTGTGATACCACAGCAGGTCTTTATTCCACTCCACCTTTCTGATGTGGAACAGTGTGTTCCCAAGAGCAAGCATAACAGGAGAATTATTATGGAGCATGATGCTCACAAGTACTTGCACTATCAGCAGGTATTGGTTCCACCAGCAAGCGTGTCTGCTGCCTTCAGGAACCAGCGGAGCATGGTTAGGTAGGTGCGAAGGCTCAACACTAAGGTTGGCTGGATTCAATTGCCCTTTCCCAACTGAGCACTTGCACGCAGTGCCTCTTAGGTGCTTTGACATCTTCCATCTCCCTCAGAAGACTATGAGGAGGAGACTCATAAAGAGCAAGTACCTTCTTCCTTACAGAGCTCTCCGAGTTGACACATACATAGCCCTCAGAGCCGAGCCCCTGTCTGTAAGCAACAGTATGTGAATGTTCGTGGTGCTCAATGGAAATCAAAGCATGGGGTAAGGGAAATTTGAATTAAGGCAGCATTGAATTACTCAGGCAGCAGAAGTTACAAAATTGATCAAATTTGTTCATTTACTGACCATTCACTGAACATGAGCCCTAAACATGTAGTAGTACCTAGAAATTAATCATTGCAGTGTAATTTATTAGAGATGTCCTCCAAAAGCTTGATCTTCCTGCCTTAATGATTAAAGCTAGACTGGGACTGAGGAGCTTCCGATCAGCTTCAGGGGAAGTAGCCAAACCCCAAAAGTAGGCTACTTACCCTTCCGTTCCTCCTGGTCTTCTTTTTGGAGCATCTAGCTGTCTTCCTCTATTCATATTTTCCAGTCATGCAAAGTCGTCACCTTGAACACTGCAAAAGGCTTTTCAGTCCACCTTGTCCAGTTCTCTCCCAGTCCAAACCTCTCATACTCAACAGATCTCAGTGATCTGCTTCTCCAACCACATATCACTGTTTTATTTCCAACACATTCTAAGATGAGGGCTCTTGTTCTAGGGGCTTTCCAAGGAAGCCACCCACGCTTCTGTATTCCTCCTGTCTTCGCTGACCTATCCTTTGTCTTAATTTCTTACCACATCAAAATCCCTTAAGCATACAGATAATCCTGGGCATCTGGCACTACAGTAGCTATTCAGACCATTCAACTCACCTCTGCTCATTCCTACCCCCTGCCACAGAATTTGGACTTGGCTTTGTGGATACCACTTGATAGCATTGTTACAGGGCTAAGGCTTGGCACTTGGGCAAAATCATTCTCAGTAAATCAAAAAATAATTGATGGAGTGATTCCTATCTTTCTACTTCAGTTCTCTAAGCGTACAAAGAAAGTCTTCCAAGGACAGAGTGGAAGAAACAATACTGGTGGATGAATTCTTAATTTTAAATCTCTTTCATGTTTTCATTCCCTGAATTGGGTCATCCACAGTGACAGGGCTGGGAGGGTAATCACTAAGAAGCTAATTTATATTATCTGTCCAACAGTCAGTATCATGGGAGACAAAATTTTTTTGTGCTTAGAAACCAGAACTACAGAATGGCATACAAATGCATAGATGGGTGAGCAACTAATAGAAAAAGAAGGCTTGTGGGAGTCATAAAAAACAGGATTAATCCTGAATGGAAAAAGGAAATTACTCTAAAGGGTAAGTATAAAAAAGTAGTATGACTATTCCTTATGTGAAATGACAACATGTTATAAAAGATTCAGGGAGTAATAAAAACTCTTTACATTGTGTTAGCCTATGATCATATTTTCTGTTTGATAGTAACAAGAACATTATCTATAATAATTATTCAGCTCTTTCATAAAGTTGCTTGGCTAAGAGTGATGGAAGATACATGAGCCAAAAATCCTATGTCTTATTCAACCTAAAGATAATCTTAAATATTCTGTGCTGGGTGGGAACCTGAGGAATCTTTTGCTGACTTTTTCTCTGGCTTCTCAAGAAATCGAGGTGGCTTGAAAACTGAGGATGCTCCTAAAGCTGCCTGGCCAAAGGCAAATTTCAGGGTCAACCCTCTGGTACATTGATGACAGCCCTCACTCTCAAATCTTAAAAAGAAAGCAAAAAAAGGATTGATACTAAATATAAGGTTCTTTTTATTCATTTATTGAGTCCATTCTTATTGACAACTTCTTAAATGCAAGGGAGTATATCAGTTATGAAGAATGAGACATGGAAAACAGATAATGATAATAGTTAATTACTAAGTGGTGAGCACTTTACCTGAATTCTATTAAATCTGTGAAATTCCTTGAGGTACTGGTATTCTTCTCATTTTGCAGTTAAAGTAAATAAAGTTTTAAAAGACTTAGTAACTTTTCCATCTGGGGATTTAGATCATTAGCACCAAGCCTGCCTGGTAAGCACAAGGTCCTGAGTTCGATTCCCAGTACAAAAAAAATGTATGAACTTTTCCAATATCATATTACTTAGAAAATTTCAATTGAGGATATCAAATCCAGGGCTGTCATGTTACAGAAAAAAGAGATTTCATGGAAGAGCTGGCACTGAATTGGCTTTGAAACATGAACCACAGCATTAATCCGGTTAGGCTATGCTATGCTGTTATAACACACAATCTCAGCGACAATTTCTTTTTCTTCTTGTATTACATATGTTTTGTGGCTCAGCTATACATCTTTCTTTTATTCTGCAACAAGGTCAACAAAATATATCCTATATGAGACATACCTTCAATAGCAGAGGAAAAAGAACAATGAAGGAATGACGTGATGATTCTCAAAGCTGCCACTCAGAAGGGGCTGACATAGGATTTCTATGACACCAAGGGTTACACACGTGGAAATGGAGAAGTATATTCAAAATAGTGAAAGTAACTTTATTCCCGTCACCATTAATGTGCATACAGAGAGTGCAATTTCAAATCAAGATGGGGAATCATTGAAGAGGTTCCAAAAAGGACAATGGCTTGGGAATATCTGTGGGCTGAGCTGACAGTATTTTGGAGAGAGGCCGTTGAATGAAAGGACAGGAGAGAAGAGAGACTGACTCAGGCTTCCGAAAGAACAGGAGACTCCTCCTCCCCACTGTGTGCCTAAACGTCTGGCAATTCTATCTTTACAATTCAGAGAGTGGCGGCAGTCACCACCTGGTCTCTGATCTACTCTCTTGACTTTGAGCTGAACTGGGCACTGAAAGCCACCGGTCTAAGCTCGCAGCCCTTGGGTCTGAGCAAATTGGCCACTCGCTGTCTACAGCACTGAAGCAAGAAAGGCAGCTCCTCCATTAACACCCTTCTCTCTAAAGCAGCCCTCATATCTAAAGTGATTTTCCCTGGGGAGCAATGGAGTCCCTGAAGGTGTGAGATTGACTTAAAGTTACTTTCTGAGTTTCACTCTGGGATCAAGAATAAAACACTGCAGGGCCGGGGATTTAGCTCAGTGGTTCCACCGCCTGCCTCGAAAGCACAAGGTCCTGAGTTCGATCCCCAGTACCAAAAAAAAAAAAAAAAAAGAATAAAACACTGCTGTTTTCTGTACTTTTATAGTGAGCTCTTATTTCCAAGGAGACATCCCTTAAGCTAACTACACAGCGCCAAGGGATCCAGTGTATGCCACAGCATTTCCTGGCAAGCCAAAGGTTGGTTTTGACTTCAGATAACTTGCGCCATCTACCTGGTGACTGATGACCTGGAATAAACTTCACTCATTGCCTCACTTTACCAAAATTGAGGACTCCACCACCTAGAGTTTTTCCAGTCTCCTTGAGTAGTTTAAGTATATTCTAAATTTGGCATATTAAAAACCAAAAAAAAAGAAGAAAAGGAAAAGAATATATGTCATTAGAAAATCAACTGGCCTCCTGGAGCATCCATGGCCTCTTCTGAAAGCAGCAGAACTGAGATCCAAGACCATGTGACTGGGGTCCCGCTTATGCCCTTTCTAAGCACTTGAGCAGGATGATTCCGAGCACATGCTGCCTTAGGAAGATGCTAGCATCCACATTTCAGAATCTTTGGAATCAAGCAAAAGTAGTCACCATTTTCTGTAAACCTCTAGAGAGAAGAAAGCAATAGAAAACAGCGAGTGGCCAGGATACTGTAATTGTATAGGACTTCTTCAAGCTGAAGGGTATTTTTTCAAATAAATTATGCTCATTGCATCTCACTGGGGAATCTTTTCCATTCTGGGACTTCCCTCTAGCTCACCTACAAGCAAAGCACATGCCCCAAATATCATAATACAAATGCCCTTTTAATCTGAATAAGGCCCTCTAAACTGTACATACATGCTTGGGCACTATTCAAACCACAGAATTTTTAGAAGTGCAGTTGAATTAGAAATCCTGTAACCCTGACTTGAAGCAACCCTTGGAAACATCATTTCAAAGCATTTTCCAGATTTCTCAGAGAACACTAAAACAATGGCCTTCCAGTGCTTTTCCCTATGTCTCTAGTTGAGGGAGAAGGAAAAACCTGGAGCAGAAGAATCCTGCATGTCCCTGAGTCTCCGTCAGCCTGTGCTGGCTTTGTTTGTGTTCCATGTTGCGCACGCATGAAATATTTCTCTAGGAGAAAGAATTCTAGTGCTTTGGGGGAAACAAACAAACAAAAACTAGCTTGAAACCATTGCCCCAGGCAGGAGAAATTAAAGACAAAGCTTAGCATGGCAGCGAGGTCCAGGGCTCTTAGCTCCACCAGGCCTTCAGGACCAGCCACAGTGGCAGAGTGACAAAGGGGGCCTTGGGAACAGAGGCAGCAGCGAGGGGAAAGCAGGCACACGCACCACCACGTCCCTCTCGTGGGGCACAAGCTGCCCCTGGCAGCGATCGCTTGCAGGGAACCTGTTCTTTTTAAATATCATAGGTAACCAGTGGTGCTTGTCAGGCCCGCTTAATAGCAGCACTTTAAGAAAGTGCTGCCATTTTCTTGTCGTACTCATTTCTCTATCCTCTATTATCTTTTCAAAATCATATTACAAAATATTATGAGCTTCCTGTATCAGACACTTTGGGTCTTAGTCACTCAATTATTAAAATTGTATGATTTTTTAAATTGCCATTATGTGTGGGCTGTCTTTACCAAAGCGACAAAGCAATCAAGTTAACCCAAATGGTGCTATGATTGCAGGATCAGAACATGGAAAATTATAGTGTTGGAGAGAAAAAAAATAAAACAGCTATTCCACATCAGTGCCAGTAAAATCCTGGGAAACTCACCATGGCACCATTATGTTAGAGTGGAGTAACTGCACCCAATGTGACCCCACGGAGGATGAGGGAAACAAGCCATGAGGAGCTTAGCTCCTCACCAAGCTCTGCATCTACAGCCTGCCCTGCAAGGGTGTCCAGTCACATGGCAGGCCAAGCACGCTGCTGTTCCTCGGGTCTGCTGTGCCCGTCAGCTGAGGGCCTCCACGCGTCCGTACCGGAGCTGCACGTAACCAGGGCTGGCTCTGCCACCCTCTCCGGGAACGAGGGGCAGAGCGCCAAGGGCACCAGGCTGCACAGGAGCCTGGCGGAGCTGAGCTGCCTCTACAGCTTAGCGAGTCCCTGACGAGCTCAAACCGAAGCAGAGCTGGGGTTCTCAGGTGCCCCTCCACCGGGGATGTGGGAAGAAACCAAGCAGCAAAGGACTCCATTGCCAGGCGTGCTGCATGCTGCATATAGCACTCTGTGCATGGCTCCTGCCCTTGTCCTCCGGCGTGGACGTCCGAACTGTTCCCTAACATCAGCCCACAGAGGAAGTCTCGCTCCAAATTCTAAATTCCTATTGCTTATCAGACAGGACGATGTCCAATGGCTGCAGTAAGGAGTGAGAACAGCCAAGGAGATACAAGGCACGGAAAATGGCAAGAGGCCGGACAGTGAGAGAGCGGAGCGCGGGGCGCACTGGCGCCAATGCTCCTGCAGAGAAGGGAGCTCGTACCTGCTGGGAGACTCTTCCCTTGCCCAGCGCCAGGCTGCCTGCACGGAGCTTCCGAGCTGGGTGCTTTGATGTCAGACAGGCAGGCTTTCGTGTGAAAGGACATGCTCAGCACGTTTGCCCACTGTGCTCTTCTCCTTTTGTTGCTGCAACAGATCGTCAAAGTCTTAGCTGTTTCGAATGACTCAAGAATGTTTTCTTAGAGCTCTGCAGGCCGGAAGTCCACGCACCTCTCTGGGCTGAAGTCGGGCAGGGTGTGGGCTGGGCCGTGCCCCTCCCGGGGCTCTGTCCAGAAGACAGCTGGTTTTCCTACCTTTGCCATTTCTGGGCGTCATCTCCATGCTCCGGCTAACGGCCTGCCCCTTCTTCAAAGCCAGCAGCAATCCGTCTTTGAATCCCTGACTCTGACATTCTTGTTTCTCTCTTACAAAGACCCTTGTGCTTATATCCGGCCCAACTCGATCACAAAATAATCTCATCTCAACATCTAACTTAGCCACATCTGCAAAGTCTCTTTTTCAGTGTAAGGGAACGTGATCACAGGTTGGAGACAGGGGGACCATTCTTTTGCCCTCTCCACCACTTTTCAGCGCTCTGACTCTGAAGAGCTGCGAAGCTCAGCCCTCACCGAGGTCCGAGCTCCATACTGGGCACCAGTATCCAGCACTGTGTCTCTGCTCCCGACAGTGTCAAAAGCAAGAAGCTATCCTCCCTTAGGACACTACTCTGAAAGGTTATTCAATGGAAACGTTGACCCACAGTGTGGAATTTAGCTCTCTATTGGTGAACCAGCTCCCAGACTTCAAACTCTTACCCCTCCTACATTCCTCTCAGCCTGGACCATTGGCAGGACCTGTCGACTGCTCCTCCTGAATGCATCCCTGCTCTAGGAAATACAGCTTCACTTTTTTTGGTTCTTAAGCCAGCTAATCTTATTTTCCAAGCTTTGAAATGGAATCATCTTGTGAAGTGTTATACCTCTCTATTTTGAAGGCACACATCAAAGGTTAAAACAGCACTGCAGATGCATCCCCAGGTCTGAGTGGGAGCCTCTGGGATTCTCAGAGAGCTGCAGCAGGGACAGGGTGTTACTGACTTTACCGCACTGGACAGACAGCCCCGAGGAGGAGCCCAGTGGTCAGGGTGAAAGTGTCGTAAGAATCCAGTTGTGAGACGGGATATCTCTTGGCTAATTAACGTAGGCTCCTGTGTCTATTTTTCCTTTTCTCAGGGAAAATGAAGAATACAGTAGTTAATCAAAAAGCAGATTCCTCCAGAGGCAGAGAAAGGAGAGGGAGTATTGCTAATGTTAGGTTTTATTTTCCCTTCTCAGTAGTATTGAGTTTACCCCAAAACATGCAGCCCAAGGCCACTATTTTATGTAAAGGAGTTCTAGCTTTCTGGAGCTGACCAGGCCAGAGCAGAAGGCACCTTTGCCTCTGAGGGTCCATGGAAGTGGCCCCAGCAGGGCCAGAGACCCCCCCATGCCACTCTTCCTCCCTCCTTCTTCCTAATTCTCATCCCTGGGAAGCTCTGTCCTCCCTGTCCTCCTGTGGGTAAAGTCCCCATATTGCAGGGGCTGTGCACTTTCTCGATTTGAAAGCTGATTTTGTAGGGCTTTGGTCTACAGCGCTGGCCCCCTCAGAGCACACCATACCCTCTGTGAAGCAGCCCCAGGAATAACCCTCACCTCTCCAGCCTCTGCCCACAAGAGGCAGACACAGCACAGACATCAGTGTGCTGGGCCCAGTGCCGCATCTGTCCCAGTGGCACACTCAGCCACATTATTTTACCCAAGTGACAAAGTCTTAAAAGCCGGGACAGGATGTTCCACAAAACAGTGCAGGCAACCTGCCTCTCCTTCAGCCCTCAAGTGTAGAAATGGCACATGGCACCTCTTCAATATGCACAGTTGTCCTGTATTGGCTAAACCAAAATTTAAAGTAAAAGAAAAGCAATCGGAAGATCTATTTTCCCTGGACCTGGATTCCAACAGGCAATTCCCACCAGGAAATAAATAGAAGCTGACTCTCTAAAAGGTGCACTCTTTCCCATGTGGCCAGTGAGGTATCATGTAGTAAATAAATCCATGAACTCCAGCAGGCCTGGGTCTGTTTCTTGATTCTGCATGTAACAAAGGGCTCAGACTTACGAGAACTCTGCTAAGTATCATTGGTAAGGGATTGAATCCCATTTCTACAGAGTAGGAGACTCCAAATTCTCTTATTGCATCTGAATATTCTTGCATGGTGGATTTCTAAAAGCAAGCAGATCGTCAATTAGTTCTTTGAGATAACTTTGTCAGCTACAGATTAGTGTTTGGAGATGACTTCTCTTTCCAATTATATTCATTACATCTGGACCGCCTCCAGGGTTCCATGATGCCGCACTAGGAGCGGGCTGCTGCTTTCTCTGCTCAATAGTTGCAAACTCCTAGCGAGGCCAGGATGATCATGTAGTGGTGAAGGGTACAATACCAGGGCCAGGCCACCTCACCCACGCCACTCCTGGTGTCAGCTTCCTGGGGTTTGGATTCCATTTCAAACACCAGTATCTGCTCAGTATCACTTTCAAGACAGACTTGAGGTTGAGGAGGAACATTTTAGCACCTGATAGACCTGTAAATTGTTTTGAAAAATGTTCTCAAGAGACTGTCCACTGGGCCATTTGATTTTCAGGATGCACAGGAAATGTTTGTCTTACCAATATGAAATAAATGTAATTGACCTTTTAAACATAGAACCTGAGTGATTTAGAGAAAAGAGAAAGAACCGATTCAGCCTAATTCTATTAGAATGAGTAACAACGGCAAATCTTCGATAAGACCTTCAGCTAATAAAAGCAGAATGTCCCTTCTAATGGTTATTAAAAGACTGGGTATCTAGAGTCTGAAGATGCGAGAATTAGTAGCAGGAGTCCAGCCGCCACACCCCAGAGTGAGACCAGGAGCGAGCATGGCATTGCTAGGCAACGCTGTGCAGTTAAACAAGTGTTCGCTGTCTCCATGTGGTATCGTAGATAGGAAGCTGGAGTCAAGAAAAGCAAAGGAAAAAAGGATGAAATTATTTACTTTAATAGGATAGAGATGGAAGGAACAAAGGCAGATGCACACATTAGTCACAGCCAAATTTGGGGAATTTGAGATGTCAGTTCTACAAAAGAACTCTAGAGAAAATAAGAGTTCTAAAAAATCCTAAATATTCTTTTCACCAAAGCAAAAATAATTTAAGAAAACATAGGGATTATTTGCCAGGTAAAATACTTTGTAGTTATTAGTCAGGTGTAAAGCTTTATAAACATTAAATTGTAGTAAGAGTGGTTGTACTATTTTGCAGATGAGGAACAAGGGTCAGAGAGGTGAGTTAAAGTACCAAGGATTAGGTACTAGAAATAGAAGGCAAAATTTGAATGCATTCCCATGTAACTTCAAAGCTCCTACTCTTCACTCTTACATGTTAAGGTGCTTTTACTTTAGAGTAACTCAGATGTGACTCCTTAGCTTTCCTAACTCTTCAAGGTTTCCAACAGAGCCACATATTTGCCAGGAAAACACTTCGGTGCTGCTATCCATCCATTCACTCATTCCTTGCCCAAATACTACCTCCCATTTCCCAGGCTCTCTCCTAAGCACAGAGAAGAGAGTGGTGAAAAGAGATCCTGCCCCATAGAGCTCATGCGCAAGTGGAATTTGGAGAAACGAGGAATTAGAGTGGAAAGGAGATGATATTGTTCTAGGAAGAGGTGAGCACTGTAAAGAACAGCATGGCAGAGTGAGGGCGTGGGGTGAGTAAGTCAGACAGGGCCAGCCTCTGCCATGCTACCAAGCTACCCAAGAGTCACTGCCTGCCTGATGATATTTTCCTGCTATTCCTCTCATTTATTTCTGTATTTATTCATTCATTTGCTTGTTTTGATTCTCTTCTACTTTGAAGAATTGCAAAAATACGTTTTTCTTCTTGACTTTCTTCTACTCTTCCCAGGTGACTGTCTTGAAACTAGGTTATCCGCTCCACCTTGAGAGGACCCTCACCATCTCTGCCACTGCCTCCTGACCCAAGCCCTCTCCACTTCCTGCCTCCACTCAGCCCTCCTGGTCTAGGAGACTTCTGCCACCTTCCAAGGAAACTCCTGGCACTTAGGAGAAAACAGAGTCCCTAAAGATGGAGCCATGATCTGCCTTCTTCCATCCTCCATGCTCATCTTGTACAGCTTCTTGCCTGTGTGTTCTACCCCAATATTAGTCATTGGCATGATGAGGGGTTTTAGCTGTTATGAATGAAATGCAATTGAGCTCATATTGGAAATATCTTAAATATTCTTCTGAAGTAATTTTTCTGATATGTCTATTTTAACAACAACAAAAAAACCCTTGAGAAGAAAATCCCATCTCCTTTTCGGGCCACAGTTCAGAACTCCACCTTCCTCACTTACTTCCCTGTCCCCTCCATCACGATGCTCTCTGGCCATCCCAATGAGCATGACAGGTCCCCAGGGGCCCCTCTCACTGCCCACCTCTGGCCCTGAATTTCTGCTTCTGAAACTGTTGCCCAATCTCTGTCTCTCCCATTTCCAATTACTTACATCTCCTCTATTTTTAAAAATTATCTGGTGAAGCTATCATCTCCTCCTATAAAATTGTCTTCAAGTTTCCCAAAGGAAGCTGAGCTCCTCCTCACCCTTCACATGGTACCTCTTGCAGTCTAACCTGTGTTAGAAGTTTCTGTATCCGTCCAAACTCCGCATATTAGATAGGGCAGATGATACCTGCAGTGCTAGACAGCCCGTCATCTCTGGCTTAACAAAGTGAAGACTTATTCGTGGCTCGTATCATCACTCGAAGTGACACAGTGAGTATGGCGTGGGGAGGGAAACTTCTTCCCAGCCATTCAGGATTTCAGGCTGCTCCACCCATCTGCTGCCTGTGCCATCTCCTTGGAATCCTCCCTTGACTCAGAGTCCCATGCATCTTGGTCAAAGCAAGAACGGAGGGAGGGTGGAGAAGCCATACCTGCTCCATACCTTTGTGTAGCAGAGATGCTCGGCCCTTCTCCTCGTCCATCCATCAGAAGTGGTCTCCTCTAGTTCCCTTCTATTTGCAAGGGCCCTGCTTCCCTCTTTCACATTATTTACCTTTTATTTTTCTCTTTAAATTATTTACACTTAGGGGATCCAGAGATGGAGGAGCATGGAGGGAGAGCAGGGCACAGGAAAGTAAAAAGAATTAGATGCATTGTGTACCTGTTCCAACTCCCCACAAGGAATATTACTGTTACGTAGATCAAACGTGTACTAATAGCCATAAAAATGGATAAAATGTCCAAAAATAAAAACATTTTACAGTGATGCAAAAACAAGAAGAAGAGAAGGAAGAGAAGGAGGAGGAGGAGCCATGTGGCCTCACCTGTAGACGTGAGGTGGGACAGTCAGGTACCAGCGAGCCCAGGAACAAGAGCAAGTGTGTGTGGTGATGTCTCGCCAGTCTGTTGCAGTCCAGCCACAGACTCCAGCAGGACCCCAGGAGAGCTAATGCGCTGTCTCAAACATAGAGTACACTCAATACTTGCCCTAAAATGGACAAAAATAATATGTGATGAACCTTTCTATTTCTCTAGGCCTCGCTCTATCATCTGCTGCAGATCCCCTATCCTTCCATATGGACAGAGTCTGATTTCCAGCTTTCCAGTAAGTTAAACCCTTTTGGTGTGGATGATAGCACCAGTACCACACAAATGTTTCCTATTTTTCCCCCCTCACACTTCCCCCAGTGTCTGAAATGTGTATGTGGAGTCAGTCTTCTGCTTGTGATGTCTAGGTCCAACATCACCCAAGCTATTTTTCTATGCATTATGGAAATACAATGAGACTGAAAATAAATAGCAAATGAATTTTTAGGGAAAAGAAAATACCATTAACTTACTCTTTGGGAAAAGAAAAATCATGAAGAAAATTTCAAAATAATTTGAGCAGAAATGTAGTAAACGTACATATCCAAATCTGTGAAAAGTAGCTAAAGCAGTACACAGAGGGAAAGGTCTAGCCCTGAATACATTAATCAAGAAAAAAATATGACAGAAACGAAACAAGTAGGATGTTAAAAGGGACAGTCTGTGACAATCAGGGGCCCCCTAGAGGAAACACGTCTCTATATTCAACATGAAAGAGTGACTCCAAAGTCAAAAGAGGCCTGAAGTAGCAGGGCATAAGGCACAAGAACCACCTTCCCAGGTGTCCCCAGCAGGAGACTGGCTGGGTTTCTGAGAGCAATGGGGAGATACAACTGTCACCTCTGTCACTGCAAAGCGAATCTCTCCAATAGGAAGCAAGACAGCAGCGAGAAGAAGGACTCTGCTGAACTTCCGGTGAATGCAAATAAACAGTTTAAAAAATAGGAAATAACTACAAAAATAGCAGACACTTTCATGCTATGAAAAATACTATCAGCCATACTGATTACACTGAAAACTTTAAATGGGTTAATCAAGTTTCTTGAAAAAGATAAGTGTCAATAGAGGCATAAAGTAAATAGAATGAGTCTATCAAATCATGAAAGAAATGACGATAGTAGTATTTTTCCTAAGAAAAAGCCTTTTTGTTCTTCTACTTCCCACTCCTACCACCCAGATTTCTGTCCTGGATGATTGCACCGGTGAACTGAACAAACTTTAAAGGAATAAATAGTAACCATGTATTCAAGTTGTTCCAGAAAACGTAAAAGCAGTAAAAGTTAACCAACTCATTTTTAAAAGCCTAGAGTTAACTCTGTATTAAAACAACATCATGTTCTAATAAGAAAATAAAATTTAAGACTATATCATTTATAAAATGGATGCAAAAATGCCTGGGTGGGCTACCAAAATACAGGATAATAGGTTATTTTTTAAAAAATGGCAAGTAAGGCTTGTTTCAAAAATTCTTGGATGGCTTATTATCAATCCAACAATGTAATTTGCAACATTAGCATTAAAATGACAATTTGGTCATTTTAATAAATGCAGAAGAAGCACCTGATAAAATTGATATGTTTTCTTTTGAGCTATGAAACTCAGAAACAGGAAATAGAAAGAATCTGTCAGGGTAATTTTAAAAATGGTCATTCTAGTGGTGTGCCAAAAACTTAGGACAAAATCATGTTTCATGATGAAATTTTAAATTTACATCTTTGAGGTTGGGAAGAAATAAGAGATGTGTTCCATCATTTCAATTGTCAGACCTGAGTCTGGTTTGCCCTGACCAGGACATTACTATGGAGGAGAAACTGAGAGACAGAGACAGAGAGAAACTGTAAGGGAAGCCACAAAGTTGTCACCATTGTGTAAAAACATACGTGAAGCTTTCTGTAGAGTTGGCAAGAAAATCAACAAGCAAACCACTAAACAAATGATAATTCCCCAGCCCAGGACAAGGTCCTTCTCCACAAATCAGTAACATCTGTCTTCATCAGTAAAAATGCCGAATGACCTGAAAAATGAAAAAACAAGTGTCTATAAATTAATCTAATGAAAATGCTCAAAATCCACAAAATTTTAAATTTAAAACATTTTTAAATAATATCCCTCACTTCACCTCCCCAAAAGCTTTAATAAATGAGGGAATATGCTTACTTCATGGAAGAGATGATAGCAATTTAAACACATTAACTGCTCATGGTAGTGCAAATCACTCCATAAATTTAATGTAGTTCTAATATAAACAACACTGAATAATTCAACAAATATATCCTAAAAATTTAAATGAAGAACAAACATCCAACATGTTTTTGGTCCCTTTGCAAAAATCAGATAGCTGCAGGTGCATGGTTTGTTTTAGGGTCTGCAGTACTGTTCCACTGGTATATGTGTCTTTTTTGTGCCAATATCATGTATATTTGTTACTATGGCTTTGTAGTATAACTTGAAATCTAGTATTGTGATTTCTCCAGCACTAATCATTATGTTGACGATTGCTCTGATTATTCTGAGTCTTTTTTTTACTTCATATGAATTTTAGGATTTTTTTTTCTAACTCTGTGAAGAATGTGGTTGATATTTTAATAAGAATTACATTATATCTGTACATCATTTTTTGGTAATATGACCATTTTAACAATATTAGTTCTGCCAATCATAAACAAGAGAAGTTTTTCCATTTTCTAAAGTCCTCTTTAATTTCTCTCTTCAGTGTTCTATAATTTCCATTTCTATTCTATAATTTCATCTCTTTGATTAGGTTGATTCCTAGGTATTTAATATTTAAAGCTATTGTGAATGGAATTGCTTTCCTGATTTCTTAGTGGACTCATTATTGGTACAGGAACACTTGATTTTTGAGTGTTGATTTGTCATCCAGCCACTTGGCTAATTTCAATCCAATCTGCCAGTCCATGTCTTTTATTTGGAGAGTTAAGACCATTTACAGTTAGTGTTATCATTGAAATGTACTTATTTCAATGTACTAATTGTATGTACTAATTCCTGTCATTTGTTGTTTTCCAGGGTTTTATTTATTTCTGTTTCTTATTTGTTTACTTACACTCTCAGTGAAATTTATTTTTTTCCTATGAATTCTGGTTGTTGTTATCTCTCCTCAGGTTTTCCTTAAATATTTTCAGCAATGCTAGCATGATGCCTATGAATTTCTTTAGTTTATCCCTTTTGTGAAAATTTTTTGTTTTTCCTTCAATTTTATAGCATAGCTTTGCAATGTACAGTAATCTAGGTAGGCAATTATTTTCTTTGCAAGCCTTCCTGGCCTTTAGAGGGTTTGTTGAGAAATATACTGTTATTCCGATGGATTTGCCCTTGTAAGTGGGTTGCTACTTGACTGTAATAGCTTTTAACATTTTTTGTTCTGAATTTCTAGAATTTCGACTCTGATGTGTCATGGAGAAGTTCTTCTGATCATGACTGTTTGGAGATCTAAATACTTTCTCTACATGGATACTCACCCATTCCCCAGGTCTGGAAAGTGTTTCAGTGAGTAGGTTTTTATGCCATTAACCTGCACTTCTCCTTGAAGCTGTTGACTCTTCAATTTGTTGCGTTAGTATTTGTAGGACCTCTTGGATAATATTTTCATTGTTTCTCTTTCTTTTATTCGTGATTACGGACTGAATATTCTAGTATGTCCATCTCTTCTTCAAGACCTTGATTCTTCTGTTCACCTTGCCTACTGCTGGAGCTTTCAATTGGGTTTTTAAATTTAAGTTGTCAAGGCTTTTATTTCCAGGAATTTTGCTTGATTCTTTTCTATAACTTCCATCTCTCTACCAGAGCAATCTCTCTTTACTGTACTGTCTTCACTCTGCCTTATTTGTCTCTTCTTTGATCTCATTAATCATTTTAACTATCAGTTTTTAAAGATCCTTGTCTGAAATGTCATTCACTTCAGTATCTATGGGATGAGGTTTGGGGCAGTTACAAATTTTTGGAACCCTCTTGTCTTGTTTTCTCATCAACGTTGTGATTCTGCACTGCAGATCACATGGAAGGCGGGCTCTTGGGCTGCCAGGGGAGACTTTCTGGTGAGGGCCTTTCTCTCTGTGATTTGCCAGGGTTGTGGGTATGTCTCTATGTGAGAGTTTCCCCCAACTCTGTTTTGAAAGTGAACAATAACTACCAGTAACATCAACAATAGAAGAACTACCCATCTATCTTATTAGATAATTAAGAATTCATTTTCAGAGATCTCTACTATTTTCCTAACCCAGGAAAAGACAGGGAGAATATAATATACTAGAATAAATTAAACTTTAATTATATCCAGATTAACCCTAATTGTTCATGTATAAAAGAGGGTAAAGATTATAAAGGAAAAGGAGAAACAAAGTAGAAAGGCAAAGCCCTGAGAAACAGAAGTAGCTGTGTGTGAGGAAGTAATGAAAGCAGAGAGAAGCAGAGAATACAGACGGGAGACGAGAGAGCAGATGGGGGATTGTGTACAACCATTGAGCTAGCAAAGCTGGACCTGTCTATGAAGCAACCACCGGTGTGGAAATAAATCTCTGACAATATAACAAAGAATGATGCAGGAGCAAAAGCAGAAAATTAATCCTCAGTTATTCCCACAGGGATGGACCAAAGTACTGACATAAAAACAAGAAGAGAAAGAGAAAAAGAAAAGAAGAGGATAACTATCCTGCCCATGCTAGGATGGACATCCGGGGGCAGGGCAGTGCTGCTGTCTCCAGAATGCTGCCCTCGGCCCCAGGTTTCTGGGGAGTGCGGCTGCCCTGCCAGCGTGCACACGGCTCCCACCAGGTAGCCACCCTCTGGCCACAGTGTGCACAGTGCCCTGCACATGTCCTGCCCTTCTCTCCCTAGCTCCGGTTCCTGCCTTCCCCCAGGCTGTCCCTTCCATCTCTCCACCCCTAGCCCTCCACGTTTCCAGCCTGTGCCCCTGTGCCCAGTCCCTCTGTCCCACCATCCCTGCAGGATCCAGATCTTCCAAGGTTTCCCGGGTGAATATTGCAGGCTCCAGGCCCAAGTCCCAGTGGAAGTTCTGCCCAGCCAGGCTGGTCCCAACCATGGTGATAGCTGTGCTTCTTCCCCCCGGAGGACTTTGCACTTTCATGCAGGGCTGTCCTCTCCACAGGGGGCTGCAAGCAGTGCAGGAGTGGAGGGCACCTCACTTCTCACTCTGCACCCTCTCTCTGAGCTTCTCCTATCTGCCATTTCCTCCAAGCTGTATCCCAGTAGTCAGTCTCCATGCAGCCCATGCACACTCATCTGAGTGAGTGACTCAGAGCTACCTGTGAGTGCTGCTGCCACCAGCCCGCCATGACAGATCTCCAAAAGATTTCCTTAAAATGATTCCAAAGGCAGAGGCCATTAGCAGAAAAGCTGATCAATTTATATAATCATTGAAGATATCTGTTTAATGAACATCACTGTCAGAGTTAACAGATGGGTGGCAAGCTGGGAGGAGATATTGAGAGTGTCAAAAGCTGACAAAGATTTAACATCCAAATTAGACCAGGAACTCCAGAGAACATGCAAGAAAAGGACAGGAGACACAAAGAGGTGAAAACCCAAACCTCCATGGGTGAGTCAAGGTAACTGTGCAGACCTGGACATGTAGCAAGCTCCCCAGCGTGCAGAGGAGACCTGAGCAAAGCAAGATTTGTTATCAATGTTTACTCCAAAGACTGACAAACCCGGAAGCATGAGTATGCCAAGTATTTCTGAGAATATCCCAAATTGGAAGAGTTTTCAGTCTAATGAAGAGAAGGTAATCAAGTATATGCACTATGGAGAGCAATGTAGTTTGTGATCTTTCCACCCCACTCTGGAATATATTGGCCACAGAAATTTGCACCCACATCCATAAGAAGCCATTTCCAAATGGTGCTCTGCATGTGACCCCACCTTGTGTCTAGAGTGAGAGATCGGACCTTTTGAACAAGGCTAATGATGACTGCAAGGAGCTTTGTGGCTACAAATACTATGTTCACTGGTTATTGTTCTTTCCATAGAGAAAAATACTCACAGGTCTGTTTGAAAAGAACCAACTTAAAAGTCTCATCTAATCATGACATCAGTTTCTATATGAAGCAGAATTCAACAGACTTTGCCACAGTGTGAAGCACCACCCAAATCCTGCCGACTATTATAACAAAGGTTTACCTCTCACTGGTGCTCTTGGTATAACACGTGGCAGGAGGCCTCTGACTTACAGTAATGACTCTGACCTCAGAACCCATGGATGATGGGATGGGAATTTGTCTGGAACATTGTGGTCACAGAGTCAGAGAAAAAGCTCACGCTACATACACATGCCTCAACCTAAAGTGATAGGCATCACTTCCAAAATAACCCATGTGACCACCTCTACACTGAGCCTATCGGACCCCAACCTATAGTCCTCCACAAGAAGCTCCAGGTAATACTGGAGTGCAGTTACAGTCTACCTCAGTGGATGCTCATTAGGACACTGCTCACAGTGGTAAAAAGTTGGAGTTTCCCCACGTGGCTACTGAGGAGACACAGGAAAAAGACTGGTTTGAGTCACACATTGCATCAGTATCTCAGTAGCCCTCCACCTTTTCTTACCAGCTCTTCCAGCACTTACCTAAAGGAGAGAGCAACTATAGCCTGTGAAGTAGAGCTGGGCAGGCATAGAAATAGCTTCCAGAACTTTTCTTTTCATGTACTCTGTTAAATATTGCATGGAAATACAATTTTCTTTGCTGTGATTTCTCATAGGTACAGTGAAGCAACACACAAAGTCTGATCTAACAGTGCAGTGAGTGTTTAAATTTAAAATTTGTAATAAGGAAGACACATTGCCATCACTTTCCCTCAGAACACTCTCCCTCACTCACCACTGTTCTCGCCCCTTTCGGAAGCAGTTCTGGGAGTCCTCCTTCATGAATGCCTTTGGTTTCTCTGTCGTGGCTATCTTGATGTCCTGAATCAATCCTCATGGTTATTTTGACTCTCAGGAAGAGTGAGAAATCACAGCACCAGAGTCAGTGAATAAGGTGGACAAAGACATATGGGAATATTTTTACCAGTCTGCCTTTCATTGGATTGAAGTCAGCAGCAACATTCACCTTATTTTTGCCACATTTTGTGATGACACTCATGAAAGAGCACTTCAAGAAGTGCTTCTGAAAGTGGCAAGAATGACGGTATAAATGTGTTAAAAGAGGGAGAAGATTTTTAAGGGGAATTCATGGCAACTGTCACTTTTTTTAAATTTCAGCATTCACTGTATATTTTGATCACACCACAAAGTTATATAACTCATAGTTTAAACACTACCACACTCTAATCAAGAAGCAAAAGTGCATACTGCAAATGTTTCAAAAGCAGGATGCCAAATTTTTTTCAACATGTTAAAAAGTTTTCCTTTAGTAGAGCATTAATACTTTTAAGGTAATATCTATAATAAAATATTAATCTGAGCAGGACAGACAACGCACTGTAGAATGAAGTATAGATTTTCAAGGAATAAAACACAAGAATATTAGGTAATACCAAGGAGGACCAAAGAAACACTGGGTGCTAAGGGAGCACGAGTGAATCTTGGAGCATAAACATATGTGAGAGTGAAGACAGGGTACTAAGCTAATGGTACTCAGACAGCTACAGCATGCTGAAGAGCATCTGAAAACTGCAGATGCAACTTCATCCCTCTGTGTCACTGAACTCTATAGTGTTTAAAACAAAAAGTTTTGAAATCATTCTTTTAGAAAATACACTACAAAGCTATAGTCTATGGCCTATTTTATAAAGCTTGCAAGCCAGGTGTAGTGGCTCACACATGTAATCCCAGCACTCAGAAGGCTGAGGCAGAAGGATCACTGTGAGTTCAAGGCCAGCCTGGGCTACATAATGAGCTTAAGACCAGCCTGAATTAAAGAGTGAAACCTTATTTAAAAAATAAAATAAAATAAAATAAATAAAGCTTGCAGCTTTCTGTGTTTTCAAGGAATTATTAAGAAGAAGATGGTAAGAAGAGAGAAGGAAAAATGACCAAAAAATTGTGCCTCACCAATGATAAGATATTTAGTATCTGACCCTTTGCTGAAAAGCATGTTGACCTTTGTTCAGGATCAGTAAAAGAACTGCTATCTTTCTACAGTCAAGGAAAATATGAATCTCCCAGCACAAGAACATTGTTAATTAGTATCTTTCCCCAAAAAGCAGGTCTCAACAACCTATAGCAAACTAACAAAAGTTTACTGGGACACAGTGATGCCCACTTGTTCTGTGCTGTCCAGGATTTCCTCTGAGCTAAAGTATTTTACATGTGTACATTTAACATAAAGTTGGCCAGCTCCACAATAAAGGGAACAGGAAAACTTCTGCTACTCACTACGTGATGTTCCTTCAATACTGGTAGACTCTGACTGCTCAGAACAGAGAGATAAGGTCTTTGTCTAAAAGACATTGGCCATAGCAGCTACACTTCTTACAATGGTTCTGCCCTTCTTACTCCTCTTCCACTGTGGTCCCTCAAATATCTCCATTCCATGCCACTGGGACTACAAGTAAGTATGAAGTCACAATTCTTATTGACAAACACCAGGCCTGTTGATGATATGATTGGCAAGATTCAAACAGATTCAGGTGTTTCTACATCAGCCAATAACTGTTTAAGAATCTTTCATTGAAATATGTGAATAAGACTGGAGTTAAGTAATTCCACTGTGAATTCAATGGGTTTTGTTGAGAAAAACATTTATATCATATTATACCATTGAATGTCTCCTTTAAGAGTTGTTTAATGAAAAAAATAAAAAAATTTTAAAAATTTTAAAAATTAAAAAAAATAGTTGTTTAATGAAGATATTTAAGAAAAATGTCTCAGAATTGTGCACTGGATGCTCTGTTGTATAGACACGGTGTATATGATAATTGATTGTTATATGTATCTACTTATTGCTTCTGAAATCTAAATTCACCCTTCATTGCCTGTTCTGAAAAAGTGCATCTGAGCCCTTTGAATATGTTTCCTTTGCCAGCTGCCAATTTTTAAGCCTTTTTGGCAGAGGACATTGAAGGAAGAAAGATTTTGCTCTCTGGTTCTTACAAGTTCTTTCCGCAGGCTCCAGCAGGGTACATGGCTTCTTCAGTGACTACCTCCTCCCTCCAGGACAGGTGACTTCTTCAGCTCCAGACCCCAAGGACATAAAACTTCTAGAGTGCATTGTGGCAGGAAGGACCTATGAACCTGCAGCTCCCCCTTCATCTCTCTGAGTTTCCACTGGTGAGACATGCTTGCATACACAGCTTTCCTGGACAACCCCATGATACATTTTGGGCAACTTTCAAAGGGCAGATGGCCAGGACCATACCAACTTCTCTATCCTCCAGAGAGGCAGAGCCATGCTGCCCCCACAGCATCCAGATCTCGACACTGGGCAAGGAGGAGGTCTCTTCCTGAGGTATTCTAGCTCACTACTGTTATAACATCTTCTCCTTTGTACCATTCCTGTATTTTTTTGATTTAACTTTATTACAGGATGCCTTGTTATTTCAACCTCTAGGTATAGTTAGTAATTCTTTACAGTAAACTATTGTTATTAAAATCACTGTACTGTTCCTCTCTTCATTGAACCCATTTTAAATTCTAAATTGTTTCTCTTATTTATTTAGCCACTGGAAAGTCAGTTAATTTGTGTGTGTTCATGTATGTGTCCACTTACATACATCTATAGATACATATATTTGTAATGTATGGTTTAATATATTTTAAATGTTTCCTTTGCAACATGTTTATATCATTTATAATTCTTAGTAGAATGAATTATTCCAAACATTCTATTCCTTACTTACTATAACACACGGAATGGTACCAGTACTATATTACTAAACAATTAAATCTGTGAAATCGTGCTAAGAATACAAACATCCTGTTGACATATGTTTAGCATTGGCCACCAATCCATGCAGGGGTGATAATCCAGGAGTGATTGTTTCAGAGTTTTGGTCCTGCTGTGGGACTGCCCTACTGCATGGTTGGCTCTTCTCTCTTGGAGTCCAAGTTCACTAGAGTCTTTGGACTCACTGGTATGGCACTATCACAGAGTTCACATGCCCTCTTACCAACCTGTCCTGTTTGTGCCGCCTGCTAGGGCTGCCTTGACCACACCTTTCACATTGGTGCCTTCAGTTCTGTTCCCTGCAGAAAACCCCACTAGCCAGTCAGTTAAAGAAATTAATTTCTCCAAGGTGCTGACCAGAAAACCAGCACCATGGAATAAAGCCAACTGTCTTCTAGGATATGTCTTACTTCTCCCTGAAAGATATTTCCTCGCTAAAACAAAGATGCCAGCTCTCAAAACAATGCTTTTTCCTCTGCCTTTTTAGCTGTTGACACCTTAGGAAAGGAAGTGCAAGCAATTTTGTTCAGACCAAAAACAAATTCGACAAATAGCATATTTGTGCCTCAGAGAAGCTGTGAGATAACATACCCATACATCATCCACGTAGAACCAAGCAGCACCTCATAATCAAGAAGTAGGCCACAAAGCTCAGCATTTTAAGTAGCAAAGATGCTTTATCAGTAGTCGATTAGATTATTCATAGTCTCGCCACACAACACGCTGACATACCATCACAAGAAAGAGGAATGCTAAAATGGCATAAAGAAGTGATCTTCTTGTTTACTAGGTTCCAAAGAAGCTTTATGACACGGAAAACACAAATTTTATTTTTAAATGAGTATATCCACAGACACCCATGGATACTCATACACAAAGCACACACACATAAAAATACATGAATGACTGTTTTCTCTAGGAAATAGGATTATGAGTGATTTGTACTACTTGAGTTTTTCTGAAGTCTTCCAACTATACTAAACTTAAATTCTTTCCTTATTTAGAAAAAAAATTCACATTATAATTATAAAGACAGAGACATGACTGAATTCTGCCAAAATGCTCAAATTCAAGGAAAACTACAAGCTCTCAAATAGACACAGAAGAAAAATGCTCCTTGCTTTGCTTTCTTAGTATTTATTTTTTGAAAATTCTCCTTGACTGTTTGGTTGCTGATCTTACCAACTTAGGGAGAAAAAAGGAATCCAACTGAATTGAAAATTTTAATCAGCTTCAGCTAACCAACTATTCAACAATTCAAGTCCATAGTAATAAAGCAATGATGGAGGTGGTTTTATGCAATAAATAGGTCAATATATTGAATCAATAGATGAAAGAGCTAGGGGAGGAGAGAGAGAGACAAGGGGGGAGAGAGAGAGAGAGAGAGAGAGAGAGAGAGAGAGAGAGAAAGGGGGGGATATACAATATACAGTCATGGGCTTCAAGAGTATGAAGGTTTTTTTTATTTTCTCCATTTGAATATTCCTCCAGGGAGCCAGAGCTGCATTTACCTAAGGTGAGGTTGTCTTCATTTGTAAAGGAGAGACAAAATAGCTATTGAAATGAATATTTGAATGAATGCTAATGTTTACAAAAGCAGTTAGATTGCTGTTGATATGGGTTTGTATTTTAGATTGAAGGAAATGTTCATCATTCTCCGTGTCTTGTGCTATTTGGCGCTTGATTTCTGCTGGCCTAGAAACTACTCTTAATTTAGCACCTGTTATGCAAAACCAGATACTAAGCTAAGAATTTGAATGGTTATTGTTATTAAACTTAATTTTATTTTAATTAATTTAATTATTGAATGTTACTGTTACTACTACTACCATTTATCAACAGTTCAAAATATTCTAGATGTTTTGATAGACATTTAAGCAACACCAGCTTATTTAGTGTTCTCAAAATTTCCTGCAATAAGCATTTATATTTCAGAGGGGAAAGCAGAGGGCCAGAGAGGTTGAGTGCTGTGATGAATTCACATGGTAAATATTCGAGAGAAAATGCTCCTGATTCAAGGTCTGTCCACTTTCCAGCATCCTGAGCTGCTGATGCTCACAGGACTCAGTGTTTTGCAGTGGTCTTGAGATATGCGAGCTAGACACATGAGTTTCTTCAGCTAAAGGATTGGTAGGACATTGGCAGAAACAGAAGTTGTCAAAGATGACAGCCAATAAAAGAATGGAATAAATGGAAAGGTTAGGTAGAAAATGTGATCAGACACTACTCTTATTTGCTAGGTGTTTGGAAGCTGGGAAGCATGGTTTTGTAACTATTCTGGGGAAGGTCTGTGATGTCAGAAGCAGCCAAAAGAGATGATGCCAGGTAATTCTATGGGAAGCAGAGTGAACACCACAGAGAGAACAGAAATTGTAAATGTGTCTAAAACTCAGCAATTTTGGTAGTATCTATGGAAAATAAATAGTAACAATCCTTGATAGTATCAAGGAAGTAACTGATTTAACAACAAGAAAACTAGAATTCTAGAATCAGTTCCATAAGTGTCTGATATTTCCTTGGCCTTCTTAGTCCTTCTTTGTAAGGAGTAATACATTTCATCTGTTTTATTTTGCAGAGTTTTTACAGAATTCCAGTGACATAGTGAGTTTGGCCACATTGTAGAGACCATTAAATATAAATAATATATAAATTATATATAATATGAAACATAGAAATTATAAATAATTTCTTCAGTTGGGGTCAACTTTTCAAATAATTTTTACTTGAGCTTTCTTTTTTATTACACAAATAATGTATCTTCATGGTGCAAATTTTTAACGTTACAGAAAAAATGACTTAAAGTTTGTATAATGGCACACTGGAGTTGCCTTAGGTCAGTTTGTGAGACTCAAATACAAGCACCTCATACTAACTGCATATTCAGTAATGTCATATTGTGGACACTGGCAAATGTTACAAAGCAGCACGGCTCGCAGCCTTTTCTTAAACACTTCTCAGTGTACCACTGTCCATACTTAGAGAGCTACATCCATTTGGAAACTTTTAATCAGATTGCCATCCTTCCAGTAAATAAAAATTGAAGGAGAGTCAAAGTAAGAACTAGATAGTCTGCTTTCAGACTTTACTGCATGATCCTGCAACAAAGAAAATAAACAATGTCTGAACAAACACTGGGAAAATGCACTTTACAAGCCCTCATGGCAAAAGACTCTATTGGCTTTGGTCATTTACATGATTTGGGGATGAAACAAAATATTTGTGGTTTTCTTTCTTTTCTTTTTTCTTCCTCTCTTCCTTTCTTTTTAAAGAGTTTTAGCCGCTGAATACCACAGTCACAGATCTTTACATGCTTTGCCAAGTCGTGTCATTAATGTCTCATTCTTAATGAGAGATTTTCTGGTATTCACACATGGCCAAGAAGTAGGGCTGTTGGCCTTTCCTGACACATGAGCGTTCCCTGTTCAGGTTCCGAATTCTGTTCAATTCTAAAACATTGTGTTGATGGCAAACAGGACCAGGGGTGCCACTCTTATTTGCCTTTTATACTCTCATTTTAGGAAACTATTTTCTGCTGTCACCATCCTAGCACATCAGGAACTAATTTCCCAGGGACTTCAGAAGTTGAAGGAGGACTTTGAAATTTAAGACTTACTTTCTCTGTACTTGCCGGCGTTGAGGTCCATATATGCAAAACCAAAAGGGATGTTATGTCCACCAGAGGGCACTCATATGTTCCACGTATAGAGCTAAGGATTATGGAGCTTTGCACAGTAATCTCAGAGCAGAGAAAGGAAAAATCCCCAGACTATGCCACTCTTCCCTGAATTCCAGATAGAAGATTAGAAATAAATTTTCTTTATTCTATTTCCTCTCCTCACACCCCTAACTCCTCCTGCCACACACATAAAAAAAATCTTCTTAAGTATATTCATGAATTCATAAAAGATTAGGGGGATGGGGAGAGAGATCCGGGTGAAATTCTGTGTTCCACATTTTCAAAGTGGCAGCTTGGCAAGAGGTGTATTTTTCTTTAAAATGTGGTGTAGAGAATGTGAAAGAATGACACAAAATTAGTTTTCATAATGTTCTTCTTTGAGTCTCTGAGACGATCCAGCTTAAGTGGTCCTGTCACAAAGCTGGTGAACTGCGTGCTTCAGAGGGCAGGGCTTCCACCTTTCTCTTGGAACTCTACCCTTCTCCAGTGCCAGGAAAACCAGAGGCCACCACAAGACTATGGTCTAGTGTGCCGACAGCCTCAGCCACAAGTTATTCCAATGTCTCACAAAACCAAAATAAACTTGTGATTTCTAAGACATGTTGTGTAGCTCACTAGCGGTTTCAACTAAGTGCTGTTTATTGATCTTAAAGCTCTTTCTCCTCAACGTAAGTAGACTTTCACCTATGTTTTCATCTTTTCCAAACATCCCAATATCTTGCACCTACATGTTAGACCTTGGTAATTGCTAAAATTAAGCCACTCCATCTGAGGTAAGGATTCCACCTCACTCCAGTCATGTTACCATGTCAAACATTTGCCTCAAATTAGCAGATCAGAAGACCCATTAAGTTATTTGCTTTAGAATGGTTCACCAACTGAAAGTCTCAGAGTGTTCTCTGTGTTAAAGGATGTTCTGTTAAGCTACCGTAGAATGATCTGAAATCTAGCTCTTTGGCATCTCTGCCTTACAAATATACATACTGCAAGTACTTCATGAAAGGAATAACAAATAAAATCTTTTAAGCTTTACATCCATTTGGAGAATGGTAGCCAAGGAATTACCAGAGTTCTACGAACCTTCATAAGCTTGACCTTTACAGCAAAGCCCAGAATTTCCAGGTACTGGAAAGTTTTGAAGAAAATTGGTGTATTAGCACTGCTGAGACCAAATGCAAAATTAGCCTACCTACCCCAATTCACATCTGGATTCAGTTTGTTATCAGTGAAAAGAGTTTAAGCAATCATGCTCACTTGGTATGAGGTCCAATGGGAAAGGAGCCATGTTATGTGAAGGAGGACTAGGTACATACCTCTTTAAGTCCTCTCCTGAGGGGGAAATAGCATTTTATTGTATTTGCACAGTCTTTACATACTTTCTGAAGATTAAGGAATTGGCTACTTTGTTGCTGAATGGTGCCTATTGGGCTTAGATGGTCATTTTTAAAAGTATGCACTTACTGGTCAAAAGCCTTCAAAAATTAAGTCCATTATTACAAGAGCTTTATGATGAGTGGGATTAAGCTGGAGAGTTAACTCTGTTTTGACTACATGAGAGAATATGCAGAAAGAATTCCATAATTCAGACTTCACATGAGAAACACAGGACCTATAAAAGTAATTCTTTAAAGTAGGTAGAAAACAATAAATAGCTATAAAATGTAAAATAGCCATCATAAGTAGTTTCTTACTAACTCTTCCAAGGAATGTGATAGCTGGCAATTGAATTTTTGTAGATATATCAACTTAAAGTTTGCAATGATTTATTTCCAATAAGGAATTATGAAATAATGCAACATTTAAATTACCGTAAGACCTATCACATCTTCACTGACTACATGAAAAGAACTGCTAGGTCTCTACTTATTAAATAATAATGGAAGAAGAAAATATTTCCACATGTCATGTCCCTTGACCTGTTTTTATCCTCCCAGTGACCTCATTAGCACCTATTTCTTTGTCAGATCTCAACTCACTTGTCACTTCCTGGGGAAGACAGCCCTTCAAACACCTCTTTGAGTAAATAAGATCCCCCTACATTTACTTTCAAAGTACCATGGTTGTCTCCTTGCAAGGGGTAGTAAAGTTGTGATTTTGCACTTTTTCTGTAGTTCTTTGACAAATATCTATCTTCACTAATGTTTAAGCTCCACAATAAAACAAGCTCTGGCTAGTTGTGCTGTTCATCTAGTCACCAATATCTAGTATAGTGCCTAGCATGTAGAAAGTACATACTTTCTTTTATTTGTTTATTTATAGAATTATGAATGAACGACCAAGTGAGTCAATGATGAAATTAATACAATATTACAAAGTAGTTAGATGACCTAGGAAAGCCAGTTAGCCAACCCAAGACATGGCCATTTGGTAACAAAGCTAAGTGTGACTAAAGTCTTTGCCCTATTTTCTTTTCTCAATGTGTTTTATCATAAAATCATTGAGGCAATGCATAATGCCTCAAATTAATAAGACAAAAAATGTAAACAAATTTTTTTGCTAGGATAGAAAAACAAATCCAGAATTCTTTGTTACTTGCATGAATTATCAGTAATATTCTGAGTGAATTGTATTTGCAAAGCTAAATTAAACAGTATTCAATAAATGAAAGTATCTCCTTTAAATACGTATTTTTAAAGAGCAAGAGAAAGGCATATTTTATTTTTTTAAAAGTCTGTATCTGTTAATAGTGGCCATAAAAGCAGTCAGTTCTTTAAAATAAGCAAGTAAGTTTAATAAGAACAAGGGTTCTGGGTTTTTTTGCTAATCTTTAAATAATTACATATGCATTTAGTTTTTATGACTCATAGAACACCTTACAGAGGAAAAACATGACCCAGAAAAGAGAATTAAATTGGGAGAAGCCAGTCATGGCTTGCACTAGTCTGCCTGGACTGTTTTCACAAATAATGCAATCCTTGCTGTGGGTGTCATAACACAAATTTATGCTCTCACAATTCCAGAAGGTACACATCAAAGTTCAAGGTGTCAGCATGGCTTTTGTCTTTTGAAACTCTCTCCTTGACTACAGAAAGCTGCTATCTCCTACATCTTTGTGTAATCCTTCTTTTGAGTGTTGTCTGTGTCAAAGACAAAGAGAGAATCTAGAAAACTGAAAGACAAAAGTGATTCATCCTGTACCAGGGAATCTCAGTATGTCTAACAGATGACTCTGCATCTGGAGCTATGATGGTCAAGAGGCAGTGGGATGATATAGTCAAGCTACAGAAAAAGAATTATTACAAAATGCTATAAGCAACTGTATGAAACAAGTTAGACAACCTAGATGATATGAACAAATCCTTAGACAGACACAAGCTATCAAAATTCTCACCATAACCTTTAAGCCCTGTATGTTCCATACTTCCCTTCCAGCCTCATTTCTCCTGCTCCCTTAATTTGCTGTATCTCAACTACACTGGCTCTCATTTAGTTCCGGCACCAGGGACTACACAGTACTCTACTCCATTAACTTTTTATTATTCCTTTTTATTTTTGAGGACTCCATTTAAATTCTACCTCTACAAGATCATTTTCTTGATTCCTTCATAAAATCTATTCAGTAAGCTAACACTAATTTTCTAATGAAAAAAATTTCTTTAACAATATCTTTCCTGCAAATTCTTGGTTGACTACTTCACTGGCTTCAGTCTAGATTTTAATCACTTCCATGAACCTGTAACTCTAGCCAAAATTCTTTCCCAAATAAAATTCTGAAGCCTGATTTGAGTCATTGCCTCCTAGCTCCCAGGCAATCTCTCTTGAATAAATAGAAGATGTGTATTTATGCCTTTCACTTAATCCCTACTCCAAGGCTCTAAATGAGCCATTGCCAGGCAAAGCCTCTTTAGATCTTATGTATTATGGTTTGGGGTCTTGAAGCAGGACTTTTAAGAAGATCCAAAATTCTCCATATTCCCTTACTGCCTATAGACTGTTTATTTCTGCATTCTCTTTGTGTTCTTGTAATATCCTTATAAAAGGTAGAAATGAAAACCAATTTATATGATTAATCTGTCTTTCTAATTGTATCCTTTAAAACAGAGTTTGTTAAATCCAGTACCAATGACATTTTTAGATCAGACAAACATACATTGCTGGGGTCAGTCCCGTGCATTGTAAGATGTTTATCATTATGCTTGTCCAGCATCTGTTATGTGACTGTGATAACACCCCCCCCACGTGTAATGACAAAAATTCCTCACATTGCCCAATATTGCCTGGGGTACAGGATCATCCCATTCAAGGACCAAAACTATACACTCAACAGGCGCATCTCTGGCATCCCAGCTATCATTGGCAAATATCTGTTCCAACTCACAGTACACACCTAAATTTTGTTTCCTGGCTGCCTAACATGTTACAGATAACTCAATATCTCCTATTTTAAATATTTGTTATAGATGGCATGACATTTCAAGAATCATAACTTCACAACTATTTTCTACACTGGTTATAGTAATTCTAGCTTCAGGATAAACAAATAACAGCATTACTGTGTCTAAACCCAATATAAATTAATTCCCACTTGTAGAAATCAAATGCTGGTGTTTTGTAGGTAGTCTTCTGAGTGGAAATTCAGAGACCCAGGCCACTTCTGTGTGTGACTCAGCCATTTTTCCAACATACATCTTCAAGGTTCACCATGTTCTTATGTTTCAGGCCTTAATAAAGACGAGTTCTGTGAGTCAGACTGCGCAATGACATGAATTTTCTACTCGCACTGTATTTCTACACCTCCATTATATTCCCACATTCAACTGATAAAAACACGGACTAGTTATGTGCCCAGGAATACAAGGAAATAGGTTTGACAATCAGCTCTCTGTCTGGTTTTACTTGTTATATTCTCTCATGGTTCCTAACATACTTTTTTCAATTTATTTATTGCCTTTATAATACAATCATTTGAAGAACCATTGGTGTATTATCATCTTGTCTCTAGGGCAATATACTCCAAAATGTATCCAATGCTACATCTCCAGAACCTAGGAAAGTTATTGGCATGTAGCCGTCTCTCAATGAACATGAGTTTAATGAATTAGTAAAAGAGGAAATAAATGGATAAGCAAATGATTTAAGAAAAAAGATCCTTGATGTAGACAAAATCTAGTGAGTGTTTACAATAACAAATTATTCTTTGCCAGGCATAGGCCCAGGCACCAGTCAATGAGAGACAGCAACTGCTGTCACTGTGGAACACTGGATTCCCCTAGGGCATGAGAGGAGATGTGGTTACATGCAACCAAAACATAGACTTTGGGCAGTAGCACAGAGCTTTCCTCCTGAGCACATGATCTCATGCTTACCTGCTTGATTAGAACGTCTGCAGCTGGTTCTGCCTTCCTCCCTCATGGTAAAGAGGGGGGACATATATGTAGACCAAGACCCAGCTTCTCCCAATTGAGTTATTTCTCAGCCTCCTGCCTTCATGTGAAGGTGAATTTACGCTTCAGTTTGATTTGTTCATGATGTTCAGAAACACGGTACCGATACATTGTTCTCGGATGTTCCTGCCAGGGTGTTTTGGGGTGAGATGAACATTTAAACTGGTGAGGTTCAAGAGAAGAGGATCACCCTGCATAATGTGGGTGGCCTCATACAGTCAGTCAGAGGCTTGAGTAGAACAGAAAATGGAGCTCTCCTATGCCGAAGTGGATGCTGCAGCTGCTGACTTTCGAGCTTGAACTACAGTACCAGCTCTTCTTTATGTCTCCAACCTTCTCTGCACACTTTGCACTTGCCAGCCTCCATAATCATATAGCCAATTCCTTAAAATAGATCTCTGTGCACACACACACACACACGCACACACACACACACATGCACGCACGCATGCACCTTATTGATTCTCTTTTTCTGGGGAATCCTGAATATCCCTGCTCATGTACATATACAATATTTATTTCAGGCTTTGCTATAAATAGCAACCCTGCCCCTATGCTTTTCATGTTTCCATAAAGCTGTATTCATATCTAGAATAAGCAGAGGTCTCTAAATCTGTAGGCATTAAGGGAATTAAGAAAGGAAATATCCCCTTTCCCACATTCCTGACAACACTCAGTGTACCGTGGTTGCAGACGTCTTTGGATGTCTCTGCTCAGGTAAAGCTCAGCCAGTCGGACACACAGGGCCTGGGTTTCTCCTCCCACAGCCACAGCGTGCAGGGCCCGAAGGTAAAGCAAATTCACCTGCCTGCCTTACAGTTACCTAACTTTCAGAGCTTGGCTCCTTCATTTGTAAAATGGGATACCATTAATAATACCTACATCAAAATATTGTAGTGTTACTTATACAATATTATGAAGACAAAGATTTTATCAAAATGCCTGGCCATAGCATGGTGCCACAAACATTCACTACTAATAGCTATTATTGCATCCTGGAGAGGGACCCAGGCCAAAATAAGGGTACCATCGAAACTGTCCTTAGGCAAAGGGTAAGAATAAAAAGTACATTGTGATGGTTAGGCAGACGAAGAGGTGAAGGAAACTGGAGAATCAAAACATTGGGAGCTAAGCACAACAGGCCAGTGGAAGGTAGTCTAGGTTTGTTCTGAAAACAGCGTGAACTTTTCTGCTGAGGGTCTGGTTTTTACATCCCGAGCACTGGTGTTGGAGCAAACCCATTCATCATCTAAAGAGACAAGGCCTGGACAGACCGTAACAAGTTCTATCCACTTCTAGCGGGTAACCAGGATGGCCCAGCCCAAGAAATCACATGCTGATACCAACTCTGGAGCCTACACTGCCCCCAGAAAAATGCTTCCTCCTGCTCAGGAGGTTTTTCTGATCAAACACCTAATGACCACACTCATTTCAGCAGTTCATTGTTGCACACCTATATCACCAGGGTCCAGCAGGAAGCGTGGAAAGTGAAGGCAAGTTTAGTAAAAGAATCATTTGCAGTGTGGTAGACCGAGAAGCTGTGCATTGCCCCCAGGCAAGTGATCAGGGATCACCCCAAGCTAAAGAGGTAAGACAGAGCCAAGAGGGGATACGGAGAGGCAGTGGGCTGGGTGGAGAAGGAATCCGACCCTGATCTGATTCTTCCCTCCTCCTGGTCTCCTGTGAATTCCCCAAGTAAAACTAACTTGAGGACAAGGGAAGGAAGCCCAAGGTCAACACTGAGGTTCAGAAGAGAGTGGGGAATTGGAGTCCATCAGAAGGGCCAGAGACATTACGGATGCACCAGAGGCAGCCAGCCTCTGGCCCTGCTGCAGAAGGGAGAGACTTCTTAGGGCTGTTCCAAGATAAATCCACTCTCCCCATAACCTCATCCACCTCACACATCCATACACCCAGGTTAATCCCATCTGGGGGAAATCTTTTGCAGCACACACATGGCTGCTTCAGCTTTTCTTTTCCTAACTAGAAAGAGCCCATGGGGAAACCTGACATCAGGGTTGGCTGGACATGTCCATGCTAGGACCTCTATGTGGAAACCTCCACGACGATAAATACACAGTACTTGGCACCTAAGGGTGGCTGGTTACAATAGATCTTCCTTTGATGAGGTGGACACATAAGGATTCTGTAAGTCCTCAGGCCAAGAATCTGCATGGAAATAGTCATTGTACAAAACTGTATGTACCAAACTACAATTCCGTTTTTTTATGAGGTTATTTGTGACCCAGATGAATGAATAGTACTTTCTCCCATGTTTCATGTTCACAGTTTCTGAAGACTTAAAACAGAATAAGGCTGATAGTTTTGCGAGCCAACCTTAAAATTCCTTGTCCTCAAAACTAGCCAATACCTAAGATGGAAACTGAGAACAAAGAAAAGAAACTGTTTTCATAAGTCAAAATTCAGCAGCAACAAATACTTTGAGGGAAGATGGAAAACATTTTCAGACAGGATTTACCACTCCAGTTATCCTGGTTAATTGATATCACCACCCAAATTTACTTTGGGCTTTGACAAGTTTTGACATTCATCTTCCTAAATGAATACAATTCTACACTTCCATAAAGAATGCTAAATGCCACACACACACACACACACACACACACACACACTGCTATTAAACCAAACTGAAACCCTATACCATGCTGGAAATCCTAAAGTCAAGTCTGAAGAATCAGCTTGAAGCCATTAATTACCAAATACAAGTCAAACCAAAGAAGAGTCATATTTATAGGTAAACAAAGAACTGACAGGGTGGCCCCAGTTATTTTCTTGAGCCTCCTTGGAAGGCAAAGTGTCTTGGGCGAGGCTGGCACCAGGTGAGATGGAGAAGGTGTGCTCAGTCTCTCGTGGCCTCTAGTCACCTGGGTTGCTTCTACCTGCTCAGCCACACCGTCCTGGTCGCCCATTTCCTTGTAGCTTTAACATTCCTAGGCAGGCAGGCTTCTTTATGCATCTGCCTTCCCAGGTAATACGTGAAAAAAAAAAAAAGTTTTGGTGTTTAAACTCCAAAGTGCAGCTTTACGGAGAATCTGCATAATGGAAATGTCAGGCCTGGATAAATAATCAGGGAGTTTGGATTCTTGTTCCAGCGCGGACACTAACCACAAATGTGATATTAACATAGGCATTTCACCTGCTTGGCCTCAGCTTTTTATTCTATGACACGAAGCTATTGAATGAATTGTACCAGTGATTTCCAAGCTATCTTTTCCACTTTTGTTTCCATGGAATGTGAGGTGGACGCCTCAGGTGTGAAGCGGAAGAGAAGCACAGCTGCTCGTGTGTGAGATGAGTGTGCTCTCCACCAAGACTCCGCCTCTGGTCATCACAGTTCCTCAGGTCATTCCAGTTCACTGAGCATCCGAAGCGTGATTTCCGGCTCATGCACAGGGCTCATGATCTTTGCAGTTGCTAAAAGGCAGAAACCCGGGCTCTGCTCCAAAACTTACTAAACGAGCCCAGGAAGAGGGGGCTCAGGGTCTGCATGTGGACAAGCACCACAGGAGGAGCGCGTACACACCAGCATCTGACCAGAGCAAAACACCAGGCCGGGTATTTCTCTTACTGGTTCTTAGTATTTACGACCCCCAAAGGCCCTTTGAGCCCCAGGGAAAGTGATGAACCTTCTCCCTAAGAGAAATGCAGTCACACACATGCACACTCACAAATATAAATGAAAAGGAAAAAAGGAGAGTAGAAGGAAAAATGGAAGCAAAGCTTTTGTACATGAGGAGGGGAAGAGAGATTGAAGAGATGGGAGGGGATGGGGGAAAAGGGAGCATCAAAATATGCCATGCACAGGTGCAAGTTCCCTAGGAAGGACGTGATCGTCACGTATATCTAAAATTAATTTTAAAACGTAAATGGACGTTTCCTAGTATTTCAGCAAGTTTGTGTAACAGGTCACGCATCCATGTGGTGTCTGTCCATAAGCATCTCCACGTCCGTATTTAAAACCTTTAGCAGACTGATGGCTTAGTGATACTCAGAGTGAGTGTGGCAATTTGGTAGAGTCTTTCGGGGGTCAGATCTCAGTGACCTGTATGCTAATATTGCACTAAACCAAAGGCTGCCTCTAGCACGTGCCCTCCAGCCCACTTCTCAAACTGTCCCCAGCATCGATACTCTCGTTTTTCTTAGTGACCAGGGCAGTGTTAGGTGGAACTCTCCTCGAGCGTGAATGCAGGGATGCTGGCGAAGTGGCCAGGCTCCAACTGCAAGGCCTTTCAGTCCCCCAGCGGTTCATTTCTCACATCATGTCTGCAGGCTTTCCCCTCCACGGGCCGAGAGGTCACGTCTCCCAACAGCGATGACAAAGCAACCTCATGGCCGGAAACACAGATGTTCTTCTGGGGGGACTGGGGAGGAAGCTCAGCTCTGGTTTTCAATTGGCCCAGCAATAAAACTCTGAGGCAGCGCCAGGCATCCCATACAGTGCTGCTGCCTAACTCCTTGTGGAGCCCAAGGTCCGGAGGGCTCGCCTCTGCCCGGCCTCGTTCATTCCTCACATGCCACACAGAAGGGCCAGGTGGAACGGGCTCTGGTATCCAGCAGAGGTGAGGTCCTGTGCTACCCAGATGGCTTCTTTCTTCTTCTCCTCTTTTCTTCTTTCATTCTTTTCTTTTCTTTTCCTCTCGCCTGCGATCAGAGTGATCTTGGCCTTGCTTCTGCAGCTGGCGGGACAGCAAAAGGCCCTCTGCAGTCAGCTCCCCACCCACTCACTCTCAGTCGGTAGGAAACCACCTAACGACATGAACAGTAACTAATTTGAAGTTTGCTTTTCATCCAGGCCCTAATAGGAGAGGCAGAATATGTTTGTGTTTGCAAGTTTTCCGTGTGGGTTAAGTAAAGATTGTTTGCTCAAGTTTGAAGCTTGGAAGGGAAAGAAAACACAAGGCCCATGCCTCATCTTGTCCTCTGGAGGCAGGCAGAAGAGCCATTGTTCCCAGCTCAGCCAACGCTTGTGGGCTTAGAAACCACCAGAGTCCCATCTCCAAGGTTTCTGAAAAATTTCTCCACAGACATATCACTGTCAGCAGCCATGGCAGGCTGTTTTGTTTTGCCTTTGATTCATTATTTATTGCCTAAGTAAATGACAATGGCAGTTGAGAATGGAAAGGGTGGTGAGAAGGAGTGAGATGCAGGAAACGCATTGCCACAAACAAGGGAAGTTGTTGAAAATGGAGAGACGTTCCTCTCCTCTGAAAGCCCAAGTGCCTTTCATTATCCAGCGAGGAGGGACCAAAAGCAAAATTATTTTTAAAGGTAAACAGAGAAGAGGAAAAGCAGTGCATTATCCGGAGATCCAGGGTGGGTGCTCACCCCCTATCACAGAGAAAATGTTGCCTTTTAATTCTTCATGGGTAAAATAGGGCTCACGGCACTGGGCAGGAATGTATTTGGAACTAAAAATTAAAATGCTTAATAGAGAAACAGAAGCCAGAGGCTTAACATAAAAACCTACCTTTCATAATCTCAAGAACAATAAATTCCTTGGAGCAATTCCCCTTCTGGCTGAGTGGTGTCCAAGCTGAGGATGCTGGCAGGGACCAGGGATTGCTGGGAATTCTGCTTTTGACCGTGGCATATGGGGTTAGTGGAATAGGTGGGATCTTCTGCAATCTGGATCTCCCCATGCTATGGTTTTCACAACAAAGCAGCAGCCTTTATTCTGAGTGCCCTAACTTGGTCCATTTGCCAAATAAAGGTCATGTGGGAGATAAAATGGTTCCACACCTCCCCATCCTGGAAAGGAAGGAAACCAAGCTCCTCAGCTTGGACCGCTGTCCTCTAGTCCTTGCTCATGGCTTAGGCTTCAGGTGCTCCTATTTTGTCCCCTATATTGCATTTTCTAGCAATTTCAGAAACCATCCTTCCTCCTCCTTCCTGCTCCCCTTGAGACCTCATGGCCTCTTCGTGACACTCCATCACCCGGGGCAGCACAAGCCTCACTCATTCTCTTCCCTTCATCTACTCCTCTGTATCTGTCAAGGATAGCTCAGGTATCGGCACGTCTAGGACATCCTTGTGAACAGCTAAACTGCTCCCTCGCACAGGCCCAGGCACCTGGGCAAGAGGTGCTCAAGAGAAAAGCCACGTCATGGAGACCGTTTTTGTGTTTATAGCCTCTACTAAGTCATATGCCCCTCCAGGGCAAATGCAGTGCTTTATTCCTCTTCATAGCCCACTACTAAGCACTTAATTGAATTAATTGTGTCAAAGAAGTGGAGTAGGGAGTAGTGCGAACAGCACTCAGCTGCGATTACCAGGCAGATGGGCAGTGCCAGCATGTTCTTTGGTGAGTCCCATGGCCCAGGCCGCAGGGCTTGTCTCCCCATTCCAACAAATGCCGGTTCTCACAGTCTGCACTCCGGGCTCCTTAAGCTGAACAAGCTTCCTCTCCAACCCCACCGCCTGGCAACTGCCAACAGCTGACAAGGAGGACGGCAGGGAATCAAGAACCAGACCCCTCTGCCTTTCCGACTCTCAGCCCCTCCACAGTCGCCTTAGATGCTTGCCTTAAACTTGAATTTCAGAAAATAAGCGTGAAGCAAGTCCATACGTGGGGGCATCGCTTATTTGACTGAGTCTCAGTCATCTCCCCTTTTAAGAACTCAGTAAATTGTCTAAAACATTAGACACACTTGATGAATAAGAATTAGTCAATTATCACCGCTATGATTTCTTTCCAACTCCTGATCTGATGTTTTGTGGCAGAAATGGGCAATTTCCTACCAACATGTGTGTCCCCCGGGTCATGGTGTGGAAATGCTGCAGGAAGAGTCTTCTCAGGTTGGGAACGTATCTTCCAGCCCTTGCATCTATTGTGGCCAAGTGACTCATTCTATCAACAAACTAGAAAAACACACGCATCTTCTTGTTGCAAGCACCTAGACGAGTGGTAGCGACCTCGCTGCAGTCTTCTACTCCCACTGCCCGACCGGGACGGCCAACAGCCCAGAGCGAAAGGCTGGCACAGAAGGTGCCCCCCTCATTGTCACCATAGTGTTGCTGCCGTAACTGCTCAACCCTGCCTTCACAAGGCAGGGCAAAAACAAACACAACACCATGTTCCAACACAAGGTTATTTGTAGAAAAAAGGCAGAAGGTCGTATGCAGCCAACAGGGTGTAATTTGCCAACCCTTGTGCTAAAGGAGAGCAGAGCATGAGATGAAGAGGCAGAGTGGGAAAAGGAAAAAGCCTATCCCCTTTCTTTTGTGCGAATGTACTGTGGAGGGACTTAAGACAAGGCAGCTTGGGCCCAGTGTGCCGGAGAGTGGCAAGGTTTTATTTAACTTGTAATTGCACATCCATCGTGGCCTGGTACCCGGCACTGCCTGCAGTTTGATGCGGGTGGGGGGATCGTGGAGGGAGAGTAGTGTGGTGGACACTTCAGCAGACAGAGCTCAGAGGACAGGTGCACCCTCAGCACAGTCGTCTTTGCCCTCAGACACTAAGGAATTGTAAGTGGGTGATGGTGCTGAGCGTGCTTTCCCGTGCAAACAATAGCAAACCCAAAATCTAAACCAACTGACTTCAATAACGAAGGGAAACGTCCCATTTAGCTGTCAGACTGTGTGATGGGGTTGAGGAACGGTTGATCGGGGCCCTGGTTCTACTTGCTTGAAATTCCCTTGTCTTTTTCCTCCTCCATGTGACAGTGATGTCTTCAGCCAGTGTCCCTTGCGGTTGAGGAAGACCCAGACTTCTGCATCTTCGCTCAGGAGGGTGAGGTCCTGTCCTCTGCCCGTAGATAGGTCGGGCCTCTGGCCTTCACTGTCTGGTCAGGTCGAGTGGGTTGCTTAGGACCCAACTATGTGCCCAGGGGGACGAAAGAATGCTGACCGGCTTACGCTGCTCAGGACCCAGCCAGTCTTCAAGCTGCCCGCGGAACAGGGAGGTGTGGATGCAGCTGGAAGACCACCACCACGTCCACATGCTCCTCGGACGCCTGCGCCTCCCTCGCTCCCCTGCGGCCTCTCCAGGCACAGCATCGCTAGCCTCTGCGGGCAGACTTCAGGCTCCTCTGCCCCACCAGCCCACCGGAGTCTGCTTTGCTGGTTTGCAAGAAATCATTCCCTGTTGATCCGGAAGCAACAGCGAAACAGGGAGTTTAATCATTCTCCAAGTCGTTGCTGCCAGGAAGTGGTGCAGCAGTGCACGCAGCTCCCGACTTCATCCGAGGCTCTGGGCTCTCCCCATAACGTCAGCCACCCCAGAAATGAGCGAGCGGTGAGGTCGCCATCACCCCGCCTGATCCTGATCGCCTGATCGCCATCTTACAAAAGCCGCTCTGAACAGGTGCTCCGATTTCCTCTCCCATACGCAATGTTCACTGTGAATACCGACCCTACAGGTGGAGTTGGAAAAAATGCGGAGTGCATCTTCAAAATCTTCTCAGTGCCTAAGCACAATCCTTGCACTGGATAGAGGGGAGTGTGTGAGTGTGTGTGTGTTTCTAGTTCCAGTGCTTTTATTTTTTATTAGCACATATTTGCAGTGCATGGTTACATTCCTCATGGGGAGCTGGAACATAGGCACAGCACGTCTTTATACCTTTTTATCCCCTTCCCTTCTTTCCCTCCCTCTCCTTCTCTCTTGGGCCCTTTCCTTTTGGAAAAGAGCTACCTCCTGTTTCTTAGTATCTAATTTTCATTTTGCTCTTTCAAAATCCTAAGCAGTTGCCTGCCTGGGTTCCCCGTAAGTGTGACAACTCTAGAAGTCTGGGCAGGGGTGAAGATTATGCAGATTATGAAACTCTCAGTTCCTACCTACATCCTCCTCCAGGGGCTGGGCAGTAGCACCATGTAGTAGAGGGTTAAGTGCAAGAGCAGAAAGTGAGACAATTCCAAGTTTACTACTCACCCTGCCTGAATAAATAACTGACCTCTCTAAATCTACCTTCTCCTACCTGTGAAGTTGGAAATATGCATCCTCATCTATCATTGTAAGTCTGACACATAGAACACATTCGAAACATGTTCCCTGCTATGCTTTATCATAAATATTAATTTTCATTTTTATGACTGTCACAAATATTAATCAGAATCAGCACTTTACCCCATGACCAAATTTGTTCTACTTCTTCACTGTTGAACATTAGCTGCATATGATCTCCATCTGCTTAATATGCTGCCTTTGGGAATTTAAGCTTTAATTTAGATAAAGGTCTATTTCCCTCTTTCATATAAAAAGAAAATAAACAAACAGATGCAAAACATATTTTTTAATATCTTGGCTATTTACTTTCTGATTTATGGTATCCAGCTCTGTGTTTAAAGTTTTTATTCCATTTCTCTTTTTGTTAGCTAAAGTAGTATATCTTCTTAAAATTTCCCTTGGTAATTACTTTTGGTGCTTACCAAGTCCAAGAAACGAAGACACAAGCCCTGTAAGGAAAATGTCATCTGTACCCAGCCCGCAGATCCGGGTTTCCATGGGCTTAACCTGAAGCTCTGGTCTGCTTGGTGCTTCAGCGGTTCCTCCCAAGGGCCACAAAGCTAATGAAACATGTTGCAGCCCTAACGTCTACTTAAGCAAATTGAATGTGGTCATCCAGGAGAATTACTCCGTTGTCATAGAAACGCTTCTACTACTTAGGTCAGGGAGAAAGGGGAGAAAAATTGGCAGCAAACTCTACAGCCCAAAATAAAGTTGTGGAAGGAATGAAGCAGCGACAGCTACATGATTTGACTCAGCATGGAAGGACACACCTGGAAGGCAAGGGGGTCCCCACCACAGTTCTCAGGAGCCCCAGGGGACATAAGGATGAGGACTGAAGCAATGGACTCACAGAGCGGGGAACCTTCGAGAATGCCTAGGAGGTCCAGCCCGAGCCTTTCACTTTGCAAATAAAGAAACAGAAGCCTAGAGAGGTGAAGTAACTTACGCAAGTTCACACAGAAGGGGAAACACGATCCTGCTTTATGTCCCTGGGCTCTTCCTTCTTATTATTCTGTCTCTGGGGTACAGGACAGAAAGTATTATCCAAAAGACCTTATGGGGTCTTCGCTGTGATCTTAATTTATTTATAAAAGCTGTAAGACAATGACTCGATGCAGAAAGAGGGAGTCAGATTAATCTTGAACTAGTTCCAGGACAGGGCAGTTATCAGACAAGTTGGAAAGACCTCAGTCCTCATACACCAACTACACAATGCCTTTGTGGTAATGCTATGCTGTGCTGGCCCCTGGCACCCACAGATGTTCTGATCAAAAGGCTTAGGCCACTCACAGTTCTCCTAAAAGTAGAACACCTTATCTTTACACATAAGCCAAGAGTCTAAAACTTTCTGGTTCCATGGGATTTATTCTCCACTTCATAAACCTTAGAACTTATGGGAAAGTTATGGTATGAACTAGTAAGAGCTGCCACCTGATTTTAACACGATGATGCTTTCAAAACCAAGCAAGTGACAGGATTGCAAAACAAGTGTTATTTGCCACCCACAAAAATGGAGACATTAAGTAGTCACAAAAAGGGGAGGGGACAGAAACCAAGCAAGAGCATGGACAGGTCTCATAACCAGGACACTGGTTCCTCTGTCCACAGCTGTATGAAGTGCGTACCTAGGTTAATGTCACTGTGCCATGGCCATCTCACCAGGTGCCAACCATGTGATTTGCCAGGTCAGGACCAGATCTTTGGGCATATCCAAATGGTGGTCTTTGCCTTTTCTGGATGAACTTTTCATGGGCTCAGAAGAATCCCTGGTCTTCAGTTGACTGCAGAGGAAAGGTGCCAGGGCACCTCATTCTTGGGGCAGTATCTCTCCATGACTAGGAGGCCTTTGATTATCCAGACTAAAGCCCTTTGGACCTTGCAAGCCTTAAGTGAGAGCCTACTTTCTGGTGGTCATGGAGGGAAGTGACTAAGAAAAAAGAGACCTCAGAGAGGCATGAGGACATCAGTCCATACCAAGTGACGTGCCCTGGTACTTACTACATAATGGTCTCTATTTCTCTAATCGTGCTGACAACTGGGCCTTAAATTCCACATTCCACCAAGCGCCCCATGGTAGATGGATAGCAAGGTGGCTGGATAAGAGGGATGGGTAACAGTGGCAACGTAGAGAAACTTTAAAACAGAGACAACAGAGGAACACATTCATGCAGTCATTCATTTGTGGGACCGAAGTTTGTTAGGCAGCTATTACTTACCCGAATTCAGAGCTGCAAAAACGTCAAGGCCCTGGGCTTCCTGGACCTTAGATTCTCTTGGCAGGAAAGAGAAAATAAAAACTCAAGCTTTCAGGGCTTGGTCTGCCGGCTGCCAGGCACAGCAGTCACGGCATAAGGGTGTGAGGACAAAGCTGCTTATTCACGTGGCCATGATGGCTGGGAAGGACAGCAGTGCCAAGAGGAAGGGGTGGGGCCAGATATGCACTCTAGGCTATGCTTCTGACTCACCTGGACACCTAGAAGAGTGCTCCACCACTCTCTGGGGGATACCAGAGCCACCCAATTGAAACCTCAGCCCCACCTTCACAAACATATAAACTAAGACCTCAGTGCCCATCAGAGTTCAGTATTGAATCCATCCCAGGTAGAACATGAAGAACAGCTGCTGCTCACCACCTGCTCACCCTGTGCTGTTTACATTATGATTTCATGTTTTGTTTGTGATCATCTGGGGAAAACAAGTATTATTTGTCTTGTTCTACATGTAATTAAATGAGAATATCAGCGGCCGAGCTTATAAGACTGATAAGTGGTGACACTGAAGTCCAAAGTCAAGTTTATGTGACTTCAAAGTGCGTGGTCATTTCATCATCACAGGAAACCAGGTAAGGACCAAGTCAGAACAAAGATGGAGCCAATAGGGGGAAGAGGAACAGGCACATCGCACATCCAGCAACAGGACCTGCCAGGAAGGGGGACTCTTGCACCTGGGTGACAGAATCAGAGGAAGGGCACAAGTGGGCAACTCATATTGCCCATCTCTCCCACTGACTTTATGAAACTCAGACATGCATGCAGCATGGAGAAAGGCAAGATCAGGGCAAAGTCTGCAAGTGAGATGGGCGTGGGTGTGAGTGAGCACAGTGAAGGTCCTCACAGAGCCACAGGGCCAGTGGCGGACCTCGCTTTCCTAACTGCCCTCTGGCCACGCAGCTGGGAGCCTGCGAAGGGTTCGCAGACAGACACACTCCTCTTCTCCGCAGTGTCTCTCTGAGTGGGACTGTCGGGTCCCACAGTGGGGCGACTTTCTCCAGACCAAGGACTGAGCAGCTGACTTGTAGATCCAGCCAGACGCCCAGTTCAGGTAGGCAGACATTGTACAGATACTGCACATAGCCCAGTGATTTCCAGAGGAGGGATGAGCTACCCTCTAGAGTTTACTATTCTATAAACACCATATGCACATGTGCACAAATAAAAGAAGCAGATTATAGCATCATCAGAAAACCACAGAGGAAATGTTTTCAGAGGGATTAAAACATTTTGTGAGGCTTTAGATTTGTTTGTTTGGTTTTCACAGTACTGGGGATTGAACCCAGGGCCTCAAGACACTGAGTTACACTCCAGCACTTTTGTTTTTTCCAGACTAGGTCTTGCTATGTAGTCCAGGATCTCCTTAAACTTGAGATTCTCCCTCTCGGCTTCCTACGTAGCTGGAATTACAGTCATTCACCTCCAGGCCCTGCTCACTTCAGTGGCAGGAATTGGCGAGGCAGTAACTGGGAAAAGCAATCAAGTAAAGAAAAGCAGTAGGAAACTATAGCTTATGTTTATGAGTCGTAAATCTTTGCTTTGAATGCTTCTTAAGGAAGAAGGTCTGGGGACAGGGAGCTATTTCCATGCTCTGTTTGATGATTTTCCAGATTGAAAGTTTAGGTGTATTTTGGAAGTAGAAAAACACTTAAAATATTTGAAAATTCCCTGTGTAACAGATGTTTGCTCAAGAAAACGGTTCTGCTAGTTCCTTCAGAAGCACCCGCTGTTGGTTTCCAGAAGAAGCCACGCCCAGCCAGCTTCCGGCCAGTCCTGGGCTGACTGTATACACCGGAAGTCCAGATGCCGGCTCTAGCTGACACCGGAAGTGGCCCTTCCATCTGTCCCCTAGTAATTAACACACGTCCCACCATGGGGCTGCTTAGCCTGGTGGTGGGGCACAAGCTGAACTGCAGGCCACCGGTCCTTCAGAAGGCCACCAGCGAGGGGTGACAGCCCCACATGGGCAGAGAGAGGGCCTCGGTACATGTGACGTCAAAGCAGCTTCCTAACAAAAATTGCTCCATGGCTGATTAAACATTTGAATGAGTTCAAAATCAAACTGTGTGCATACAACCATGCCCCAACACACATATGCTCTGCAGTGACAATCATTTTGGCTTAGTCACTCAGGCTGGCTACAAGTGCTCTCCTGATTAGGGCTGGTCACACACTGCATGGCCACTTTGTGACTAAGAATCAGAGTACGTTCTTTGCAGATTACTGCTTCCCCAACCAGCTAGGTAAGTTCACCTAGAGACCTAGTTAAGGCACTGCAAACCATTGGTTTGTGAGGGCATGTTTAACCTATAATAGGCTTATTTTATGTAGCCTATATTTTTCTTTAAGTCTTGAATTGCCTATAACGTTTTTGAAGTCAGGAGATCATACACAAAAATCTAGAGTTCAGAAGGTTTTTTTTATATTCTGGAGACCTGACATTAATGAGTCAATTGGCCATATTTCTGCATGGCAATCATCATTTTAAGATGAATTACAATTGCCCCCTTTTGAAAGAGCATGAGCTCTCCAACCTGCTGCAGTCTTACAGCCTGAATTATATTATATCCAATGAGTTTCATGCATTTCTATTACCTGCCTGGTCCCCAAACACATGATGTGCAACCCCTAGTCTAGAAACCACATCATAAAATGATCCGAGAATTATAATGCAGTACTTAGGAGTATGAGTTGTGGAACCAGGCCTACAAGGATTTGAATCTCTACCACCTACTACTTGGATGAAAGTTACTACCTAATTTCCATGATCCTCAATTTTCCCACTGGTAAAATGTTGGTAATACCTATCTCGCATGGCTTCTGAATAAGTATAAAACTAGATTGTGTTTAGCACAATGCCCCTTATATCCTCACCTTGAAATAGTAGTTGAGGTGCATTTCATTAAAAATCCCTTCTTCTTGGGGAAAGACTGTGCTTCTTTGACCCATGGAAATCATCCTTACTCCTGTGACTGATTTGGGCCCATGGTACGCAGGCAGGAGTGAGAGGTGTCAGTTCTTCGGGAACTCTTAAAGCTGCTGGATACTTTACCTCTCTCTCTGCAGCCCTGAAACCAATGCTGCTCCAGACCAGGACCCACTGGATCCCTGGGTCCAGGAGGGACAGCTGTGTCGTGTGGAGGAGAAACTGTCCCTGACTCATAGAGCCCTGGGAGAGGGAGGAGAAAGAAACCACTTCCACTCTAGACCATTGAGATTTCAGAGTTGTCTGCTACTACAGAACAGCCTAACTCATGCTAGCTGACAGTGTGGTTGTAACAATTTCATCATCATCATCATTCTCGTAATTATGGCTATTATTCATAATGATTGCCTTTGCCAAGATTCCCTTCATTTTCAGCACTCCTAGCAAAGATGGCGGGAGATCCAGAAGAGCAAGAGACCCCAAACTCTGCCCTATGTTGTCAGGTCCTCTTTCCTTTCCATCCACTGGCCAGTCTGACTGTCCCTGACCTCACTGCCCCACACTCACATGACCACAGCTTTGGGAAATGAAAACACCGCATCATTCCTCTTTACGCTAACACTGCTTCCCTTTTTCAATGTGAAAGGAACCACAACTTTATTCAGATTTCTTTGAGATATGTAAAGAACATTCAGTTATCTCTACTTTGTCATCTTTCTCCAAAGCGATTACCCTTCTACCGTAGGAAAAGCATTATCTTTAGTGAAGTCCTGAAAATGTAGTCTGATTCAATGATGTAAAACTCAAATTAGTAAACAGGACCTGAAAGTTCACCCTGTTTGTGAAAACAAAGTTTTCTTAGGGCATAGGCATATTCATTCAATTACATACTTTAGGAGTAATTGAAAAATATAGTGAATATTAAAATTTTTAAAAATTTATTATAGTAAAAGACATATTGCCATTAATGTCTTTCAAAATCCTCCCCCTCACTTCCAACATACTTATCCCAGAACCCCTGCCACTTTCCGGAAGCGGTTCTGGGAGTCCTTTCCTCAGAGTCTTCGGTTGAGCTATTGTGGCTGCCTCGTTGCCCTGGTTGGATTAAAAATGTTTACCTTTCATGGTCATTTTGCCTTTAAGAAAGAGGTTGAAGTCCTAGAGTGCCAGATCTGGCAAATACAGTGGGTGAGGATGCACTGTGATGTTCTTCAAGGCTCCCTTCCTGTTAGATGGAGCAGGGCACCAACATCCTGTATTTGAACACAGGTCATAAAGACCCTCAGGAAAGAAGGCTTTAGGCTGCTTCAGAAGGTGGCAAGAGCAATGGGATAAGTGTGTTCAAAGCGAGGGGAGGATTGCAACGGGGTTAATGGCCATGCGACTTTTATGAGAATAGGTTTATTTTCAGTTTTTTATTACTACATATTTGTATTACATGATTACGTTTCTTGGGGGAACTGCTACACATACCTAACACATCTCAATTCCTTTTTCATCCTCTTTGTCCTCCTCCCTCCCTCTCCCTGCATCTCTTGATCCCTTTCCTTTGGAAAAGATCCATCTCCCAACTTCCTAATTTCTTTTATTTTGCTCTTTATTTATATTTTTGGTTTCTCATATAAGAGAAACCATTAATTTCACTTAACCCTATGGTATCCACTTTCCTCCAAATGACTCAAGCTTATTCTTCTTTATGGCACAGTAGAACTGTTTGTGTGTAAACATCACTTCTTTATCCATTCATCTGTTGGTGGCCACATAGGCTGCTTCTGAAATTTAGCTATTATGAGTTGTGCTGGTATAAATACGGGTGTGCACGGGTCACTGTAATATGATGAATTTAACTCTTTTGGGAAGATACCTAGAAGGGGAATAGCTGGTTCAAATGAAATTTCTAGTTTTAGGTTTTTGAGGTATCTCCATCTGATTCCCATAGTAGCTGTACTAATTCACATTCCCACCAACAATATAGAAGAACAGAACTGAAATGTTAGAGTGCATTCAGTTCATTAAACTTAAAACATTTGCTACTAGCTCTTTGCAGAAAAACATTTGCTGGTCATTGATGTAAAACAAATCAAAACAAAAAGTAAGCCTTTTCTTTCAGTAAATGATCAGTCTCTTTGGGGAATTTCTTAATATTTCAGGGGTTGTGACCACTGGCACAGAGCTGATGCCCACAGGAGTGGACTGCTCTCACTGGAGTGTGCTGTTGGTACTCCTGCTGCAGCTGGTGACACTCATGGTCTGGCTTCCTCTTGTCTGCTCCCGAGCTGGACTTTCTCCCAGTGAAGACGCCACCAAGGGCCAGTTCCAACTCCCATGAGGCCTTCACCCATAGGACGCCCTCCTGACAAAATCTCTCGTCACCTCCACACCTGTCTCAAGGGCACACTGTATGTTCCTATTTTTCATCATGTTTTTATTTATTTTTATTAATAGTTTACAATACATAGTGAATACATTCATCATGTGGAATTGGTACATATATATATCACATCATCCTTTTCTCATTGTCCCCTTATCCCGCAAAGAATGGACATCATCAGGATCTCAGGAAACAACAAACACTGGCCATGTTGCTGAGGTTGGGGGACCTTCCTGCATTGTTGGTGGGAATGTAAACTAGTACACCCACTATGGAAATCAGTGTGGAGAACCCTCAAAGAAACAAAACCTAGAAATTCCATTTGACCCAGTGATTCCCCTTTTAGGTGTCTTTCTGAAGGAGTTACAGATATCATATTACAGTGATGCATACACACCAATGTTTATAGCAGCACAATTCATAATAGCTCAATCTTGAAATTGAATTACATGTCCATCAACAGACGCATGGATAAAGAACATGTGACCTCTATCCACTATGGAATCTTACTCTGCCATAAAGAAGGATAAACTTAAATTATTTGTAGGCAAATGGATGCACCTTGAGACCATAATGCTAAGTGAAATAAAGCAGATACAGGATAAGTATCACATGATTTCTCTTACATGAGAAACCCAAAATATAAATAATTTAAAGAGCAAATTACAGGACACAGGGAAGTAGACTTTGTGGTGTGCTCTTCATAGGAAATAAAAGTGGGCCACACCTAGGCTTTCCCTCTACTCACCCACACGGTGGTGCCAGGTTTCAAGTGGGTTAGACAATTTATAAGGAAATCCCCTTCCAGAACCCTAAACAGAGAGAAAGGGCAAAATCCCTCTTCACTCTCAGCACTCCTTTGAATTCCTTGTTCTTCCTCTCTCTAAGATTTTATTCTAAAGGAGGGAAGAGGAGCACATAGCTGCCCATCTGCTGCTGCCACCCCAAATCCACCCAGCTGATGTATTTCCACTTTGCTCTTCTTGCATACTCAGAATGTCAAGCACTAAAATCCCATAACCAAGCCCACTGTCTCCGGCTCTTACTATATTAAAAGGCTGGATGGTGGGAATATGAGAAACTAGAGACATTTATAGCTAAATGGATGCACATTGAGGCGATACTCTTAAGTGAAATAAATGGGACACACATGTGTAAATACCGAATAGTTTCTCTGGTGTGAGAAACTGAAAGTCTAAATAAGGACTAAAAGGTACAATAGATAATGTGAAATAGGAAGAAAAGGGGCAAAGGGGAATGGGAAGTGGGAGGGGTAGGGGAAAAGATAGAAGGGAATGGGATTAATATGAGAAAATGGAAAAATGGTAACAAAGTCTTTGTAAATAGGGAGGGATGGAGGGGTTGAAGGGAGGGCAGGGGAAGGGGGAAAAATAAGAACCAAGAGAGACTATGTAAAGGTGCAAATTTCCAATGATGAATGTCATTATATTGTATACCTAAAATGTACCAATAAAAGGATAAAAAAAGAGAATATAAAAATTTGGTGTATTAGTTTCTCTGAAATGTGAGCTGGAAGACTACTATTTTGTTGTGTCTTTGAAAAACTCTCATGAGGGTGTTAGAGAGGCTAATGTTTTTTCTTTTCTTTCTCTTCTGCTGAAACACATAGTAGATGCAGCTCTTGGGCTTTCAGGGAGGAAGTCGTATGCACTGAAAAGCGAACACAAAGAGCACAGTGAAAGCATTCAAAAAATATTGCTCACAAATTATTCACAGGATCAAATCCATTCAGAGGGAGCAGATATCCACAAAAAAACACAGAAGAAAATAATTATGGACCTTGTCCACTGCTTTTAAGCCTCCTGTTGGTCAAACCTGCTGGATCTGACCCAGCAGACGAAGCATTTGAGAACGTGAGGCTGGCATTCAAGTAAATGGGCATTGCTCAGCCCAAGTCCTCCTGTCTTTAAAATGAAGCTGCTTAACAGGATGCTGGTAAGGGCACTGGGAGCTCTGGACTCCACCTCGGAATGAATCAGGGTAGCCTAGGCATAAGAGAGCGGTCTGCAGGCTGGGGACCTAGCCCTGACCCTGGGCCTGCTGCTCCTGCAGACACCTGCCCATGGCCATTCTACGGCTCACTTCATCGTGTACCTCTGGCCTTCAGGGACCTGAGCCTCCGCTTTGCATTTGATTATTTCTTCCCGCCCAGACCACATTGGTTTACATTGCGGGTTTGCCACAGGCAAAAAATAGCAGTCCCAACCACCTGCCCTTTAAACAGACAAACCTGAAAATTTATTGCTTGAACTAAAAGGACAATTGCTTTACCCGGAATACCACACATCAGAAAAGGTGGATATCAGTGGAGCAGGCTGTCAGCACCGACTACACACCTCTCCCCTTACCTCTCCTGTGACTGGACAGTCCAGCCCTGGTCCCTGGTCCTGATCCCATAAAAGCAACTCCAGACTGAAGTTGCTCAGAGTCCCTGAGACCCCTGAAGCCCCCGGCAGTGTCCTCCTCGGTGCCCATGGTATTCGTCCTCCTGGCCGAGGGGCTCCAATGCACACTGACGTGCCCTCACATGCGCAGTGGTCGTTCTGAAGCTACTCTGGCAAGTGCGAGCCACTGGAAAGAGATTAAAGTTAAATATTTACCAGACTGTGAGCCACGGGGAGAATCTGGGGTTGGTAATCATTTCATCAGTGCCTGCTGTTAGCGTGCGACTTGAGCCGACTAGTGCCATCGAGACACGGAGGAGAAAGAGGGGAACAATGTGTCTGATTTGCAGCTTTTGCCACAGCACTCCTAAAGTTTCTTAGCGTAGAGCTCATGCCATTTCCATAGTTACTGAAAAGGGCCTCTTCCTTCAGGGAAGGAGCTGAGGGTGGTCCTGTACCTGTGGTCAAAATGACAATCGGAATGAGTATCACATGTCCGCCACTTTCCCCCGGGACTGTCACACCTTGTAAACATGGGTGAAAACTTTCTCATTTTACCCACAGAGAGCGTGAAAGGTTGAGACCTTCAGGGTCATGCGAGAAAGCTCCAAGGGACGGGGAGGACAACCAGCAGACCCCAGGGACAGGTCTGAGCCTGAGGCGAGGGAGAAAGCCAGAGTGCACTGGGGAGAAATGTCACACACCGGATCTCATCACTCAACCCCAAACCAGCCCAGGAGGCAGCAGAAGGTGAGGCGATGACTTCCCCTGGAATACTAAATCCAAAGAGAAGGAATAAGCAGTAATCAAGGTCAGGAAAAGACCTCTTCCATCGAGAAATGGAGTAAAACTTATAAAGCAAGTCAGTCTGAGGTAGGCTATGCCTGGCTCATTACTGAGTATTAATAAGCATCCTTCACTTTCAAGGACCTTACTACATCACGAAGAATCTGCAATGCGTCAGTAATCGGATGACAGGTATTTCAAAGATCACTAGCCCAGTAACTATTGTCTTTAATCAGAGAACACCGGGAAGTAGGCAGTGCTTAAATAAAGAAATGAATTTCTAAATAATGGAGATGCAAAGACTAATGTGGGGATTTTAGTTAGGTGTAAGCACAAGGAAAGGGGAAATAGAGTCAGGAGGGTGATGTAAGGAGTTAAGGCATTGCTCTGTCTTAGACAATCAAAAAGACACAGTTGCTCATTTTTTTCTGGCTATATAAATAATTTAACAAATACCATTGATAATTCAACTAAGTACTCTGTTAGATCCTCAAGCCTAAGAATTTGGAACAAAAATAAATAAGTGGTTTCCCTTGCTCTGGTCTGATATCCCCAGAATTCAACCTCCCTGTGGTGGCATTAAGAGGCGAGACCTTTCAGGACGTGACGCTGTCCTTGGCACTGAATCGATGCCCTGATGAAAGAAGTTCCAGAGCAGGTTTTCTCTCCTGCTTTTCTGTTCTTTCTCCCTGTAAGGACACAGAGTTCTTGCTTTCCAGGGACAGAAGCACCAAGTTCATCTAAGAATGCAGAGCAGGGTCTCACCAGACACCCGACCTGCTTGATCCTGGACTTTCAGGGCTCTGGAGCTAGGCAAAGTAGATTTCTGTTTCTTCTAAAATCACTAAGACATCACTGCCTTCAGCATGCATCTAAGCTACAGAGACACATATAACCCAGAAGGCCTCTGGATTTCTTTTTCCATTGAAAAGGGACGTGTGAAAGGGCGTCTAAGGTGTAGGAGAGCATTCTCCTCCTTTTTGGGCAATGACTGAAGTCAGGTCTCTCTCACCCCAGCACACATACTTCTTTTACAGTTTCCATAAGGACTGTGGATTTATGTTGGGAGACAAATTATCATCAAATTCCAAAATCAAAGTGTGTGAAGGAAACACTAATATTTCCAAGCCTTGGGGACTCCAGGAAAACATTTCCAGGGGTACACCCTACATACAAGCAAGGGACGTGCCACTTGGCTCTGTGGCCACCCGTCCTTCATCTGGACTCTCACACACAGTTCAGCTCTTTATCATGATGCCTGCCAACTCTGCCTCGGTTGTCAAGTTGGTCTTCGTCCCCCAAGCAGGTTACAGCAGCCTGAGCAGCAGGTACCCCATCTTCAGCTTCTCTTGTTGGGTGTACAGGAGTTACAACACCCTCCCGCCTCAGCATCCAGCTTGACATAATGCAGGGCAGTGCCTGGTCGCAGCTCCTTACCTGGCATAAACCGGAAGATGCTCAGGTAAGAGAGAGAAGACTAAGAATGCACGTATTTGGCAAGGAGAGATTGGGAGGGTTTTGCCGTTTTAATGGTACGTCTCATATTTTTAAAAGGGCGGAGTTTTCAGAGAGGGGGACAGGGGTGGCCTAGGGGAGCAGGCCGCTGGCCGGGCCCCAGTGTCCTGCCCGCCTGGTCACCTGCTGGCAGGCACCAACAGTGCTGGTTCCCCTTCAGTGCTGCCTCACTGCGAAAACCATTAACCCAGCGAGGAAAGAACCAAGAAATGGAAGCGCTGGCTAACTGTTCACCGAGACGGGTGCTGTCCAGCTGGACACTGGCCTCTGCCTGCAGAGGTCTCTGGTGCCCATGAGGGGCGGCAGGTGCCACAGTCCCCGTCCTTAGGAAACCTGAGGGTTCAGAGGTGGCTCCGGTCTCCGCCAGGATACCCACCTGTGTCTCCCTCTGGTTTTCACTGGCTTGTTCACCACTTGCTCTTCCGGGTGTTATTGAGAGTCTTTGCTCCACAAAACCAGATAACATTAATAAAATCAGATCCCCCCCAGCATCCAGAACCCCTGAGCGATGTCAGGGCCACATTAGGAAAGAAGGGGAGAATCCAGAGGAGAGAAAGCATTGCTCTGTTTGGGCTCACTTCTGAACACGGTTCTTACTCCCCCAAAGTATCTGTCCTTTGTTTGTTCATCTCTGCACTCCCGGGCACAGTCTCCTCCAGAGCCTGGGCCGCCCGCTTTTCTAAGCCTGCAGAGGTTCCGGTTTGCGAGCCTCACTTGGCTTGCAGAATGAAGGTTTGTTTGGGTTTGGCTGTTATTAGAAAAGACAGTGGGTCTTTTAGCTTTTTTCCTGCTGTCTCTTTTTTTCTCCATGGGATTTGCTTTTTAAAAAACATCTGAAGTCCCTGAGTTATGGGCAGTGCTGAAACATGTAAGCAAACATAAACTTCCAGGCCCGGCTCGGCAGGAGGCTATACATCATGCACATGCACTGTAACCCTCACTGCTGCACGGGACACAGCAGGGACGGGGCCGGGGGCGGGGAGAGCTTGGGGCTCACACCTTCCCTTGCGCATGCGCGGAATCTGTGTTAAGGGAGAGCTCGTGGATCCCAGGGGTCTGCTGAGTACCCTTTCTTCCCTTTCCCTGCTGTCACCCTGCCTTCTAACTTACCAACTCTCAGAAGGCCTCTTCAGAGTCGGCCTCCTGCGTCAGTTCCTCCTACTGCCCATCTCCCGCTGCCCTCCGAGCTGAAGCACAAGGTGCCCCTCTGCCTTCCCCGTGTTTACCAGGCCCCGCTCCAGTTTCTCTCTCCTCCTAACCTGAGGTCCCGGGAGGGTCAGATAGCGTGCGTTGGAACCCTGTGTGTGGCTGTGTCTCGATGTCCCCCAAAGCCTCATGCGGTCGTCGGTGGGGCTTGCCGGAGGCGGCTGGATCTAGGGCGTGTGAGGCTGGGATTGAGTCGGGGCGCGATGCTAGGACTAGGGTGCCACGCCCTGGGGGTGAGCGTGACCAGTTCTAAGGGTGGGCAACCTGCGTGAGACGGAAGGGACAGGAAGGGGGTCACTGCTTGTCACTCATTTGCTGCTTGCTGCCTTCTGCCACACACACCACCCTGCCGTGGAGCCAGCCAACTATGGACTGGAACCTCTACAGACTGCGAGGTGAACAAACCTTCCCTCTTTTTACTTTGGGTGTTCGGTATTTTGTCTACACAGCGAGAGAAGCAGCTGAGCCACCCTGTGAATCTCTAGAAGTCAGCTCGGTGATGGTATCAGCTCATCTCTGTTTCTGAAATGGAATGTCTGAGGCTGTAACTTTGCAGGGAAAGACATTGACCCAGCTTGCAGTTCTCAGGGTTCACGGGCATGGTAGTGACATAACCCTGGCTACAGCGAGGAGCTGGCAGCTGATGACATCACGGTGTCACAGGTGTCACAAGAGGGGGCGGCCACGTGGCGGGCCAGGAGCATGGTGCACCTGCACTCCCGGAGAAGCACAGAATGGGTCAGCCCCTTCCATGGTCACACCCCAGTGAGCAAGGACCCCCACAGCACCCCACTCCTAACCTCTCACACTGGGGTCCACGCTTCTCATGCACAAGCCCCAGGGACACTCAAACTGTACTCCAACTACAGCCGTGACCGGTACTCAGTAGGTATACAATAGATCGCTGATGAACACACGAACTTAGGGTAACAGCTGATATTTGCTCACTGCTTCCTATGTGTCGGACACTGCAGTCAGGGTTTTCCACACAGTCACTCATTTAATCCTTGGAAAACAGTGAGTTCAGAGCCGTGGCCACAGGGAGGTAAAGTGAGCTGCTCAAGCCCCACAGGAAGGGCTGAGGCAGGACATGGGGCATATGGCCAGAGTCTGGGCCCCTTCCCACTCCCCTCTTGAATGGGTAAGAGGGCTCCAGCACCGGGGGGGGTTTGGGGGTCTTCTTACCAAGCACATTCAGAATGTCGTGTTTCACAGCTGATTGTGAATATTTAGATGGAACACTGTCAACATTAATTTCACATCTAGAATAGAATTTTAGAACCGAGAAGGCTGAAAAGTGTATTTCCTATAGGTTTTGAAACTTTCTTAACAGCAGGCTATCTTGTTTCCTGGGGGAAATCCTAGCAGATGCTCAAGAGCTAGAACAAATGCCAGTGGGTTGGGGTGAAGGATGCCATCTTGCTCCACAGGGGCTCCTGACCATCTCCACAGGCCCGTAAGATTCAGCCTCCAGTCACTGCTCCAGCTCTGATGCCTCCAAACCAAAGGAGTCCAATACCCTACATTACTTGCTGAATGCAGTGGATCTCCAAATACAATGAATAATTTGCCCAAGGACAGAAAGTGACAGAAGCCAGGTTGCCTTGCTCCAAAACCAACATTCTTCCCAGCATGTCACACCAAAGAATTGATTCCCAACCCTAGCTTCATGCTACAGAGATTGTCCTAGAGACACAGTGAAATTCTCAAAGCAAGGGTGATCATTTATATGAAAAATGACAATGCCATATTTTTGATATTGGATAATAAGATAATGTCAGTGCTGAGATACTGCAAATCTAAAAAGGTTGAAGTCGCAATAATATTCAACCATTCAAATTACACCCACACATGCAGACTCTGACCTTGAACAATTAATCCTTAGAAAATCCACAATCCATTAGTTTTACGCAGTTGTATTTGGTGGGAGCAGCGAGTCGATGTTTTTCAAAACAAGGTAATGAAAGCCCAGTGTTTACTGTACTAACATGGGCTCCTCTCTGCCCAGAATTTTCAGAATTTTAATAATAACCAACGTCAATGTTTAATTTAAAGTTAGAGCACACTGGTTAAGAAACTTCTAAAAATAATCTGCTTCATATTGATGGCTTTGGCTTTGTTGACTCATAAAATGTCAGGGTTGGAGGAAAATAACTAACGGAAGCTTCAGCTGTGATTGTACCTTTAATTATTGATGCTCTGTTCTTCATCTTCAGATCTCTCAGCTAAGGTACAATGTGATGGCACAGGGCCGTGTGAAGAGCTGAGCTCGAGGGGGCTCCCTTCTTGAGTCTGTCCACAGACTTCTTTCTAAACGTGACAGTAACCCTGCCTTCCGGGGCTGGGAAGAATGAGCAGACATCTGTGTTCTTTGTATGACCACACATGAAGGTCCGAGCCCGTGCATGGATGAGAAGTTTCCAAACACTTTCCCTGCATTACCATAAGTGCCCCAGAGCCAGGAGGGGTGGGGCCCATAACTGTTGAGCTGGGTCAGTTACCACACTAAAAATCTGTAGAACTGAGGTCTCGTCTTGGCTTTGCTTTATACCGACTCTCCTTGCCTGAGCTTCCAGACCTCCCACAGTACCCATCCTGCTCTGCATCTGAGTGGTCTGAGAAATGACCACTGGCCTTGAAAGACCAGTTCTGCCTGGTGCTTGCATCCATCAGAGCCTTCCACACTACTTTATCTTGATTGTCTCCCCAGTTAATGCTTCTTAGTGCCTGGTCAGGACATGGACTTGTACTCATAAAGGGAAAAGCCAGAACTGATTAGTGGAAATCACACACGACATAGGTTTCCTATGGGCAGAGAGGGGTGAGGCAGTATCCACATGCAGCTGAATCATGAATTGCTCATGACAGCAGGAATAAGTCAGTGCTCAAGGTTAGAGGTATTTTATTTTTTATCTCCAGTTCCCTTTTCTAACATTTATCAATTTCTGATATTTTGACACAGCAAGAATACAAAGTCAAAGGGGACCTATGCACTTACCACCCCCCACGATATCTGACTTAATGGTGTGCAGCTTTGGGGTACAGCAGGCAGCAGAGCCTGGAGACATCTCAACAACAGCTGGAGAAGCACCTGTTGCCAGATGTGACTCTCAGCTCCGCTGGCCCAAGAGCCCCGGGCCCCATGCAGTGGGTGGCACCCCACACTGCTCCATTGTGCTGTTAGGAAGCCAGAGGAAGAGCGTGGCTCCTGACAGCGAAGCTCAGATCAGCCCCAGAAATCTATCCCCATAACACTAGTGTTGACCACACATAGAGCCACTTCCCTTGGAGCAGAAAAGTGTGTTCTGACCCAGCTGCGCTTTGCATTCCATGCTGTGGTTGCATTTGTCTTCTACTTGGTCAACTTGCCTGCTGGCCTATGTGCTCCAGGCTCCTGGAGCCCTGTGCCCAAGGCAATCAGCTGGAGAGGCTGGTGGGGATGGGTTACAATGGCACCAGGTGCTGACTCCTTGTGAACACGAAGAAAGGAAACGAAGGCGGACAATGGGAGAAAGGGTCCAGATAGGACCAAACTGCCAAATCTAGAAAAAAAGAGAGGGTATCTTCTCTTCCTCTTCGTTGTGTATCTGAAATCTCATGGTTACAGATGAACTTCAGGCACACAACAAATACTTATTTTAATAAAAGCACGTTGAGCCTAACGGGACCTAGTTACACTTTAAAGCGTTTTGTCTACCTGACACCACCCTGAGCTGGTGTGCTGCTGCTGCCTGGCCATCTTCTCCCCAGAGGTGGTCACCTCGCTCGCTGGCTCTTTCCTTGGGGGAAAGGTGGACAATGTCTTTGGGCGCGAGTTAGAAGCGCCTCCTTCCTGGACACAGGAGCTCGCTCCACTGCCCTCGCGAGAGCTGCTGCTCACTCGAACTGCACTGCATCACCCGCAGCCCAGGCACTGGGCTCGCTCACCCTGCGAAGGGCCCTGCCCAGTAGCGCACCTGTCACAGCCAGCATAGGGCCGGGGTGTAACAAGGGCTGCTGACAGTTACGACCTGGATTTTTTTTCTCTCTCCTGCCCTCTGTTTCAGTGAAAGGCTCCTTCTTGGAGCCAGCACAAAACAGACCCTGAAGGGACTTCAAGTAGTTCAGCAACATGAAGAAATGCAGTAGAGGACAAGAGCAGACCTTGGCTTTGCACCCTCCGACCGTGGTCTCTACCTGAGCCCTTAGGGTGCTTGTCTGCAAGCGGGGAGCTGAAATGAATGCATGACCTGTCTCTCCTTTTAAGGCCAGTCTGAGCTGTTTTGCCTCTGCATATATCCAGAACCTGTCTGATATATTAAAAAATCCATAAAGCGTGTGCATTTCTTTTAGGGAGGCCAAGATTTAATGTGTAAAATAATATTGAGCAATAACTCATTGGGAAATTACTTTTGCTAAACTTAGACAGTGATTTGATTTCATAATTCAACACAAATCCCTTCGAATTTCTAATCCAGGGGCCAGTTTCAAATCCTCAGAGCCTCTCTGTCTGTATACAGCGTCCCAAATAATGAGCCCAGCCACTGGACAAAGATGATCTATTTAGGCAGTTTGGGTCATCAGTGCTGCTTTTTTGGCTTAGTTATTTTAAAAGACAAACTCTTTTCTCCAACAAATAAGGACTATTTTTTCTCCTTTAATTTTCATACACACACACACACACACACACACACACACATATATATATATATATATATATATATATATGATTTAATAGCCAAATTGTAGCTGAGGTTTTCCTCTCAAAATGCATTCAATTAAATTAATGATGCGTGACTCCCACTGCACATTGAAAATCATCGGGGAACTTTTTAAGTGACCCGGGCCAAGGTCTCAGCCTGGATAAATTAAATCCAAACCCTGAGGGATTTCATCGCGGCTCACCGGTGATTCTAATTTGCAGCCAGAATTGAGATCTCTAGAACTGAGCCGGAAGGTGGTTTCCATGGCATTCGGTCTCCCTGCGTGTCTCTCTCCGGTCTGGGACTGACTCTGAGGGGTCTCTGAGGCCCTAAGGCCCCGGGGCGTGTAGCCTCTGAACGTCCCGTCCTGAGGGCTGCTGGAGTTTAGGAAGCGTACGATTCTAAAGCCAGAGGACCTGGCAAAAGCCGCTCTTCCTCGCCGGGCCCCAGACTCAGGGCCCCTTCAGAAATATCCTTCCCGCCCTGACGTCTTGACTGCTAAGAAGACAAGTCCCTTTAACGTCTTTTCTGCTCTTCAATCGTAGCGAGGCGCCTTCTGCCTCCTCCTCCTCCTGCTCCTCCTCTCCGTCTCCCTTGTCCCTTCTCCCGCTGCACCTGCTGAGCTCCGGCGAGGAGCAGCAGCCCGAAGGGCAGGCAGGCAGGCAGCCGGGCGGAGTGGCCAGTGGACAGGTGTCCCTGGCTCTACGCTGGCCCGCCGCGGGGGGGGCTCCCAGAGCTCACCCGCTGCTCCCCTCTGGGCTCCCCCTCCTGAACCCTCGCGCAGGCCTCCAGGGCGACCGATGCCACCCCGTCTCCGTCCCACGCTGGAGGAAGAGCCCAGCTTCGCCCTCTCTGGACTGCAGGCGTGGTTCTGAACCCTCCCCTCCCCTGGAGGTACTGAGGGGGGCGAGCTCAGTCACAGCGGGGAAGGCGCTTGGATTCGGGAGTGACCCGCGCAGGCAGCGTCACCGAGAAGTCAGGGGGAGGGCAGGACCTGGAAGAGCAGTCCTAGGTTCCAAGTTCGGCTCTTCAGAGGCATCCACTGGGGGCCGGCCCGGCCTGACCAGGAGCCTTGTGGGACTGGGCCCTGAGGGCTGCAAGAGGAGGTTAGGCCAGCAGCCGTGCAGAGCAGGAATGCAGCAGAGGGATCGGCATGTTGGTTTCGTCCTATGCAGCTAGTCCGTCCACCCCTGGTGATGCTTGAGCGCTAATAACCGTGCCTGCCTGCCGAGGGGGAGGGAAGGGGGAGGGGAGGGAATCAGGGCTTCACCTTGGCGCAAAATTATTTACATTAATGTTTTCGGGGAAGACCTCCTGGCCTTTGATTCATGACCAGGTGCAAATGCTAAACCCTGAACTCCTGAAGATCGGAGTTGGCATACAAAGCAAGACAAGGGAAAAAGAGTTGGTAGGAATTGTGGGTCTAGAAATAGCCACAAAGTAATCTGGTGGGGTCAAAGCATTTAAAATCATTTGAGGTACCAGCAGAGTGGCTGATTTAAAGGACTGGAAACAGAATGGTCCGGCATAGCTCCCCTTGAAATACAAAATCCAGCCCAGCCAGGCAGAGCAGGACTGAAACCCGCAGGCCAGGGACCAGCTGAGAACCGACCCGCTTTCCACTAGGATAAGCCACATGTGATCAGTCCAGTTAACCAGGGGATGTAAGTAGCTTAGACCCGTTCAGGCCTCAGCTGATGTCCCTTGAGATTACTTCCAGGTGAGAAAGCAGGGGTGACAATGCAACATTCTCACTGCACAACCGAGTAGTGTTGTTTTAAATAAATCTAAGAAAGATAGAAAACGTCAGCACTAGATCTCAAATAATTTGCTATTACTGAGGTTGAGCTCCCAATGCTGAGCGCTTTAAATATGCAAAATTAACTCATAGCATAATTAATTTTAAACTTCCATTCTCAAAGCCAAAATGTTTTTAATGAAGTAATTTTGCTTTCAGTGGAATTGTGACCTCAAAATATATTGAAAGTTGTTCCTGAAGAGGAAATACAATTTCTAAGGTCTTAGTGAAATAAGCACACATTCACTGCTGAGCTGGAAATCTTGTAGAAATAAAGAAGAGGGCTACAAGTTAAAGGAGAAATATAGTTTACAGAACTGTTGCTCTAGCCTCAGTGTGAACACTACTCAGAGTTCAGATGTTAGCTGTGATACTCAAAGGAGAATCTTCCTGTACCCAAAGCACTTAAAAATTCTCCATGTTTCTGACACAAATGAGGAGACATTTTTTGCTGTTCAGTGGTTCCATTTTTTGTAAATACATACTCCTTTATACTTTCTACACTACAGATGATTTACCAAGCAGCTGTGCATACTCCATGCAGAACAACCATGTACTGCACAGCGGCCAAGGAGCCAGGTCAGGGCAAGAAAGGCATGGAGAAAGACGTCTCACCTCGAGACAGGAGGGTGCCGGGCAGGGCGGGCACTGGTGCAGTGAGACCCTATGTCGCAATGCAGCCCTGTCTGCCTTCTAGACAGCTGTTCTTTTCTGAAAGTTTCATGTAAGCCTCTCTTTTTCTAAGAGAAGAATGATGCTTGTTTGTGGTAGAAAAAAATTTATAAAAATAGAAGAGGCCAAAGAAAAACTGCAACCATGGACTATGGAGCAGCTTAAGTCTATAACTTTGTGAACCTCAAATATGTGGAATAGTCATTGCAAATGTAATTACATATAAATCACATCTGAATTACATGTGTAAAACATATTGTAAATATTAACTTGCAGCCTGCTTTTTAAATTTAAAATACAAGTACCTTTTCTATGAACAGATACTAAATTCAGGCTCTTTGTATCGAGATATTATCTCATCGCATGAACATGCCATGCATTATGCAGCTGTACTAGCCCTAGCCTTTAGTTATTCCAGTTTCCACTGTAGCACGTGCTGTGTTGAACACCCTCTTAGCACAATATTTGCAGGTGCATGACTTCTTTAGAATGCATTTCTAAAAATGGATTGGCTTGTGTCAAAGGCCATACGCCCTTTGGAAACTTCTGAACACGATCCCAATTTGCCCTCTGAGAAGGTGCACATATAACCAGCATGAGCATTTGATTTTCACGTATTTATAAAGCACCTTTACTGAGCTGGTAGAGGGAGAACAGCACTATCTTCCATCTTAATTGCATTGTACATGTCCCTTTCCCAAGGTCTGTTTGTGGGAACTCCATTCCTCCTTCTCCACGCCCTGGCTGACTTCACTTGATGCCTTCTTATCCTCCCTTCCCCGAGAAAGGGCATATTTTTCCCGACAGGTGAGCCCCCAGCCTGACCAGGTGAGTGCCCCCGTACATACTTCCATGCTGGTTGGATGAAGAAGGCTAACTTGGTGCCTGCAGTCCTCCTGAAGGACACCTGAAGATGCACCATGGAAGAGCCCCGAAGTGGTAAAGCTCTGTCGGAGAGCACCCAGCTTGGGTTACTGCCCCGTACCACCAAAGGCGACTTCTGGCCAGCCAGGCACACACTCTGGAGGACAGACGGCCTCTGCCGCACCCGACCTGGAGCAGGCTTCACTCCCGATCCTGGGAGCACCAGGCTGGAGAGCACTCTTGGACGGTGCATTTGTTGGGACACATGGAAAAGCAAAGAGGTCTGCTCAGTGTCCTGAGCCCTGCCAATTTCCCTGCAAAATGACAGAAGTCTCCTGGAACCACTCGGCTGGGAGGGGGCAGAAGAGGAAAATCATTCTCGATTTTGCTATCTGAAAAGCCCCTTGCACTCTCCTTGCTGCCCCCCAGGAAGGGTGGCACGGCCTGGGCAGCGCCTCTGGGCTTGAGCCCCATTGTACCAAACCATGGGTTTGAGAGTGCGGAGGGACAAGTTATCACCATCTCTAAATATTAACTTTTCATCTACCAACTAAGAGTAATAACCCCTTTCCCGCAGTGTTTACTATGGACTTATTCTGTGCCCCTAAGACTCATGCTGGCTGTGCTGGAGACAGGACTCTTAGGGAACATTTGAGGTTCCACAGATCCATAGGGTGGGATCTGCATCTGACCAGACGCTGGCCTTCCGAGAAGAAAGGTTTCTGTCTACACTGAAGGATGCCCGCCAGGAATCACACCAGCCAGAAACTTGGCCTTGACTGTCTGCACGACCGTGGGAATGAACTGTCTAACCTCATCTGTGGGGTCCCATTCTGCCAGTCCAAGACCACTAAGGCAGCACTTCAGGGGAGAAGGAAATGCAATTTGTATCAGAAATGAAGTGCTCCATCAATCTACCTTTACCTTTCCTGCTTTCTACATCTCCTCCTCCATAACCTGCGCACCCAGGTATCAGATGAGCTTCTGGGTAACTTTCCAACTGTGTAATTTGTGCTCTCTCCTTTGTCTCTCTCCACCTCAGACCCAAATGGTTCCATGTTCTTTCTGATCACTAGAGCGAATTTCTGTAGTTCCGTCTTGGCCATTTAGTTTTTATGTCACGATGCTGACCTATGCTTGCTCTTGACTAATGAACTTGCCATTGGTAAGAAAAGACTTCCAGTGCCTTAGAATAGTGCCTGGCACCTAGTGAACCTCAGAGATGTAGTTGTTATCATCATTACCACACAGCACCTTGACATAATAATTAAACTATTTTTCTTTGCTTTGGTAGCATTCAGTAAGAGGAAGCCTAGTCACACCTTCCTCCAAATGGACAGCTGAAACCAGAATGCCCATGCAGGCCATGGCCCTTTGGGGTTTGTGTGCAGGAAATTGGGAGAGGGTTCCATTTTGGATTAAGGACATCACAGACCTGGGAAACCTTAATTTCTAGAGATCCAGCAGCACAGCGAGGGAGACTCTGGAAAGAATCAAAGACTAGTCCTTCTCCAGCCCCCGCTTATTTGCCTGAACAATTGGAGAAGCCATCAGATACACCTAAGACTCACAAACAAAAGACAAACTAACCTGGGGCAGCAGTGATAGAAGTGACGTCATTCTGGCCTTCGTGGGGCGGATTGATGGCTCAGAAGCTCTCCCCACTGCCTGGGGAAGCTCGTGCTGAGGTCCTGGGATTGGGTTTTACTCTCTGTGTCTCTCACATCTCTGCTCCAGCCTGCTGAGTTTCCAACAAGAAGATGAGGAGGTCTGCGGCTTGGCCGGAAGATTGTGTGAGAGTGGCCAGGAGTTCCTGAAGCCAAAGTGGGAAGCCAGAAGTGGACCCCAAGGAACAGCCTGGACGCCCACGCAGAGATGCAGTGAAGACGGGAAGAGAGAGGTGGCAGCAGAGGGAAACCCCAGCCAGCCTGCCTCAGGCAGCTCGGGGTAGGAGCAGGCCGGCTGGGCACGCCCTGAGCTTCTGACCCGTGGTGTCAGTGTCGCCAACAGGCAGTGCTGGTCAGAGGAGGTGTCGCCTGGAGCTCAGGACGGCGGGCTCCGAGACCAGACTGTCCTGCCTGGCCTCAGCCCAGTCTGGTCTGCGATATCCTGTTGTCGCATTCCAACCACACGGGGCTGTTATTGTTACTCAACTTTGGTGCCTCGATTCCTTTGTGCATACCGTAAAAGGGAGCTGAAATGGTACAGAGCTAATAGGGCTGTTTGGGAGAATAATCCTAGGGTCAGAGTAAATAATTCTAGACTCAAAGTAAAATAGCTCTTGTTCATTATTATCACCGTCATTATATGATTACTGGTTTGCTCTATGTGCATATATATCCTTCTCATTCCTAGCAAGGAAGAATACCTAATTAAAAATAAAATTTGAAAACTTGTTATTCATAATATCTATCCTGCTATCTCACTTTCTCTTGTAAAATGATATCAATGTGCCATTTTGATACAGCTTAAAAAATACAGCTTACAAACACCAATTATTGAGTACCTACTTTACAGCAGATACTAGGTGTGTATATGTATATATATATATATATATGATCATATTTAATCTTCATAAGTCCAAAAAGAAACACTGTTCACATCTCCTTTAGAACAGAAACTACAAATGGCAGCCCAGCCCACCACTTGGCTGTGAGTAGTTTTATAACAACACAGCAGCACTGCTCATTTACGTACCGTCACTGCCTGTGTCACTCTGCCATGGCAGAACTGATTAGTGGAGACATAGGCAGCCTGCCCCACAAAGCTAAAATCATTTGCTGTCTGGTGCTTATAGAGAAAGCTTACTGACCTCTCCTCCGAAGAGAAGAAGACATGGAGAGTCATAAGTGAGCACTAGGTGGAGGATCAAGCATCGTCTAGCTAGCTGCGGAGAAAGATTTCAGTCCAAGTTGGCTCTCAGGCAGTATACATTGTCTCCTCAGTCATTGGTCTTGATGTGGAGGACAAGAGGGCCTTGGTGACACGAGCAGATGGAGCCATGAGCATCAATTAGTCGTCGTCTGAATTTCCGACATCAGACCCACGAGACAACAGCGTTTCCCGCCCTGCCACCACTAGGTCGGCTGGTTGTCCTCCGTCGACTCATCAAGTGCCAGGCAACATGCCAGCGGCTCAGAGCACCTTTCCATGGTGCCCACCGCATTGCTTCAGCACCTCAGGTCTCTTTCTCAGTGTTGCATCAGGTAAAGAAATTGTTATTAGTGCCCTTTCCTCTACAGATAAGGCAGTTCCTGATCTGGACTGGTTAGGAGCATTTTTTACTCTCAGGGCAGGAAGGAGGGAGGAAGGAAGAAAGAGGCCCAACGGGATTGGGTCCCACAGTGGTTGGTTCAGGATCAGGGCTCAGTATGCTGTTCAGGTGAGAAGTCAGCATCCAATGTTGGATTTAAGCCTCTTGCGCTTTGGCATAGCTAAGGAAGACCTAGGGACATATATCTCTGGGTTCCGTTCTGAGGTTCCCTCCGTAGTGGCTGGGAATTTACATTCTTGACAAGCTCCCAGGGAATAGAGGAGCGACTCACTGGCCTGCCCCAGCTTTCCCTCTGCAGCAGATAAATGGAGCTAATGATCAATGAAAGCAGAAATTGTAATGCCAAGTCATTTAAATATTTACTAATGAGAACTCATTTCCTGAGCAAGCACTGGCCTGGGCACTGCGCACCCCACATTTCTCTGACCCCGAGGGAGCCCGGTGAGGAATGACTGTCCTGAGCAGACCAGGTCACGAGGCACCCGAGGGGCACCTTGCCCCAGAGCCACAGCCAGGCAGCAGAAGAGCTGCATTTCCACGCCTGATAGGTATCACGAGGCTGCCGGCTCCACCTGCAGCTGCGAGTGGGGTCTCCAACCCAGAATGCAGGGAAAGGCCCGGCGCCTGGTAACAGGAAGGGAGGACAACCTCCCCTCGCCCTCTGCTGAGGACGCCATTCAGCCAGTGCTTGAGACCGCTGATTAGCCACTCAGGAAAGCAGTCATTTATTTCATTCTTCACCCTTTAGTGGCCTGCAGCAGGGAGGCCTGGGGCCGAGAGAGCCTACAGCCAAGGACAGGGACAAGCAAACCCTCAGAACCCAGGGAGCTCAGATGAACACCTCTTGGGAAAATACATTTCAGAATCAAATGTTACTGCTGGGTTTTCGCTCTGTAACAGCCATGGGCTGTACAAACAAGTGCCGAGGAGCAGGAGGAGACTTGCGGTGACTGGTGCCAGTAACAGAAAATTATCTGTTGCTTCCCAAAGTGGTATTTGAGCCCAGCAGGCTGCACTTAAGATGTGACTGGATAATGGCATTGACACACCCTCTAATGGAGCTGCCACACAGCGTGCACAGCCAAGCCGGGGCTCTGAGGAGGATCCACTGCCAGCCCCGTGCTCCTGCTGCCCGGGCCAGTGTGGGGACGAAGGCTTGTGGCAACCTCAGAGAGCCCAAGGGATGCACCCAGGTGGCCAGGAGAGCTGCGCCTCTCACTGGGAGTGGGGAGACCAGCCGGGACTGGAGCCAGCAAACACCAAGGCAGAGCCCAAGTCCTCAGTGCTTCTGACAAGGGGGCAGTTGGAAGTGGCCTCAGGGCAGTGGATCCTGCCCTGCATGTGCATGGCAAAACTTACAGGGCACGGGCACCCTGCAGAGGGAAAATGAGGTGTATGGGCTTCCTATTGGGCTATAACAAATTTAAGCCATCAGTTCAGTGGCTTAAAACAAAACACTTCTATTGTCTCCCAGTTCCAGAGGTCAGAGTCCAAAACAGGTTTCACTGGGCTACAAAAGTCAAGGTGGGGCCGGGGATTTAGCTCAGTGGTTTCACCGCCTGCTGCATAAGCGCAAGGACCGGAGTTCGATCTCCAGTACCAAAAAAAAAAAAGGCAAGGTGTCAGAAACACTGTGCTCATCTTGGAGCAAGTGTCCGTGTGGAGGAGAATTGGAAAGCCTGAATCCATTTTCTAAAGTTCAAAGAACTGGGAAACTGCAGCTGTTGTCGGAGTTACAGTTAGATCAATAATGCAAAGTTCCCTACTGCCTCTAACCTACCTGTCATTAGGGATTCCTCAGTCACTCATTCTCAAGGGGACCAAATCTATGAAGACCTTCTAATACCAGATGATGGTACCTTCTCCTGCCTCCTCTCCTCAACTAAACCTGACTTGTAGAATTCGCCTATTTCCACAGTGCACACATTCCCACCATGGCTGGATTTAAACTACCAGCAGGATGTCACTGATTGCAAAGCTGCAAAGAGAAGCAGAGCAGTATAGCATTTATAACATTTCCACCTCAGAGATGCAATAGCACATGTAGAATTAAGGTGTGGTAAAGCCATAGGAGGGATGGGTTGTATTTATTATCAGCTTTTAATACTACTTACTGAATTATAAATTTGTAAAATAAAAATTGTAATACTGGTTGTGTTTAATAGTGAGTTTACCAAGTCCCTGTGGATTTAACGACAGCTCTTCAGGCGCACAAGCTGGCAGAGCCACCACACCAGGTGGCCTTGGGGTAGCAGGGTGCTCAGGCTCCCAGCTCCCGAAGACACTGAGCAGGAGCACTGTGGCCAGGGAGAAGCTCTGCCATCCTGTGTGACCATTCCATGTCTTCATCCCCACTGAGACCTCAAGGTTTTAGAGCCCACATTTGTAGGCTGCAGATAATTTGTATTTGAAGGCTACTCAGGGGCTTACGATGTGTTTTCTTGGTTGTGAGCTTTTATCCTGCGACAGTTCCCTGAAGGAGGAGAAGACAACTTGCACACTCACCATTTGTTCTCTGATGCACAAATGTCCCTTCTGAGAGAGATCCTGAAGGTTTGTCCCTTAAATGAGCCAAATCAGAAGTTGCGGCACACAGGGGGGCAGCTTCACCTCCCATGGAGGGCACATTCTATTGCTATGTGCAGTGCACGTAATTTGTCAGCGACTTTAACAAATGGATAAGCATGTAAATATCTATAGCTATATACATGTACATTTCTGTGTGACAGTGTGTGTGTGTGTGTGTGTGTGTGTGTGTGTGTGTGCTACTAGGGATTGAACCCAGAGACTTCACACTGAGCTACATCCAATTTTTTTTTAAATTTCTTTTTATTTTGAGTCTCTTTATTTTAAGTTGCCCAGGCTGTGCTCAAACTCACAACCCTCCTGACCCAGCCCCTCAGACTGCTGGGATTGCAGGCCTCCACTACCACAGCCAGATCATACACTTTTTAAAGCTGGTGTTTAAACATCGTTTGTCACATCACTGACCACCTTCTTCAGAGAGAAGACCCTGCAAATGAGACTATTATAAGTAATCCAGAGAATATGCTAAGGCCAAGTCTCCACAGCTAACTGAGGCTCAGGAAGATGGGCCTTGAACTGGGAAGAGATCAGAGGGTAACTGAGTGGAACCCACATCAGGATTCACACAAAAGCTTGCTGTCAAAGTAGGCAGAGATCAAGGCTATGAGAACCACTGAATAAAATCTTCTCGGGGCCCAAATAAGACAGCTTGTAGAAAAGGAAGCCAATGCATCACTTTCTTCTTTGGGTTCTGTCGCCTGTGCATCTTTGCCTTTGGATGTCTGTCTTTCCTTTCTCTCCTTGCCCTTCAGAACATTTTCTTCCCTCCAGTCTCATGAGAACAGGGTTGTATCTGTTTCATTCGCCCTGCTAACCCGAGAACCAAGCATAGTTATGTCACATACTAGGCACTCAGTAAATATTGAAGAGTCCATAGGTAAAATAATGGAAGTGTGACTCTTTCCTTTTGCTAATGCAATTGGAGATTTTCATAGATCAAAAGCAAATCACAACCCAAACGCTTTTTTGTTTGGAGTCACCTATGGCCACTTAGTGGCAAACAACTGGAAGCTCATTTGTGAAATAGCAATGACGGCAGACTGATCTTTCTCCAGGTTGCTGATTTCATTTACCTCATTGTGCTTTCAGTGTTCTTGGAAGAAAAATGGGCTGAATGAATACTCAATGGTTCCCACAGGTGTCCAAGGGAAGACCAAGCCACAGAAAGCAAGAGGTCTTGCCAGGCACACCAGCATCAAAAGCAAAGAAACCAAAGCTGCTGACAAGTTAAGACACAAAAGAAGTTGGCGACAAGGACCAGAAGCTCGGGAGCGAGGGAAAAATGGGAGTCAGTGGAGACCAACAACAGGGGCAGAAGCAAACGAGAGAGGGAGGCAGAATGATGGAGGTCGCACCCAGCATTCGGCTTCCACTAGCTGCCACTGGAGTGATGCGGGCAGAGCTGTCTGTTTGGTCACAGGCCAGGTGGACGCACAGCGCTCCTCACCACCTCTGGGAGTGCTCTTTGCACTCAAAATTTTACAATAGAAACAGAGCTTGAATTCATAAGTGACACTGTCAACACTTTTACCAAGATGAGAGGAAGGTTACTGCTTCACATGGGACCCCCTTGGGCTTTCCAGCCCACTTAATGACTGGAGGTTCCAGGTATTCTGCAAGTCCCACTCTGCATCTAACTGAGATCTCAAAATCACAGACTTAGGTCTACAATTTAAAAAACTGTACATTTATAGCTGGGGTATAGACAGTTTGGCTATGCTATTAAATAAGGAGAGATAAAACAATCTGACAAGAGCATTTAGACACAAGCTTAGATGTACATGGTTTCTCTTATACGAGAGGCAAAGTATAAATAAATTAAAGAGCAAAGTCCAACATAAATAATAGGAAACGGGGTGATAAATGTTTTACAAAAAGCAAGCAGACCAAGAGAAGGAGGGAGGGTCAAGGGAGGGGATGGGAAAGGGATACAAAAAGGATTAAGACGTGTTATAGACGTGTACCAACTGCCCACGATCAGTGTAACCTCTGTGAACTGCAAACGTGGACAAAAAAACAAAAAAGGAAAAAGAATCGAGGAGCAGGTGGTGCTACCTAGCCCAATAGCATGTGAAAAAAGGGGAGCCAGTTATCGGAGAAGGTGTTCCAAAAGGAAAAGTTCAAGTGGCGGCTAAGAGCAGCTCCATGCTGATCCTCAACACACAGTGGGCCCTCGGGTTATGACCGGCCTGACATGTGAACAACTTGGCTTACCACCAGAATTTTAGTTTTAACTTATGAACAGTCTTGAGTTACGACCCAAATGCTAGCCGCTTGTGCTTCCAGATGGTCTCAGATACAAATTTCACCCTTAAAGAGTTCTAGAAGGAACAGTACAGCATCCTTTCCTGTGTGGGGTTAACTGAGAAATCCTGGGCCAGGGTCTCTCTAAGGACACTGAGCTCTGCCTGTGTACAGGAGAGAGACTCTGCGGGCATTTGACCATCGTGGATTACAACCAGCCCTTGGGAATGAATTGAGTTCATAAGTCAAGGATCCACTGTATCACATAAATAAAAACTGAAATTTTAAAAAAATGAATGTACTTTAGAGGAGAGCCCAAGGACCGTGGGTGGGTGGATGTGAACATTAAAATCCATGGAGGGGCTGGGTGGGTGGAGAGTGGTCAAGACTGGCTCCCCAAAGTAATTACAAATGCAGGGGGCTCCTGGGGCTGTGAAATGCCCAGCATTATGGGCCATCAAGCACAGAGTAGACACATTTTTGTCAGGAATGCTACAGGGGAGATTTTCACACTGGATGTGGTACTAAATTAAGAATCCTATGTCATGCTGGCTGCAAGACAGAGTTCCATTCTGGTTAATCCTTGTTTGTTGTAAGGATAATTGTGGCACTAAGGTAAGAAATATTTGCTAACCACAAGTAGGAATTACAATATGCCTTACCCAAAGAAACTGGAAGATAAAGCAATTCTGAATTTGATGAAACACAGGGTAGTCGTGGCATTTAGCCTCAGGTAGACGGTCACTAATGCGGCCAAGCAGAAGCTACTCCCCCTGCTTGTCTCTCTCTTACTTCCCCTTTTAATACCCACTTCCTTTCCTGTCCTTTCCTTTTCCACCCCATTTTCAACTTATCTATCATTTCTTCTTCTACATAGTCTTTGGTTTGGTTTGGTTTGGTTTGGTTTGAGACAGGGTCTCGCTATGTAATCCAGCCTGGCCTAGAACTCACCGTGATCCTCCTGCCTCAGCCTCCTCAGTGCTGGGATTACAGGCATGAGCCCAGCATAGTCTTGACTTACTCAAACCTTTGCTCACTTGTGCTCATCACAGTCCCTCTCTATGCTCCCTCCGGTCCAGTGTGATTCATTCTATTATACAGAGAAATGCGGGCGAGGACAGGACTGGATGCACCATAGAAGTTACTCATTGCCTGAGGTGTTAGCCCGAAGATCTGACACAGAGCACATGTTGGCTGAAGATCTGGCCCAACAGCTGTGCACAGTGAGGTCCCGAGGCCTGTGGGAAAGAACACAGCACCCCGCAGCCGACCTCCCCACTCTGCAGGCAGCACGGTGTCTCTCCAGGGGACGGGGGGACATCTTGATGAATTTGTTTTGGAGCAGGAGGCAGGAATCACACTGGATAAATAAATCTCTAAAGTTGGCCTCGATGCCCAGTCTGTAGTTCAGACAAGTGAAGCTGATATGCAAGGAAGATGAATAAAATACGCTACGGCCAAGGTCAGAAGAGAAACTCGGTGACAGCATTCAGCGAGAGGCCTGGGGTCTCGCTAGGTAGGGGCTCTGCTATCGTGTTGACCCCATCAGGGTCGTTTTGACAACTAAACACTTGGAGAGGAGAGTTTTTCCAGGATGATAGAAAACATCCCCTTTCCCAGGGATCAACATAAAAAGCCCATAATCAAGCCCAGCAGCCTGATAGCTGTCTGGTTAATAACCCCATCCTGTGAAGAAGGGACAGTGGGCGGGGCTTGGCACAAGCTCTCACACCAAGACTGCAAGGCAGGAATGTTTTTCCTAGAAAGCAACCCACTGGGGAGCTCAGGGAGAGGGCGAAATATAAATTATTCATTTCCTGTTCTCTGTCTCCTCCCCCCAGCAAGCCTAGTTCCACAGAGGCAGCCCAAGCCTGGGAGTCCTCAGGACGGGCTCCAAGCCCTGAGCACAGGTCAGACATGGGCTCCCAGCAAACGTGCGCCCACAGAGGCCTGCAGGGAGCCTGCACAGTGGCAGGAGGGGACAGCGACTCATGCATCGCCCCACAAGCACACTGCCAAACCCCTGCCTCGGCGGCAGACAGAATGGGCAATTTCCTCCATTCTGTTAGGCTCGGAGGGTGTCTGAGGGCGGTGGTCAACCATGGTGTCACCTTGTGTAGGAGACACTCAGCACCTATCACCTTGAGTAGGAGACACCTTTGGCTTACCATAGCTCTGGGTGCATCTGAATGACTGGCTTACTGAAGACGGAAGCCCACCCTGGGAATGAGTGACTCCAGCCCACAGGCTTGTAGCCGGGATGGAATGAAAGGCAGGAAGGAGGAGGCTCGCTTCTGCTTCTTCGGAGAGGCTCCAGTCTCCACCCTCTCCGTGGACGTCTGTCTCATGGCTTCCAGCACAGACTTCAGCTTCTCGGCCCTGACTCCACAGTCTCCCAGTGCAGACCCGTGGCTGCCCAACAAGGACTTGCTCGGGGCTCTGCAGTAAGGTCCAGGTCTTTGGGTTTTGACTGGATTCTTCAGATCTCCAGCGCACAGAGTGCCTTTTGTACTCTTCCACCCCTAGCTCTGGAAGTGGCCACAGTAGGCCTACCTTTCAAATCCGTTATATATCATATATGCATCTATTTTATATTAAACATGCTCCTCTAGTGAACCCTCACCGATACACATTCCGGTACCAGGCGTGGGGTCAGGAAGGCTCCCCCTAGATTTCAGAAGGCCTGGGAGGCAGGCAGTATGCTCCCGAGAGGGCAGCGTGGGAAGCTCTGGAGTGAAGCCCGAGGTGCAAGGGAGATCCCAGAAAGTTGGAGAAGACAGGAGCGTGGATCATCTGAGGAAAGCTACAAGGAGGAGGCAGAGCCAGCCGGGGAGAGGCCGTGAAGGCCACGACCACCAGCAGAGCCTCAGGGGTGGGGCCACCCAAGAACTTTGGAGTTCACTTCTCCCCACAGCTTGCCCAGAGTGTTGGACGTGGAACGACGGGATTTTACGTTTCCCCTGCTGGATTTTGGTCTTGCTTTGGTGCCATTCCTTTCAATCCCCCATTTCTTCTTTTTGAATGTTAATGTTGATCCTGTGCCATTGGATGTCTGCAGTGTTTAGTTTTCTACTTGATTTTTACAGGGGCTCACATCTAAGAGTTTGCTTTACATCTCAGAGGAGACTTTGGACTCGGACTTTTCAGCAATGCTGAAACTATTAGGATCTCAGAAACCCTTAGAAATGAGCTAAATGTATTTTATATTAAGCGATATGCATGTGTTTTGGGGGGGCCAGGGACAGAATGTTATGGTTTCCATCTAGATGTCCACCCAAAGCCTCATACGCTCACAGGTGTGGCTTTGGGAGATGTTTGGATCATGGAGTGTCACATGCATCAGTGGATGTGTCCACTACAAGTCTATAGCTAACTGACTTGGGGGTGAAGCCTGGTCAGAGCAGGTAGGTCCCTGGGGGCATGGGTCTGTCTATCTCTCTCCCCCTCGCGTGACCACTCTCTGCTTCCCACAGCAATGCCATGACCTCCCTCTCTTCTGTCATACCCCTCTGCCCTGCCTTGGAGCTTTGAAGCAGCTAATGGCTGAAGCTCCTATAAGCTGTGAGCCAAAACAAACCTTCTCTCCCCTGATTTGCAGGCGCTGGGTATTACGCGTCAGCAGTGAAGGAAGCAGTGGAAGTGGTGTCCTAGAAGGGCTGGTTCTGCAAATGAGCACCACTGCCACTCCCTTCCTGCCCAACCAGCCAGGCTTCCTGAGCATGCTTTGCACACGAGAGCACATCAATGACAGCCTGCAGCCCTGAGATCCCTAAGGACCAGAGAAAGTGACGAGGTTCACTCCGGAACAGTGTCTGCTGCCTGCAAAGCACTGGACTGGCACCAGTGCTAGGGACTGCATCTAGAGGCCCCGGAGCCTCTTGCAATCCTAGGCAGGACCTCTGGAGATGACAAGGCCTCAGAGCTGACTTGCCTTTAGAAAGCAGGCCTGGGCAGAACTGGGCTGGTCACTGTGCACATGAGCAGGAGTTTAAGGCTCTTCCCAGCTCCTCCCCTGACTCTGCTTCGGGCTGCCGAGACACAGCAGCTTCCCTCTGCCAGGCCCCTCCCCCAAGCTGTTCTGCCCTGGAGCAGCCGACCACGGACTGCAAGCAGGAGCCACAATAAACCTCTTCTCCTTTAGGGTGGAGAGAAAGTAACTATGACCGCCGGCATCTCTGCAGTGGGAGGCAGCACCACGCACAGACCTGGGACCTGCACCAGATGGTCATTTTCCTGCAGCCTCAGAAACAGGACTGGACTCTTGGGAAGAAGTAAGAATCTTAGATCTTTTGCAGAGGCAAGTCAGACCAATCCAGCAATTATCCAGAGAGTACAAATGACATTCGCACCACCAGTCTGGTGAGCAGGACCGCACCCTTTGATGTTTCTGGGCTTCAGCCGAGGTGGCTCCGTGGTTTCTCCTCTCAGAGAGCCTCAGGACCCTGCCACAGTGTCTGCCACAGTGTCACCCTGCCCGTCTGCCTCACAGGCTCTCTGTCTCTCCACATCGCCCAGAGTCTTGCTCACATCTACTTCTATCCAGGGAAGGACCTGCTCGCTAAAGGCCCTCTGGGCCTCTGGCTAACCCGGCTCCAATTCATCGGGGTTCAACAAGCAGGGAGAGGAGCTCAAAGACCCGTGCTGTCCTCCTGCCTGGGCAGCTTCCTGCTTAACCCAAGGGAGGCACTCATCCCAAGACCGAGAGGGTCAGAGTTTGCAGTGGCATGGACGCAGTGAACCGCTTCTTTGTGTGTGCCATTTTCCTGCAAAGCTCACCCTTTATTCCCTGGCCAAATCCTACCTGCAGGAAGGTTTTGCGTCAACAGGATTTTCGGGCCAAATACAGACTTTTCTCACAAAACCACAGTGTGAAACTTCTACCCCTTCTGTCCTTCTCTTTGCAACGGGGACCTGAGGAAACTGATTTGCAACCTTAAATTAGTGCATGCTCATCACAAAGGAGGAGAACAGGAGGAAAACAATGAAAATAAACATCTGCAAATCTTTCCCCGATAATAGAAAAAGCACACAAGAATGGCACTAAGTTTTTTTTTCATTCCGTAGCAAGTAAATACACGCATCCATATGTGTGTTTGTGTTAATATGTGTGTGTGACCTTCCAGGCTAAAACATGTGTGAGGAGCAACCACCTAGAGCTGGAGTCTTGTCCTCGCTTCATCTTAGTAACCTGCTACCCACTTGAAAACTCTCGGACCGCTGGCAATATTTTCCCAGAGAAGCTGGACTGAGCTGCCTGGGACACCTTCAGCTACCTTTAGAATATGTTTTCATAGACAGACATGGGTCCAGATTCATGGGTATCTGTTTATTTCTCTGATATCGTGAAAGGACCTGCACCAAGTAGTGGTCTTGGTGACTTGTTTTATAGAGGTCATTTGTTATTTCTTGGGTTTTTAAAACAGACGATGACTGAAAACTATAAGTTAATGTTTCCCACAGAGGAGGGAGGACAAGATGAGAAACATGGAAATGAACGTCGGCAAATGTATCCCTAACAACAGGAATATGCTGATTCCTCCTTCAAAATCAGCTAGACACATGCATCTGCACACACGTGTGTCTCTGTGTGTTGGGGATACATTCTGGTGTATCTCTGGGGGTGGCCAGTATTTGCCTTGCTACTCTCGGCCACTACTGGGAACAAGGGGCCACTGGTCACCTCCTAGACTGTTCCGCAGGGGAGAACAGAGGAGCCGGGGTGCCAGTCCCAGCCTGGGGTGAGGGGTGGGTGGAGAAGGTGGTGCCAGTGGAGGCCTGAAGGGCACCATGGCTCTTCCTCACGGGCCACGAGGGCAGCGGACGTCCAGCCACACTGGAGTCTGGGTGGTTCATCCACTTCCGGTGACTGGGAGGAAAAGCCGAAGAGAAAGAGAAGCTTAGTGAAGTGAAAGCAAAGATGTGGAGACGTTGAATGCCACTCCTTGTCCTCCACGGAGAACTTTGTACTCCATTCCAGTTCGGGGCCCCCAGCCCCCTGCGCCTGTTGTGCAGTGACACAGACTGAGGGCTTCTCTGGCTCTGAGGGGACGGAGCCCTGGTGTCTCACACCTTGAAAATGCCAAGTCCACCGTCAGTACATGTCCGACCATGCGAGGCACCCGCCCGCTGCCGAGCCCTCCACTGAGACGGGCCGGGCCGACAGGCAGAGATCGCTGTGCTGAGGGACAAGAAATCATCGTCGTCAGACTCTCTGGCCCTGTGCTGAAGCCTGATCAGCCCGGATCAGTTTTACCACACACAGCCCCTGTGACGCTGAAACGCCGGCTTCATCCCCTCCAAGGGTGAGGCTGTGGCCCTTCAGGGTGGCCTGTCGCCGCTTTCCAGGCACTCCCAGGAGCACTGAAACTCAGGGCCAATTTTCTCTCCGGAAAATTCTAACATGCTCAAGGCCCAGAAATGCCCGAGGCAGCCGCCCCTGAGCAGCGCTTGTGCCGTGAAGGCCCCCCTCAGCCTTTGTCTCCGAGTGAGGCGCGGTTTTCCAGAGAGAACTACATGCACCCCGCTAATTGAGGCCTCATAGCATCCTTGTCAGCCCCGTGCCCGCCCCTGAGCCTCTCCTGTGCCATGCTCCGGTTGTCCAGGTAATCTGTCTAAAGCTCATCCTCTTGGAGATCAAATTCTGAAGGGAAAAACTGAATTTAACAAAGCATTATATTTTCTTCTGGAAGCTCAGGCTCCAGTCTTCTCTGAGGCCCATGTTTGCAACAGCTTCACAAGGATTTCTTCTTATTTTTCTTTCAGCCACAGGAGAATGTATTTCATTTTGTTGGCAGTTGCCATGAGTTTTGTTTCCGCTCCTCATTTCTGCAGTTAGCTTCCTCCCTTTTTAGCCTGGGAAGTGACTCCAAGTCTCTCCTTCAGACCCCCTCCCCAGCTGGTCTTCCTGGGACCTCTCCCTATGTGATTGTCATGATTATCGAAGGCCTGACCTAGACAGATGTGGAGTCCGAGCCACACAGGCTTCCTCGATGTTCTTGGCGCTGCTGGATGAGGTGCCCGCCGCCTGTGTGTTTCTGTCTCCTGAACCCCCAGATGCCACTTGCTTTAGGTGGACACCAACTCACTACTGTGGCTTCATCAAACCTCCATTACCACCTTGAATCCCAGCACCAGAGTGGCCTGAGTGAATCTCAGACAGGGATTCAGAAATTGGGTAGATTACAGTTTTATCAGAGGATTGATGGCTAGTTTAATAAGTATTTTATAAGGAATTAAGCCCCCAACTGCTACCTGCCAATGGTAAGCCACGCCAGGCCTCTAAGTTTATGCACCAACGTAAGAAGATAGGAAAGATTTATTTTTGTGGTCAAGTTGTAGCCAGCACCTCCAGGTGTTGATGATGAACAACACTTCTTTGCATTCACAGCCGCAAATTAAATTGCTTTACTTCCCCTAGAGAACTTGTACTTCAAAAAGGTCCTATTTTCACAACATTGCTATTGCAAGCTTGTGACTGGCAGGAAGACAGCTGGACATTCAGTCTATTGAGCTCAGCCTTGCGTCATTCAGGAAAATCATTCAAATAGCTTCACCTCAAAGCAGTTCATTGAGAGCTGATCTCCCCGAAGTAGCATGAGGTCCTCTGTGATTCGCACAGGATCCAGCCAGCTCTTTTTCTGTGATCAAGGATGATTCCTTTTCTCCTCCATCAGGAGGCTCAGAATCTATCAGCTGGAAACATTCTCTCTAAAAACAAAAGTGCTAAAGCCGGCGGGGCGGAGGTTATAAAGAAGCACCTAGCACTTCTGTTCTGCCCAGTCCTCGATTCCATGTCAGCAACAAAGCAGCTTCCACAACAGGGAGCTGGGAGGCCTTGGCCCTAGGTGGAGACAGGGCAGCGGCTGGAAGCTCAATTCACAGAAGCCCTTCAAGCTCTCGTGCCTAAACCTTGCCTCACCACTCAGAGTCAAGAGCAGCTATTCCATAGGTGCAGAACATACAGGGGAACGGGGCTTCTCATGGACCAAAGAATAGGCAGAAAATGCTCTTGGTAGGAGCTGGTCTCTGAAGATGACGCGCTATGAGCCCTCCCTGCCCTATTCATGTGCTAGTGAGGTCCTCTGCTTGAATCTGGGTTGGGATTCTGATTTCCCTGAGACCAATGCAAACTGAGGCCAGGAAGGCTGAATGTCCTGAGAGGCCAGGACAGAAGAAGGCTTCCACTTCCCACCTTGCTCTCCCGCCTGCCTCCTCGGAAGGGCACCAGGTCCATGCAACGGGTCCAACCTGGGAGGAAAGGGGCCGCATTGGATGTCCAGCCCTGCTGGGACTGCTGAATGAGGTCCACAACACATGAGAGAAGCCAAGCCAGGGAAACTGAGAAAAGCCACCTGAGCCACAGGCACATGGAGGTGATCACAGATTGTTTTAAGCCACTGAGGTGAATATGGGGGAGGGGTCACATGGAAGGAGGAACAGTAAAAGGTAGAGAATCTGGATATGAATGTTACATGGCATCAGCCTTACATAGATGGGAACTTCTAGTGGAAAATATCAAAAACAAACACATACCATCTCAAGCAATAAAAAGAGGATTTATTGGCTGTGGTAACTGAAACTTCTAGTTGTAGAAAATTCCAGCCTCAAGTAAATCCAAGTCCTCAAATAATGGCATAGGGCAGTGATGGTGAACCTCTTAGAGCTTTCAGTGATACAAACAGCCCGCTGCAGCATGAGTGCCATAGGTTCACCACCACTGGCATAGGGAATAGATCCTGTTCCTCCACTTGACTCTTCAGTTGCTCTACTCTGAGCAATCCTTGTGCTTGAAGCATAAATTATTGGTGCAGACTGGCCTGGCTTGGGCCACGAGCCCACTCTTCACTGCAGAGATGAAACTGACGCTTTTCCATAAACTTATGCACTAAGGGTAAAGAAGGGAGATTCCCTAAAGAGAATGGGGTCCTTATATCACTTCCATTTCAGTAATAGAAACAAAGAATTAGAAATGGTTTTTAAATGTTAATTTCTCCCCCATATGTAAGTTCAAGCAAAGTGGTGTCTCTTTCCTTTGAAGACATCAGACTCTGGATTCACTCACCTTATTGCTTGCCATTATTAACACATAGGACTCATCTCTTGGCTTGAAATGGCTGCTGAAGGTCCTTACATCAGTTGCATCCCCTCAGGTAGGAATGGGGAGTATGAAAAGGGAAGGATGTGTTCCTTTTCTTTAAAGGAAGGTAGGAAAACCACACACATAACCTCTCACATTCAAGTCACTTCAGTTGAGTCACCTGGACACACCTAGCTGCAAGAGAGTCCCAGAAATGCAGTCTTTATCAATAGCCAGGCACCCTGCTAAAGCTTCTATTACTTAAGAAGATTTCTGGGAGACAACTAACAATCTCCTATATACCCAGTTGCCTGTTGAAAGCAGAAAACTAAACAAAAAACAATACTAATACTAATGCCCCTCCATTTTTCTAGTAAGAGAGTCAGCATGGTGATTCTGGGTTTTTGTTGCTATTGTTCCTTTTTGAAATTTATGGCTGAATTTTTAATTAAAAAACAGAGACTACAACAGGTGAATTAGAATATGCTTTGGAAGACTAAGTGGGAAACTGCTCAAGCTCAGAAGTTTGCTGGGCAACATAGCAAGCTCATATCTCAAAAACATAAATAAAGACAAAAATAAAACAGAATATTACATATTACATTGAAATCCCCAGTGGTACCTTCCCTTTCCTCTCTAAATGAATCCCATTTCATGAGTTTTGCGTACTTCAGTATAATACTTTCTCTAAAAGGATGATGATGGTAGCAAACACAGTGCTTACCATGTGCAGTCACTTGCTTTGCAAATATTAATTCATCTTCATAATAAACAAGAGGCAAACTAGTATTTTCCTCAGGTACCTCATGAACTATTTGAAGCATGGAGAAGTTAAATAACCTTTCCAGGGTCACACAACCAGTAGACACAGAGCCGTATTCAGATCCATATGTAGGATTTCAAATGGCATTCATGCTGTTAGAAATCACAGCAAACTTCTACTTTCAGTTACAACTCAGAACAGTAAGTGGTACTGTTTTAGTCTTCTTTAATTTTCATAAATGCTATCATTTGTATCACTTTGCAATGTGACTTCTTAGTGCAAATTTTTTGATATTTATATTTATTGATAGAAATAAAATATTTTAATTTAATAGCTACTGAAATAGTCCACTGAATATTTATAATATATGGTTCCTAAGTTGTTTTTTAAATATGGGTTGTTTTAAAAATGTTTTCAAAAAGTTTCTCTCTAACAAAATAATAAAAGTTTAGATGAACACTTTTAAATACATTTCAGTTAATGTTGAATATCCTCAAGATACATGCTAGTGAAAATTTTGCTTCAAAATAAATAAAGGGAAAAATATTTCTCTCTACTGTCCAAACCAAAAAAAAAAAAAAATTAGCTACACAGACTGGAAAATATCACATCCAGGCAACAGATACGTGACTCTTTCCTCACATTTCCAGCCAAATGCAACACATAGGGCTGTTCTCAACCAAACCAAAGGACTAAACACGTTTGTTTGTTTGTTTGTTTGTTTGTTTGTTTGTTTGAGATAGGGTCTCACTATGTAGCCCAGGGTAGCCCAGGCTGGCCTCAACCTCGCTGTGATAGGACTAAACAAATTTTAAATAGCAATTGTGCACTCTAAAGTCCTTTTCTTGCACTTTTCCTATATATTGGAACACTATTTTATATACCAAGAAGTAAATGAAAGCATAACTAAACAGATAATTATACAGTTATTTGTATATCAGGAATAATCGATATAATTTAGCAAATATTTATTAAGCATATGTTATTATTAGATTCTCTCTTGTTTTTCTTTTTCTTTTTGGTTTTTTGAGAGAAGGTCTCACTGTGTAACCCAGGCTGGCCTCTAACCCACACTGATACTCCTGCCTCAGCCTCCCGAGTCCTGGGACTACAGACACGGGCCACTTCACTGGCTAGATACTCTCTTAACAATATAATAAAGTTTGTCCCAAATTTAGTGGGAAAATACTAAGAATAAAGAAAAGTAGAGAAACATAAAAACATAAAAACAGCTAACATAGCAAAAGGAGTCTGTGAAGGTGCTTTAACACCAAACAATATTTATCAGGGTAAACGACAGAAAGCAAGGTTATCTTTCATGATCCATTAAAAAGTGCTACATGATATGATTTAGATATACATAATGGTCACATTCACATAGGGAATTTGTACCTGTGCGTGATGTATCTTGATTCCTCTTTTTCCTCCATTCCCCTCCTCTCCCTTCAACCTCTCTTCCCCTTCTTATTTGCAAAAGCCCCATTTACATTTTTTCTGCTTTTCTCATTTTTTTCTTTTTCCTTCCTTTCTTTCCCCCTCTCCCCTCTCTAGTTCCCTCTTTGTTTTGAAAATTTCTTTCTTATCTCACATTGTCTATTATATATTTTGGTCCCTATTTACACTTACAGTTTCTTACACCAGAGAGACAACATGATATTTACATGTGTGTCAAATTTATTTCACTTCAGAGTATAGATTCAAAGTGCATCCATTTAGCTGTAAATGTCTCAAGTTTATCTTTCTTTATGGCTGAGTAATACTCCATTGTATAGAAAACCACATCTCTTTATCCATTCATCAGTTGATGGACATTTGGGTTGTTTCTAAGATTGTACCAATAAAATTAAAATTAAAAAAAATAAAATGTGACTCTTATTTTAAAAAGTGCTACATGAAGAAAAAGGAGGGGATGCTTTTTAGCCAAGTGAGTTTGGGAAAGTTTAAAACATCTTTTCAGTTATTTGTAGAGGTGTGTGCCAGTTCTAAAGCTAGAAAACATTTTAAAGAAGATTAAAACATCAATGGACCCCTTTTCTGTTGCCCAAGGAGAGGATCTAGCAATTTGGGGTTCAATTTGGATAGGAGGTCAGTGACTGAATTTAGGTTATGGATCCACAGAGCCAAGATGAGGGGGAAAGGGGAAGACAGTAGTTGTCAAAGTGAGCACACTTTCAGTTATACAATGAGTTCTAAAGACCTAACGTTCAACATGGTGTTTACAGTTAATAAGTTATTGTATACTTGAAATTTCCTAAAAGAGTACTCAAATGTTCTCACCACCCCCAAAAATATAAAATATAGTAATCATGTCTGGGAATGAATATTGTAATCAGCTTGATTGTAGTACTCATTATATATACACATGTAAAAGTATTATGTCGCACACTTTAAATATATTCAATTTTTGTGAATCACACCTCAGTAAAGCTGGGAAAGAAGAAAGTCAATCACTAATGAGACACATTTGCTGTAGATATTAAATGAAAAGTTGGAGATTCCAAGGTGGAAGCTAGGTATTAGAAACTGACCCAACTAAATAACATCTAAAATATTATTGATCAAAAGATGTATAATTTAGTACTTAAACGCAAGCTCTTTCACACACATCCAGAAAGAAATAAATTACTAATCCATGAATATATTTGGAAATAATGCTTACTACATCAATCTTTTAAACTCTTTAAACAGTCCCAAGTGCTTTTGAAAAGGTTACATTATGTTTACAAAGTGAAAGAAATTAAAAGCAATTCTTAGCCCAATTTTTACAAATCTGCTCCCTACCCCCAAACTGGTCTTGGCTCTGCCATGTCAAAGCAGGCTCCTGCTGGGAAAGCCAGTTCCAATCAAAAGACATGACGATGCAAGGACGAACCCTGCAGTGGAGCCCTGCAATGGCCTGTAGCTTTTGTGTGAAACTGTGGTCTACACGCATGCACCCGTCATGAAGCACTCTGCCAATTTGGAGACACAGGAATTCTTCTTGAGAGTCTGCAATAAATAACCCTCTTGCACCTCCAGGAAACCTACACGAAGGACACTTGAGGAAATTCGAGTACTTTGGCAACTTGCACCTGCATGTATTATTAAATAATACTATTTTGCATAGAAATAGAATTTCTTCACAGATTTATGAATAATACCCTGGTCTCTTAAAAAGACATATACTATACTAAGGTGATATTATATGAGGTTATTTGATGAACCAGCTAACTTAGGTGTCATGACAAGCTTTCTTGTCCCATATTTGACCTGCCTGTGTCTTCTCTGGAGAATCACACTGCTTTTTCCTGGATGCACTGCAGTACCTCTGATACTGACTCCTGGCTTCTTCTCCCATTGTGATTTTGTTCCTGGGGTGCTTTCCTAGGAGTTACTTTCAACCCATTAGGGAGTATCTCAATTATAGATTGGGAAAAATTCTCATAAAACATGTAGTTTATCTAATACCCTTACACAGATTAAGAAATTAAGATGAAGGAGGGCTAAGACCTTGTTCAAAATCTCTCCAAAGACTTTAGAGTTAGAGACAGAAGTAGGAAACAAGTCACTGGGGATGCATCAGCAGTAAGATACATGGGGATGGTAGCAGCATTGGGATGAAAGGGCTAAGAAGTCATTTAAGGTTTATGCAGAGATTTTTATATTCAATCTGAATTAATGAGCTTTACCCTCACTGGGACATCCTACAACTTAAAGGAGAAGAGGTTTAATTTGGCTCATGGTTTCAGGGGATTCAGTTCATGGTTAGCTGGCTCTAGCAGAAACAACATGGTGGAAGGGCATGGGCATAGTTCATGGTGGCTGGGAAATAGAGCAAGAGAACAACGCCAGAGAGGAAAGAGCCAGGGATCCAACACAGACTGCATGGTCACACACAGAAGTGTGCTCCACCAATACCTAGGTGGATCCCAAAGCCAATCAAGTTGATACTCCAACTTAACTGTCACACAGGCATTTGAGGGGAAGTTTGTGAACAATCTGCAAACTGGGAAGTCCAGTAGAGAAATAGCCATTTCCTGGATCTTGATTTATTTAAGTGAAGTGCAACAAATACATATCTAATGTTTGGAAGGGAAATTCACATTGCTGGCTTCTTCGCCAAGTCACAGTGAAAATGTCATCCCTTAAGAGAAAACTTCTTTGGTCATGCTCCTAAAATACCCTTCCATGACTCAATCTCTAATTATCCTCCTTATTTTGTTCATAGTACACATTGCACCAAGAAAATTAATTTACTTACTTGCTTATTGTCCTTTGCCACCTCCCATTGGAACAAACAATTCTTCTACTTGATATTTTTCACCGTGGGGTTCCTGGTGCCTCCTGTAATATCTAGCGCAAGAAGACACTGAGTGGGTGAAGCCAAACCCAGATGGAAAACAGGAGAGGGGACAAGACAGCAGCAGAACAGGCAGTGGTTCATGTAGGAGAGCAAAGTGGGAAGACCCCAGAGCAGGACTTCCTGGTGGAATGGTGCACCTGAGAAAGGGTGAGGCACCGGGGGCTGCAACAGAGAAGGGTCGGTGCCGCGGAGAGGAGGAGACAGAGGTGCCGGGGCCTTGGTGGCTGCTCAGACCCCAGCTCCCATTGAGTCAGCTGAGTGGGAGTTGCCAGTGCATCTGGGTCTGCTCAGGCTGAGAGCATAAAGGGCCCCGAAACACCAAAATCCTTTTCTCAAACTTTGACGTTGCCCCTGCTCTGCCCCCATCACCTGCAGCTCCTGATTCCCACCACTGCCCTAAGAAGCCATCTGACCAGAGCAGGTTGTCTGGCTGGTCCACAAGGAGGCAGCCATTCCAGGACTTGGCCACAAAGCCCTGCCGTCGGAGGCAGTAAGTGGAGTCACTGAGGTTCTGAGGAGCACTGAGGAGAGAAACAGAAGACAGACAAGAGGAAGCAGGGAGACAGAACTTCTGCAAAAGGGAAGAGGACCAAGCGAGAGACAGAGGGAGGGAGAGGAGGGAGAGGAAAGGGATGTAAAAAGGGTTAAAATGTTCTGTACAGGCACCAACACCCCACAATGCATGCAATCATTGTGCCCTGCAAACATGACCTAATGAAAATATTAAAACTTTGGCAAAAGAGAGGAGAGCTGCAGAGATCCTTAAGGAGTATGAGGGAAATAGCAGGCCAGGTCGGGGGGAAGAACTTCAAGTGCACTTTTTCCAGAAAGGGTTTGGGGCTTTGCAAACCTCTCTAGGGCAGAGCACCCTGCTGTGGGGGCTCCTGCACCCCTCTCTGCAGACCAAAGTCTCTGCACGGCTTGCCCAGACCCGAGCCTCGGTTTGGTCAGCACCCAAACCCCTGAGCCCAGACACTTCTGTTTTACCACCTCTAGCTGCATGCATGGCCCAAGCCAGCTCTCCTAAAAGATAAACTAAACCTGTGGCCCAGCAGAGGGCTAACAATTTGCAAATAGCTGAGGGCAAAGGCGCCGCTGGAGCTGCAGCACACATGTAAACATCAGACACTGTGTGATGCATGGGGAGCCGCAGCTCTGCGACCACACGGAAGGCCTGAGGTCAGGACCTATCTGGGCCCCGGAGCACAGCGTCACATCATTCCTGGAGCAGAGCTTCCCTGTGGGTTCTGGGAACTGCAAAATCCCAGCCCGCACCCTGCCGAACAGGCTGAGTGCAGTGTGGCCTTGAACTCGGTGCTTCCCTTACTGATACCTGGTGGATTAGGCCGATATTCGAGTTCAGATGGCTATTTTCTTCTTTTGAGGAAACTGTCCTGCTTCCAGATTTTTATTAACTGAATTTATTTTTTCTGTGGCTTTGAAGAGGTTTGGATGGAAATCTGTTGTGTATCTGTCAGACAGCTTTTGGAAACAGCCCTTCAATCTGCCCAGCCCTCACTCAGTCCATCCAATTCCTGCAAGAACCGTGGTGCCCGCCTGCTTCCTGACACTGGCCACGGACCACAAAGCTTGGGCAGGCGCCTGGCACTGAGCCAGTGGTGTTGGCCCAGCTGCTCCAGAGGCCGAATTCACATTCCTGGGCTCTGTAGGACACTGCCATTTGGTTTGGACTACCCCCGACTGAGTTTCAGTCTTTTGCAATGTGGAGTTCTAATCAGCACAGGAGAGAAAAGCAGTAACATGTGCCTTCTCAGTAGCTGTCATCAATGAGTCAAGGTGTCCGCCAACAGCGGCTCCCGATTGGGACGGTTTTGCCCCCTTGGGAGACATCTGACAGAAAGACGTAAGTGTGGATGGTGGCCGCCCCTGGCTCAGTTACTGAGCACCTTGCAGTGTGCAGAGCAGCTCCCACAAATTCGAAGGATTATCCAGCCCACAATGTCAATGGAACCACTGCTGAAAAATCTTGCTCTTTAAAGAACCATTAATTTGTTCATTTTAAAAACTTCTGCAACCAATATCTTCTGGGTCATTGTAAGTCTCATGCTCTGATTAGTGTCTAGGCGGGAGGAACAGATGCACCTGAACCCTTGACCAGGAGCTATTCGTAAAGATGAAGACCAACACGGTGATGATCATGGCCCAGAGACGTGGTGTGTGGTCCCAGAGGGTGAGGCCGGTTCCGCAGCTGTGGACAGGTGCCTGTCCGGCCATGCCCATCTATGGACCACTGCCTGAGACCCCCTTAGAACCCGCCTGTGATCAGAGTGACTCCCTTGATATCCAAGGGGCTGTGCTCAAATAACCCTTATTTTATTGAATCCTGGCCCTAAAAAGCAAGAGTGTGATGCTGGCAGTTGGGCTATGTGAAAGATAAGCCAGCAAGTGTTCCTTTTAAAAGGAAAGAAAGCATCGTATAGAGAGGTTGTTGAGTACGAACAAATCCTCTGCTCATGAAGGTGTGGAGAAGAAACAAGAAATCCCTTCTAGTTTTACTATCACACCTCCAATTGCAAAAGCTATGTCCACGGTGTGCTATACGTGGAAGAAGCTTTAAACCTGCGAGTGAATGTGTGGAGGAGACATGTCCACAGAAGGCTGGTGTCAACTGCTGGGCCTTTGGGATCACACCCCCCACGGACTAAAGGCCACTGCTGGCTGCAAGCTAGTAAGACAGGAATCAGCCAGGAATAGGAAGGGATGGGGGACTCCAGCCAGAGTTTTGAAGAAACCATCCAGAGAGAAGGCTGAGAGGTTGTCGAGCCAGACTGCATAGGGTCTAACACACGAGTCTGGAATACACTGGATGCAAGTCATTTTGAGTAATGATTGCCCTGAAAGGGTTGAAAAGGAGTTTGTATGTTAGAAGAAGGTTATGTAGAATTGGTTAAAATGACTGGGCAGGAGGTGAAGATGTTGGCTAGAAGAATCTTGCTTCGAGTGGGGACAAACACGAGAGAAACAGAGGAGCACAGCCCGGAGGGAGGTCCCCAGGCACTCAGGATGGTCACCAGGTTTCAGAGCTGGCACCCGGGGCTGTGGCTTCCATTCACGAAACACAAAATACCAGATCAGGAGTTGGTTCGGGGGGAGACGAAGAAGGTTTTCGCCTTAGAGATACTGACTAGAAGGCTCTAAGTGAATTGGAGGGAAACGTCTTGCATAGTTATAGGTGTGGAGTCAAAAGTAAAACCTGGGCAAGAGAAATACACTCGGAGCTCATCAGGGTACGGAAGTTAACTGAAGACGTAGGGACGAAAGTACTGATCAGGAAGAAGGTAGAGGATAAAAAGAGAAGAAGGCCCAGGACCCCATGCGGAAGACGAATTCGAAGAGGAAGAAGATTTCATCAGCGAGATGGGGAAAGGACGGCTGGAAGAACCACACACAGGACAGCACGGTACCAAGGAAGGGAGAGGGGGAGAATATTTCAGGGCTGGGGTGGTCATCAGTGTCAATGCTTCTGAAAGATTCTGAGAAACAAAACACGCAAAAGAGCAGAGGGCCTATTTCCCCCAGTGAAGGAGAAGGGAGGGCAGAAGCCCTAGGCGGAGCTGCCGGGAGGGTGCGTGTGGTGGTGAACGGGACTCAGGTCACCCTGAAGAGAGGCAAAACCAGGAAGCAAGGGAGCAGCGAGGGCGAGTGTGGCCCGCTCTTCGTGCAGCTGGAGTGTGGTTAGGAGGGACACCGAGGGGCCCCTGCAGCGCTAGGTCGTGAAATTGCATCGGAAGCGCTGCTCCCGCCTGCTCAGCCGGAGAGATGAACTGCCCGCTGGGGAGGCGCCAGAGCCGGGCAGTTCGGGTGCAGCAGGAATTGTCATCGCTGCTGCCAGGAGCCTGCAGGAAGCTGCAAAGAGGAGAAAGAACTTGATCCGGCCCCAGAGAAGGGGCCGAACCGCGGAGCGTGCGGCTGTTCCTGCACAGGAGAGTGTAGATAAAGCAGGGGTTGCACCATGGTTTGAGCACCAGGAAGAAGTTGGATTTGGACGGGGCAGAGAGACAGATGTAGAAGGGATGAAGAAGTCATTTGCTCTGTGTATTTGAAAGGGTGCCCTGGACAGCCTTGGGGTTTCCCCAGACGTGAGCACAAGCGAATTTTTCGAAGCAGGGATTGGCAAAGTGTGGCGACCCCTCTCTTCAGTGCTGTCCCTCTGGGGCACAACCGCATCCAGTGTTTTACACACTGGCTGTGAGTGCTTCCTCGCTCCTGTCCCACAGCTGAGTTAACTGGGACAGACGAAGCTGCCCACAACGCAAAAGCTGTTTATTTACTCTCTGCCCCTTTTCAGACAGTTTGCCAACCCCCACTTTTGGTAATGGAAGTCTCTTTGTGCACATGACGAAATCCTTCTTGTTTGCTTTTATCCTTCTTCGTGGAATCTTTTGTAAAATGAATTCCATGGTCTTGCGCAGATGATGGTAATGTCACAGGAACTAAGGCCGTCTGTATCTTCCCCCAAATAAATGAGTGTCTCCTATTCCTTCTTTCCTTCTACAGTAACACGTTGACGAGATTTAACTTTGCTGAGGTGACCCCAGGATTTCTGCAAACTTAAATTATCACACTGGGCTGTCATACAGGAATGACTAGTGGAAAGCCCCCATACTTCACATTTTCTCTTTCTTCAATATCGGCTATTATTTTAAGCAGTTATCATTATGCTCCAAATTCACATTCATTGTAATTTGCAGCCCTTAATTTTCTATCAGTGAAGAAAGCAGATAGTTATGATTATGAGCATTTCTAAAGCAAAACTAGTCATCTCTGAGAAAACTCTTTTAAAGATTTTTATGATTAAAATGCTTTAGTAGCATGGGGACTATGACTTCCATTTTGACCACCCTGTGATCTTTTTCTTTCCTTTCCCTTCCTTTCTCCTGTTTTTTTGTGTGATATTCCAAATGAGAGAGACTACTGACTAGCATTTCCAATAATATATGCATGGATTGCTATATGTTTCATAAAACCACATAGAATTGTTCTGAAAATATCAGATTGTTCTGAAAATCTGATGTCAGAACTACCTGCAAATAAGTCTGAGAAAGAAATTTCTATCTAACTATCTACATCCATGATCCATTGCACCCTGCATGTCTGACTGGTGAGGCTTCTCAGAGACTCATCAGTCTCCTCTGCCACAGTTACAGACTTCTTCACCCTTGTATTCATCTGAGTAAAACTCTGCTGTTTCTTTGACTTCTTCTTCACTATTCCCTCAACAGATAATGAGCCATGAATCCCTGTTGATTCTATCACTAAACTACCTTCCAAAGTCTCACCTTACGTAAAAATAATCCTTCAAAAATTGCTACCATCTTACTTGTAACCAACATCTGTCACTTTTCTTACCAGTGTCTGCTTCCATATGTTTAGGTATATTTAGCAATGAGAATTAAAATGCTCTCTCCGTGAACTAAGAGCTGTCCAGGTTGGACACTGACCCAAGGAACTTTGACTATCCTTGAATATGGGTCACCTCATGAGGCTGCCCGGAGAGACCACCACTAGCTTCTGGTGCTTCCAGACTTCTTTCTTAATCCTGTCTCTTCAGTATCACCTAATGCTGCAAGTGGCACAGGCACTTCCAGGAAATCTTGTGTGTGTGTGTTTGCGAATGTGTATGTTCAGACTGAGTCATTCCCTCGGTTTCTATGGTGTGTAACCAGAGACTCCTCGCTCATGCACTACCTTCCAACCTCTTCCCAATCATTTCCTTCTCATGCCTTTCAGATTGCCAGAGCATAAGGAGTTCAGTGGTTCCTACAGCATCCTTTCATTCCTCAATCATTTGTCATACCCTTCCCTATTCCTGTGACACCATTTCCTCCTCATTCATGGAAAATTCAAGTTCGTCCACCAAATGTGAGCTCACATACTTCAAACTCTTCCCCAACCTTCACAGGAAAAATGAAGCACCTTTGTCTTTACATATCCAGAGCACTTTAGACCTCTTTATAACAAGATGGTATCATGCCTTGTGATTCACATTCTGTACGACTCCTACAGGAAATGATGAAATCCTCAAGGACACAATAAGTTCACATACTCAAGTGTTTGTTGAGTTGAACAAACTGAATCATATCTAGAGAGAACAAAGAGATTTTTTTTTCAAAAGATAGATTGACCTTTTTGGCTTATATCTTTTTAAATTTCCAATCCTCTACCCCTTTTGAAAACTGTACACCATTAACACTTTATAGAGTTACGCATAAATAATGGGTGAGAAGTAGAAAGCAAAAATAGTTGCCCCACCTCTCCCCTTCTCTGTCTCTCCCTTTTCCACTGACACATCACATTTCTGTGCCATTTTTTGTTTGCTCCCAAGCTCTCCTGGCCTCTGTCTCTGCAGTGCTATGCAATGACCCATTATGCAATGAGCTCCTGTTGCAGAAATCTCAGAAAGAAATACACAGACACAGAATTCAGATAAAATAATAGAATTTCTTCTCGCGAGCGGGTGGGAATGCCAGAAACCAGTCTGGTTAGTATCTGCACCCCCTTTGTTCAGCATTTCCCTTTTTATATCCTTTTTAGCCATTATCTCATCCCTAGGGGGTCTCTGATGTGTAAATACAATTCCAGTTTCTATTTACAAGTCACAGACGGGAGATAGGCCATATACATTGTAAGTTCACCCTGGCATGGTAACTTTGTTAGGTTAATGCAGTTACTAGTTAGAGTCAGATAATCCTCACCTTAAACAAGGAGTTACAGGAAAAGCAAGTCTTAAAAGAACACATTACTTATTTTGCTTCTACAACTACCTTAATATTCAATCTATTAAGTTATCTAAAACTTTTCCATATCACTCCACTGTACAACAGACAGGATTTCCCCACTCCTGGGATTGTGTGGAAGAAAGGAAAACATGAGATCCTTCATAAGGCTGCTACAGTAAATGAATGATGAGGATCCAGTCCCTTAGGAAATTCCAAAGAGGGATACAGTTTGGCTCCTTTTGGTAAATTACTAGTGAATTATTTGATAAAAACAAAACATGAATAGAAAAAATGTCAAGCTTCCCGTCTACTTTCCTGAAAAGATTGATCCAAAGCCCCATTTTACAATTTTTCAGATGAATTAACTTTAATAAGAAAATCAAAATCCTAATCAAAATGAGGGGAAAATAAATAGAATCGACTTTCTCTTCATATTATTCCATGATGCCTACCCTCTCACCAGCTGCCCTTCCCGGCTGAGCAGAAGGTTGATAAATGTTTCTTTGGTAATAACTATACCCATTCTTGAAGAAAAAAAGAAAATTATCTCTTTCACGTGACCACTTAACCTCTTCATCCTGACTTTCCCTTCGCCTGTGGAGTGAATCCCAGATCCCCACCTTAGCCCACAGGCTGTCAGCAATCCTGGCTGGCATCAGCCCCTCCTCTCCATTATTAGTACTGTTTTCCTCAGAAGCCAGATACTCTGAACTTTTCCAGGCTACCCAGATTCTTTCTTATCTTTATATTTTCAAGTCTGCTGCCCCTCTCAACTCAGAAGTCTGCTCCCCTTCATCTCCAGGGAAAACCCTCCCCACCCAGCTCAGGTGTTCCTTTCTGCCCTGCTCCTGCAGCCCACACAGAGCCGTAAACACATCTCCACACCACGTGTAACTCGCCTTTCCACCTATCTCTCCCTGCTGGGCACTGGCATCCTGGAGAGCCGAAGCATAGACCAATCACAGTTCCCAGCATGTAGCAGATAGACCAGTACTTACTGGATCGGTCAACCACTACTTCCCTCCGAAATAAAGCCTCAGAAGGTTGTTGCTGAGGAAGAAGTAAGTGCCCAGCATATTGGTATTGTAATCAGCAAATCTTTCTTCCTCCCCAGAATGTTAGAGGAACCCAAAGTTAAGTCTCAGAGTACAGATCATCTGGCCCCATGCTGGGCCTCGTGGATACAGAGATGTAAACTTTGAAAGTTCACAGTCCAGTGACAAAAAAGCCTCCAACTGTATATGTTACAGGATAAGAATGAGCTGAGGATAATTACTCAAACATTTCTTATTATGGGAAAATACATTTTCTACGTCTGGGGCCCACTGAAAAATACTTCAAGGTCGCACAAATAAGTGGGGCTCACAGCGTCTTCCCTGGGCTTCACTGTGGCGGCTGGCAACTGTAGTGTCTGGAAATTAGTGCCGAGAAAGCCAGGGGATATTTTCCTGTAGACAGAATCACAGGGCACAGAAACAGCTAATCCATAAAACCATCCCAGGCACCAACAGGAAATGACAGGGGATAAACGCGCTTATCTCCAACTGGTTCTGTTTAGGGCAAGGAGAAAAAGGAGGTCAATGGTTTCACTGAAAAAGCTATTCTAGGTTAAGCCTTTCTAACATGAACATAGATAGAAATTGTTTTTTCCAGCTCAGTTTCCAACCACTTTAAAGAGCTTTTCTCTTTAGAAGGTAACATTCATTTAAGGGATCTTTCAACCTACACAATTTCCCAATTCCTAAAACGGACCATAGGAGTAACTTGATTCCAAAAGAGACAGCACTTTGACAATGATGGTAGATAATAAATGAGGAATTGCTACGGGTTCTTTTACCATCCCTGAAAGTGAAACACGGTGGCACCATGGAAAGTCTATAGGCTTCATCAGGCATGCTGGAGCACACCTGTAATCCTTGCTACAGCAGGGTCACAAGCTGAAGGGCAGCTTGGACAACTTAGTGAGGCCCTGTCTCAAAGTAAAATAAGAAGAAAGGGGCTAGAGATATAGCTCCAAAGCCGAGCTGCTGCCTAGCATGTGCAAGGCCCTAGGTTTAATCCCCAGTACTAAGGAAGGAGGGAGGGAGTGAGGGAGCGAAAGGGAAAGAAGTGAGAAGGACGGGGGAAGAAGGAGGTAAGGGAAGGGGTCAGACTGCTGCCAACCTGGGCTGAACAGACCACTTTAAGCCTCTTCCATCCCACTGTGTTTTACACCTGCTAACGGTGTGTAATCACAGGGTATGGTCACAAGGCCCAGTACCCATGGCTACACACCTAACTCCCATCATCCCTCAGCCCTGCTCCTGACAGCCAGCCACGGCTCCCCATGCTTTCTCAAGTCCTGACGCTGGTGGCAGCCACAACCCCTTCTCATTGAACTCTACCCCTCCACAGCCCCCTTACAGTCATGACACAGTGAGAGACCGTGCGGCCTATATGAGAGTTGCTGGCCTGGTCTGAGTGTCAGGGCTTGTTCCACATAAACCCATGCTGACTGGCAAGCTTGGACCTTTATTCTTCCTCCTTTTCTCCTGATTGAAAGGAAGGAGGGAAGAGAGGGCCAGAAGGAGAGAGGGAGAAAAGGAGGGAGGAAGGGAAGGAGGAAAGAAGGGAGGAGGGGAAATGAAAGAAGAACAAAGAATAGGAAATCCATGGCTTGACAGAGATGCAGTTTCTCCTCTTGGCTCTGTCTCTTTGCTGTGGTGTCTGAGCCATGGAGCTCTGGGTGAGACATGGAGTCTACTCCACAGCAGCTCATCTTCATGCGTAGAACAGAGGCTGAAAGATCACACTTTGCAGAGCTCTGAGAAGACCGATGACGATATTACAAGGGGCCTGGCCCACACTGGACACATAATTGCATATCGAGTATCACATGTTCATCTCATGAGTATGCTAATTACTCGATTAATTTATCTGCTTGCCATTTTGATTAAGAAATACCAAACTCTATGGGTGGTGTTTCTATCGTTTCTGATAGAAGGGTGGAATTACACAGGGGAAGAAAAAGTGAAGGGTGAGGGCCGAGGTCGAGAACAAGACGGAACGGGGCAGGGTGGAATGAGGGGCGGAGCGGAGGACCGCGTGACAGACATGCTGGGTCCCCTGAAAGTCTGCAGTGCTAGGGGAAGGATAAAGAGGGGCTGCGTGCAAGCAGTTCCTGAACATTCCATTGCCCTTTCACGCTAGCAGTGAACGTCCTTCCTCCGCTCATCAACAATCCTCGGAACGCCCTGCAGCAGTGGTGTGAAGAAAGAAGACACAGGAGATATTTTCTAGCCACACGTGGCCATAGACAAATGGAAAACCCTCTTCATACATGCAGGATTGTGCTATTTTGAACAGTATCAAAGAAGTGGCGAGGTCCATCAACTTGTGCACCCACATGAATGCCAGATTTTCTCTGCTGAGAGGCCCCAGGAAGCAGTTCCAGGCAGAGAGCGGCTCACACCACAAGCGTGCCTGCTATGCGGACATGGAAGAGACGCAGAACTTCCTGTCTCAGAAGTGATGTGATGAACCCCAGGTTTTGGAGAGAAAGAAGATGGGGTTCAAATACTTCCTAAGCTTCTTGAAAGCAGTAAGATACTGGGGAAGTTTTTTGTGTATCCAAATCCCAATTGAATAAATGCAGAGTCAGGGTTGAAGTTAAGTGATTAATTATGTACATTTTATATCGCACCCTCTCCCTGGTACATACAAAAACTCAATATATGGTTGCCATGGTTTTATGTGAAAGAAAAAAGAAGAGATAAATATGATCATTTGTCCATTTTTGCATTTTCTACTAAAGGAATCCTACAGGAGCCTGAATATCAGGCTTTACAAAGAATAAATAATATGATACATAAAACTATGGCAACTTCAGTGTACGCCAGTAAGGCCAAAGGATTTTCTTTCTGCAGAGACTATCAGTGAGTCCCAAGCAGGAAGAGTTTCACTGGGTGTATTCTTGGAAGCCGTGGGCTTCCCGGGATTTGCATCCAGTGTGATGACGACCTTCTGCTCGGGAGGCCCTGCCAGTGTGATAGTGCCCACATCTCTCCCTGAAACTCCAGCGCACCTGACACACAGATTCACAGAAACTGTCACCTGAAGCTGACATCCAAGTGGAGAACACTCTCCTCTTGTGCCAGCAGCCCCACACACTGCAGAGCACGTTTTGATGACTGGATGTGACACCTGCCTATGGCTTGACAGCCATCAGAGTGCTTGGCCTATAGGTGTGAGCCACGGACTCCCCGGCAGTGCCCGAGAAGGGCAGGCATGACAGGCCCACGGGGACCTCAGCCCCTCAGCCTCAGTAATGAGTGCTGCTGGCAAGTGCTCGTGAGCTTGGAAGCACAACCGAGAGTGTGTCTGGACATGCACACATGCACACACACACACACACACACACACCTTCAAAGAAGAGGACCAGATGAAAGTGAGGAGTTTATCTAGGTCTTCTCTAAAGACCCCATAAACCCGCTAGCAAAACGGGCTCACATCTCAGCCATTTACCTCTAAAGGATTGGGGTTTTGGCCCCAGCAGATCGCTATCAGAATGATACATTTTTCTTCACTGCAGCTAAGCAGTAAGGCCATATTGGGACTTGTGACTCTCAGATGCTGTTTCCACTGACCCAAACTGAGTACCACCAGTGACCTGCCTTGATATTGGTATTTACATAGCCCAAGAAGCACTGAGGTATAAAGAATACTGAATGTATTTCCAGATGTCCAGCATCTGAATTCATTTTCCCTACAAGGGCTTCTGTCGGGATACCTCTAACCTACTTTAAAACCTTTAGCATGTATTGTGTCGTATATGGGTATCTCACTGGGCTTAACCTTCTACAGGGCAAGACAATTTAGTCTAACAAGCACGTCATCAAGAACACAGTCTGCTGGTGGTCAGTTCCACTATGCCTGGACCAACTCTGTTTCTGTTACCCATGTAAGAATCTTTGGTAGCACTGTTGTGGCCGCCTCAATGTCCTGAATCAGTTCAAAACATTGACCTTTCGTGGTCATTTTTACTTTAGAGAAGAGCTAGAAGTTCCTCGGTGCCAGATCTGGCTGGGAACACTCTGTCATGTTTTAGTCGCCACCTTCGCATTGCATGATATGCAGCAGCACCATTCACCACAGTTTGATCACACCTTGTAAAGACAGGAAAGATGGCTTCCAGAACTGCTTCAGAAAGTGGCGAGAGTGATGGGATAAGTGTGCTCAAAGTGAAGCAGGAGGGAGATTAATAGCCATGTGTCTTTTACTGTAATAAAGTCTTTTTTTTTTTATTTAAACATTCACGGTCTATTTCAATCATACTAACAGGTATTCTACTCATTAGTGTACGGAATGTCAGAAAATGGCTTCCAGTGGTGAAATTAGTGAGTTATTCATTAGTTGGTAAAATTAAAAGGAGTCAAAGACACAAATCAGTTACAATATTTAGGAACAGGCCCCACTGTTGGGTGTAAACAGTCTGAAAGTACAGGATCTCTACGTTCCTGGCTAGCATCATACTAGGGGACCTATGGACTCTCCCAGACAGACAGGAACCAGCCATGGGCTTAGCAGGTCCCTTGTCACCCCAGGCGATGCAGGCACAGACCCTGCCTTGGAGCCCTGTGCCCCCTACCCCAGCACACCTCTGCTGTGGGCTGTGGTCCCCGGCATGTGGACCCCAGCACAGTGACCAGGGGCCAAGCCTACAGAGCCCCTCCTGCGCACTGCCTCGAGTCTCGATCTAGTGAATGTTCCTCTAACAAATGTTGATGTGCATGGCGATTTGGTCAGAGGTTTTCTGTCTTTATCCCTGGGTCGTGATGTGTGCAGGAAAAGCCTGGGCCATTTACAACATGTCTACTGATCAGGGCCTTGAGTAGGGCTGGTCCAAGTTAAGGGAGGTCAGCAGTTAAAGCCTGCCCCTTGGGGAAGCTGTTGATTGCTTTTGAGGTGGGATTAGTGCATCAGAGACATACGCCCTGAACTTGATTCCAGCGGTGGCAGCAGTGACAGCAACAACAAGTCCATAAGATGATAATGTCCCCTCTGGTGTCCCAAGTCCAGTTCTCAGATGAGCCAGTAAACTGAGACATCTGGTACTAAGGTACAGGATCATTCTTTCTTCCAACTGAGCGCAGGTAATTTTGTTTCTGGTTCTGCCCGCAAATGTCTGAGCTTGATTTACCAGTCTCTCCAGCCTCCGTGTATGCAACATTCTTTCCGTGAACTCCTATTATGCTTAAATCCCTCCAGAGCCCATTGTTTTTTCTTATAATCTAGAAGCCAAGAACTTTGGCTGATACAGAAACCCGTACCAAGAGTAGTTGTGCAAACATCAAATGTCATTTGATGTCTGGTAACTACTGTGGTGTAGCAATACAGAATCAACCCAACTTCATGCTGTAAGAAAACAACAGTTACTTCCTTACACTCACAGATTCTGTGGGCCAAGAACTCAGACAGGGAACAGTGGGAAAGGTTCATCTGCATCACAGCTCCGGGGCCCCATCTAGGAGATCTAGGGACTTGCTCAAGATGCTGGAGGCCAGAACCATCCTGTGGCTTCTTCACCCACACGTCTGACATTTAGCTTGGGATAATGAAAGGCTAGGATTAGCTAGGATTGCCTACCGCATTACATACACGTGGTCTGTCCACAGGGCAGGAGCTTCTTAAACATGTGGGCTGTGACACAGAGTGGACATCCTCAAGGAAGTGTCTATATAGAAGTCAAGACACAAGTTGACCTGCACAAGAAACCATCCGGTCTCACCGAGACCAATCCAGATTCACAGAGAGGAAACAGGCTTCACCTTGCAAAGGGGAAGCAGCAACATCAAAAGAAACACATGGTACTTTAGATAATGTCACAGCCATCTCTTACAGTGTACCACTTTGGGGAATGGGTAAAATCTAGTATTGGTTCTTTGGTCTGATTAAGACTGAATAAAGTAATAAATGCAGCTAAAAGTATAGGCCAGGTCTACACAGACAGAGCATGGGACTATACAGGCAATGATAAAATGGCTAATTAATTTATTGCTGATGGTTACAAGGAATAAATTGTCCACTGAAAGGAAGGTTTGGGGGAGCCAATTGCTATACTCATAGAATAATATGAGGGGTATAAAAATGTACGGGTGAGTGATGGAATGATTGGTTCTTCTTAGGGATTGATACCATGAGCTCAAATAAACTCTGTCTTGCTGCTCTGAAGATGAAACAAGTTGACCCTATTGGTTACTGAGTTATATACAATCAGTTGAATACATTTCTTTACCAGGACTCCTAAATAAGTAAATGCACTGATAGGAAGGAATACATATTGCAAATTAAAATGGATATATATGAGAGGATTCTTGAGTACCTTGAACTTCCAATCCCACTGAACTACTAAACTTCTCTCTGTTAAGCCAGCCTCTGCCTTGTTTTATGGCATCATCTGACACCATCTAAGAGAGTTATCTTGCAAGTGGCAGGCTCTCTTCCTCTCCCTCCATCCATATTCACATCCCTTAAAATCTCTAAACCTTTCATTAGAATCATATCCCAACATGATCCAGTAAAGAAAACTACAAAATCAAACTAGAAGAAAACATATACAACAAGATGATTTCCATACTTGGCTAATTTATGTTGGTAAAAAATCTGGGAATACATGTCAGAAGGGGATAGAACATAATTCTTGTTCAGTCTGAATATATTGATATGGATGCGTTTCCCAAAGATTCTAGGTGAAATGTGTTAACACCAGCAACCAGGGAAGATTCTAATTATTGGTTTGGTGAAGCCACCGAAACCTGGATCCACAGTGGTCCATACTGAGTGAATTTGAGAAGCCTTAAATTCCTGGTATGACTTTGAGGGGGTAATCCAAAGACATGAGGGGCTGAAATACTGGAATAGATGTTTTTCTATGTGACTCATACATAAAACCCCAAATATGCCTTGCAAGAGGCTTCAGAAGAACTCTTGTTAACAAGACAGTAAGAAACACCGTGGTGAAAAACAACAAGTACTGTTGAAAATTATTTTTCAGCTGTTTTCTCTAAGCCCAAGATGTCCTTGAGAGATGCTTTGGTGGAAATGGACTCCTTAATTCCAGTGTCCTGAGGGCAGGGGATGTCAAGTGGCCATTGCAAACCAGAGGCAGATTTTACATGGTCACATTAATAGTAAAACAGTGGGAGCCCTCCGTGGAAGCATTTATAACTTCAGGAATGTCTGATGTTCACTAATTGATTAGGAGTCCCTGACTCTGAAGTAGAAATAAACAAGGACTATTAACTGGTATAACCAAAATAATTCTAAACCCATTAATTATACAATAGACCTGGAGCACTGTAGTAGAGTAAGATGTTTCATTCAATTCCTACTTTACTACTACAGATCAATGTTTCTTTACCATTCGAGATCACTATCCCCTCTAAAAATCTAGTGAAAGCATTATATTTGTGATTAAAGAAAGAAATGTATATATACATATTCATGCAACCTCATGCATGTACTCTCAGAAGTTCCTTGGATTCACTAACATCTGATAAGGGACACAAGAAAACCAGATTAATAACTCCTGCTATCAGTGCATCTTGTACCAAAAGCACAATATTTTTTCAGTGTGATTGCCAAGTACCTGTTTAGTCCCTTAGTTCTTCTGCTATTGCTACTACCATCAAGACTCAAGCCTTTACTTTTATAAAGAGTACTCCCATGAGAATGGTATTATTATTGTGTTTTAGAGATCAGAAGAAAAACCTTTTGCCTCTGTACGTCCCCACTGGGAATGAGTCTAATGAGAATGTGGGCCACATTGCTTTAGTCACCACTGATCCTTCATCATATATATTGCCTGTGACAAGGCAGGTGCTCAATGTACCTGAAATATATGGAGAAAAACAATGTGAAAAAGAGCTTCATATCCTGAATAATAACACTAATTTGAGGCTAAACCAGGACAAAGCTAAAACTCAACTAGATCTTCCTTGTGGGTGTAGCCATGTGTCATCAAAAATACAACAAACTCCAGGTAAACATTTGGTGAACGGGTAGGTAGGTGGGTGAATGAATCAAGCCTCATTTCTAAAAAGTGGAATCCCAAGTTCAAACTCAAAGTGTCTATTCCCTTCATCTGGAATTATCCAAAACGTATTGGCTTAAAAGAACTGCTTGATTCTGCTGTCAATGTTATGGGTAGGAATTTGGGAAGGGCTCAGCTGGATGGTTTGTCTGTAAGTCACTCGGCATCTGCGGGGGTAAAGGGGCCACGTGACCCATTTCCCAGCTGACCTCTCAGTCACTTGCCTGTGCCTTGGCAGGGACAGCTGTCAGGATGGTCTTGGCTGGGCTCCTCTCCTCTCCATGTTGTCGTCTAGCAAGGCACTCAGCCACCTCGCACAGCAGCTCTGCACTGCTGGTCCAATGTGAAGAAGCAAAGCCTTCATGTCACAGAAGAGCTTTGTCTTCAACTGAAATGGAACCATTGACGCCATATTTTTCTGGCCTGTGATGTGAGAAGTGCAGAAAAAGACTCCACCGCTTGATGGGAAGAGCATCAAACAATGGGCAGACACTGCTGATCTGCTACCATTTTCCTTCACCAAGAGGGCTCATAACATCCAACTGTGGACTTGCTCTTGTTGCTACCTTCCATCAGCCCTCCTGCAGAGAATAGCTTTCACTTCCTCAAGATTGGAAAATATTTCCATAAACCCTTAGATTAAAATTCAATGAAGCCTGGATGCATGTCTGAATTAATTTCCATGCTTCAGTGAGCATGTCTCAGGGGTAACATAGGCGTGGCTGTGCTCCAGTTATTTAAAATAATTCAGACTTCTCCAGATCTGGTGGGATCAAGCAGCCCAAAATATCATTATAGCTAAAAATTTACTCTACAGGAAAGTGTCATTACAAATCAGTGCTACGCTGTCCACATCCTGGCCCTGCAAAAAATCCAAGCACTGCCACTTCTAGGATATTTTAGCATCTCAACAGGGAGTATGGCTAAGTAAGAACTAAAATAGCACAATGATCCCAGAAAACACATAAAAGAGAGGATATACAAATAGCACAAATAAGCCTAGGGTATCTCAGACAATCACCAAAAACACTGCAGCTTATACTCAACACTCATTTCTGGAGCCTCCAAATTTTAAGGAAATTTTACTTCTGAAGATGTTAGCCACCCTTAACCTCAAAATTCAAATTATTTCCACAGTCACAAGGATTATATTTCTCATTGTATCGTGGTCTTAATTTCTACCTGGTACAAACTTTATAACATATATTTTTTTCAATGACCCCAAGATTTCATTATCTATTAACTGATCACAAAGTGGAACCTGCTGGATTGTTAAATGAAAATTGCACTTGGTTTACTTTGGCCCATAGGAACTTTCAACATAAGGGCTATGTAGACTGAGGAAGAAAATATTTTATAAATGTAAAATGTGCTATCACTTAAACAAAACATGTGAAAATCTTAGTATACAGGACAGAAAAGAGAATGAGCAGGATGGCACTGCTGGAGGCTGCAGGTCTCCCCAGAGAAGGCAGCTGGGAGAACAGCACAATGATCCTGGCCCCAGCACAGGCCTCGGTCTCTCCTGAGGTACCCCCAGAAAGCAAGGCCTGTGGGAGCAAGACCTTGACCATTTTGTTCACTAATGCCATCCACACCAGTTGGAAAAACAGGCACATAAAGCACACAATAATATTAACTAATTTTTTTTAAATGAAGCTCTGAGGATTGGCTAAAAGGAATCCAGGAGGTTAAGTGAGGGTGGATGTGGCTGGTGCAGCTCCATGTACACAGCAGGAACCTTGCCCTGGGATCAGAGAGCAGAGCGAAGATACCAACAAACACCCCAAGCCCTCGCCCAATAAGCAGAGGTACTAGGGGCTCTGTGGTGCCAGGCAGAGAGCAGCCAGAGCTGGAAGAGGGGAGCTGAGCAAAAACTTCTACCCCGTGACACCAGGGAGAACGAAGACAGAACGGTGGGGAGGCTGTCCAGTCCCAGCTCACAGGCACAGGCAGGCAGGAGGGTGGGGAGAGGGGAGCAGAGACCCAAGTTTTAGTCAGGGATGTGATCCCAAGAATTACGACACTCAAAGGAGGGGCTTAGTGAAGAAGGTAGCTATCCTCTTCCTAGTCCCCACTGCTTCTCTGGGTTAATTTAAGAGATTAGTGCTGCACCTGCATTGCCCCACAGGGGTGGGCACACATAGGTAAGAGAAACGTTCCAGTCCCCTGCCTCCCCGGGTGTTCTGATCTGTTCTGATCGGAACAATGTTTCATCAGCAAGAAAGAATGTAACAGTCACTTTCTAAAGTTTTAAATGCGTTATGAAGAACCGGTTTGGAAAATTACCCACATGCATCAGAAGACTCATGATATGAAAACAAGAGAAGACAAAAATCTCAATACTCAAGTAGACCATAAGCTAATAAGGTTTAGTTTATGTGGCAGGAAAATAACAACGAGGACGACAAAAAACACTGGTGTGAGAGTTGACTGCTTTACCCTGAGCAAAGTAAAAACAAACAAGCAGGCAAGCAAACGAGCAGATATTTCCTTATATCCACAGGAGCTCAGCAAACCCGGGAGATGGCTTGCTTACTATTTATTTCTATGCTTGCGGGGTGGAGCTATTAACCAAGAAAAGTCAGTATCTGGAAGGGAGGACAGGAAGTGACACTTACAAGGGTCACCCTCATGCTAAGTGCCCTGTGTCCACTCTCCCATTCATCTTCACAGTATTGTATTATCCCTGTCTCGTTCCTGGATGTTGAGTGACTTGCTGAGATTCAATGGCCCCTGAGCGACTAAGCCACTCATCAAAGCCCCAAACCCATGTCTCTGTCCTTCCGAAGCTCGGTGTTTAAACAAGTCCACAGTATGGCAACCCGATTCTCTGGGCATGCGATTGAGTAGCACTACTTGCACTGACTTATAATTAAAAATAACAAGAGAAGCCTAATCTAGTTCCTATAACATATTATGGTAAACCCCAACAAATATAAACCACTTTGGATTGATCTTTTACTTATATCTTCTATAAATTTGTTAATAAAATTCAATTTACCTGGAAAAATATTCTAAGTTATTCTACTGTTAGCACCTCTTGTGGGAGTACAGACTATTCCATTCCTTTGCAGAGCACCTGGACAATATGCATTGTACACCCTTGAGCCTAGCACTTCCTGGGTATCCATCTAGTATTGTGTATGATCGGGGGTGGGCAGATTTGCATACCAAGATGTCTCTTACAGAATTATTAATAATTAATAATTATTAATAATAATAGTTAAAATTATATTCTAAATTTCCAATAAAGGTCAGATAAACAAATCAAAGTGTCAACTCAGCCATTGAAAATTATGTTTACAGAGAGTTCAAAATGGCATAAAATATACTGTATCATAGAATTGAATGAAAAAGCAGAATATAAAATTAAATAAAGAACAGCTGCAGCTTGAAATAAACTTTGATTATTTTAGAAGACTGTGCCAACCAAGAGGTTGGAGAATGGAAGCCAACCACTTCGGAAATGACTACATTCATCTGGGAGACCTGTGAGGGGTGGGTGGGATTCTGGTGTTGGTGTGTGGACAGTGGGAGTATGTTCTCGGGTACTCTGAGGTAAAGCTGGCAGGGACTCCTGACGGGTCTGGCACGTGGGATGAAAGAAAGTGGAGTCAAGGATGGCCTCAGGTCTTTTGGTTTAAGCAACTGGAAAAGCCGTTTTTTTGAGATGGGGACCTGGAGGAGCAGGATTGGTGCAGGAAGACCAAGGCTTAGATTTGGAGCATGCGACCTCAGACCCCCAGGCAGACATTCATGTGTGCGGCCACTGGGAACAAGGCTCAAGCTCAGAAGACAGGTCAGGGCTGTGGGGACACACCTGGGGACTTGCAGCTTAGTGAGGACTTGGAAGCCAAATGATTTGATGAGTCCCCTACAAAGAGCACACAGAGGGGGAGTAGGCAAGGACCGAGCTCGGACCCCATTGCGGCAGAGGCTGGAAAGGGAGGAGAACTGGAGAAAGGTGACAGTGAAGTGGCCATCAGAGAAGGGAGAGGGAGACTGAGAGAAGGCGGCTTCAGAGCCCAGCCCATGCTGGGCGCTGAGAGGAAGCACTCCGAGGGGGCTGATGCTCCTGCAGGGCTTTTCCCAGAGGCTGAGAGCTGGTGTTTGTTACTCTTCCCTTCTGATCCCATCAGAACAGTGTCACCTGGTTGGGGATGGAGGATGAGACACAGGAGGGACGGTCAGGGTGATGAATGCTCGCCCCAAAACCAGGGTGCAGGTCACACAGGCGAAAGAGCTTCTCAGGACTCATCACATGTCCACCTAAGATCTAAGCACTTGATGAAGTATGCAAATAACCCTGCCATAAAAATAATGACAAATTCTCATCTCCCACCTTTCTGCATTTTCCAATATTACTCTAATGAACATTCACTACTTTTATAATAAAAAATAAACATTTAGAAATGAAGGTTGGATTACTGCATATGTCAAGCTACTTTGAATTGTAAAGGTAAGAATTAGCAGGATATTATTTTCCTCTCAAACAAAAGCCAATGTAAATAATATTTAAATAGGGTACATAATGGAAACTTTGCCATGGATTTCCCAGGAAAACATAACTCTGTAAGTAAAAAACTGATTTTTACAGCTAGACCGGAAAACGTCTACTTCACAGGTCAAGACTACAGTTAAGGCAGTGATTAACTTTTGCACATTGCAAATACAAAGTGGTAGAGGAACACTAAAATCAGCATTCGAAATTGACATCAAAATGTAGCATTGTGCTCTTGAAAAACCCAGCTAAATTCTGTGTTGAGATGTTCTCCAGAGTGGCCTTTTGGTCCTCTCATGAGCTGATGGCCAGGAAAGCTCCTTGGAAGTCACGGGAACCCACCCGTGCCTCAGAAATGACACAATCAGGGGCCAAGGGGGCTTCTGCTAATCTCCAGCACTCTCCAGGGAGGGTGCCCTTTGAAGGGAGATGTCAAAACTGCCCTCTTTCCTGGAAAAATACCCCAGAGCAAATTCCCAAAAAGCTGAGCCTGCACCATCACCTTGCTAAGGTAAGGACAATCAGGAACTCTAAAGGAATTGTTAATTCCCTGCAACTCTAACATCTCCTCTATGCTTCTCCCAGGCCCTCTGTTTCCTCTAGAAAGAGTCTCTCATCTTCCTCAGGTAAGTTAGTCAAAGAAAAATTGCATTATCTGAAAGGCATAACAGCTTCTAGCTGTCCAAAAATGAGATCTCTTCCCCTTATGCCAACCTGGAAAAAAAACCCACTCATTTTCCTTTACACATTTCTATCATCTTCTGAAAGTCATTCTTGGAAGACAGAAAACAGTATTTTTGTGGCTGGGAAGCTGGACTAACAAACTACAGGGAAGGTCAGAATGATAATCCGGGTAGATGGGGATGCTTCCAAATACCAAGCTAAGCAGTGTTGGTTTTATTTGACAGGAAAATGGGTTCCATTGAAAGTTTTTGTAAAGAATGATGTCATTTTCAAAAAAAAAAAAAATGACGGTTTAGCAAGTTGGATTTGGATTCAGGGTGCAGAAGAGATGGAAAGGGAATGGAGCAGCAGAACTCCAAGATGAAGTCTGTTGATTTGGTCCAAGTGAGTGGCGGTGAGGTCATGAGGGCAGGAAGAGCAGAACAGAACCAGGAAAATCAGAAACAGGATGGGCTGTGAAGAAAATGAAAACATGCTGTGGGCCAGGTGGGGCGACAGTGGGATACACACAGAAAGGTCAGGCAGGCCCAGCGGCAAGTGCAGGGCTGGGAGAAGTGCTAGGGCATCGGCCAGTGTGATCTATGCAGGGTTGTGGAAGAGGGGTTTGTGTTCACCTTGCCGAAGTGTGAAATGTGTGCATGATTTTGTAACTTCTAACTGTAGACCAGAAACAGCAATGCAGCACAGAGAAAGGACTAAGAATCACTGAGATATTTCACCCTTTCTCTATACTTCTAAAAATCATTTTCCCATAGTCTTCAGGATCTATGTCAGTGGGGAGGGGGACTGGGAATTAAAGGCAGGCTCTTCACCCTGAGCTGCATATTTCTGAGATAGGGTCTTGCTCAGGCACTAAGTTGCCAGACTGGGCTTAAATTTGTGATCCTTCTGCCTCACCCTCCTAGCATGCTGAGATTACAGACATGTGCCACCGCACCTGCTTGCAATGCGGATTTCCTAACCACAACACATCTCCGCTGAGCCACATTTCAAGCGCTCAGCGGCTGCCTCTGCGGGTAGAGAGGAGAGTAGACTGTGGTTCCAGATGCCACTTCCCTTTCGTCCATGCCCAGCATCACTGGTGCAGCTCCAGAGGAGAACTGCTTACCAAGACAGAAGATGCAGGAAGGGGCATAGAAGTGATTTCCTGTATGTGAGTGTGCTTGTGCTTGTGTCTGTGTGTATAATGATGATTCTAGAGCTTTTATTATGCGCCAGCCAATAATTTAACACTTCAGCTATATTAATATGCTGAGCAGTTGAAACTGAGGAATCACGACTGCGAATAGGATTCCCTCTTTATAACTTAAAACATGATCTTAATGAGATTAAGCAACTTTTTTCAAGGTTGTGTAGCCGTCAAGTAACTTTGAAAAACTTACCGAACCTCTTTCAACAAGAATAATCTCATTCCAAAATCCTTGCACTTAACTAATATTAAGATTTGTGGGATTTATTTTATTGTCTTTCTTTTGTGGCATAAAATTAAATCCTATAGTTATTATTATCTAATTACTCATTGTAAGCAAATTTTCATATTATTGAATAGTGTTCAAAATCATGATTGTAATGCTGGTGTACTAGATAGCACACGGACATACAATTTATTTAACCATTTTTCTTCTCAGGACTTCTCCTCCACACATTTGCAACACAAACAATTGGGTTACTGGTTTGACTGGGAGTGCAAAAAGGGTACAGGAGAACACATGATGAACCCAGGCTGATTCCCACTAGGCGTTCCAGGCATGGCTCTCTGTGGGGAACAGCAGCACAGGGCCAACTGCCTTGGTCAGCTTTTAGCCCAGGTCATGAAGAGACCTGTCCCACATAGACACAGCTGACAAACAGAGACCCCAGGAGCAGCCCCACAGTCAGATGTGCCAAGAGCGAAATCAAGCCAGAGCATTTTCCGGCATCTGTCAACTCCACAGGTGGGCGGTGATCCATCATGCTCCACTGGCATGTGGCAAGTTTCCAAACCCAAAGCATCGCCTCTAATTGAGAGCCAGTTAGGCTGCAAGTACTTAAAGATTAAATCCCTCCTCTCGGTGTGGCTACGGTCCTATAAAATTCCAACAGATAATTGCAATAGGAGTAAAAGAGATCAAACTTAACAGTGCTTATAAAACACAGCTCCGATGGCCCAAAGCTAAATGACAGTAGTAGGATTGTTGAGTGCTCATCCCTGAACACCTTCCCCCTAGCCGCCTATTCTTCCCACCCACTGGGTTAATGAGGGAATGCAAATGTAGAGCTCTGTGGAACAGTGGGCACCTCAGGTTCAAGTCTGAGCACATGAACTAACGGACCGAAGTCGGCTATTCTAATGCATCGACTCCTTAGCTTGGGAAGTGGGTTTCCCGAACATACGCTGGAGCGCGTCTGTCGAAGTTCATCCCTCCGTCCCAGCCGCCACATCCGGGATACCGGCCCACCATAGCGAGCTTTCATTACCAGGTCAGTGGGAAGATTCTCAGAAATACACAACACCCGACAGTCAGCTCCTGCGATTTTCTAGGAAAGAAGTAGCCTTAACAAAATTGCCAACCTTCACGAGTGTCAGTCCTTTTCCAGACTTTAATTGTTCCCTCATGGACCCTAAATATGTTACAAGTTACTGTAAACGAGAGGATGCTTTCCAGGCCAGTATTCTGAACAAAGGTCCAGAGACCACTAGCCAGGGCCGACCCCCTTTCTTTTGTGCCTTTGTTGGATCCTACATAGGTGCCCATCACAACAGCTATACCTCCTTATGGCTCCTTTGTTTGTCTGCATTCTGCACATGCTCATATAAACGTGCACACACACAGTGTGTAAACCACAAGAGTAGGGCCTGCAGATTACCAATATCAGAATCCCAGGAAGGCAGTCATTGACATAAGTTACTTTCTTTGGCTCCATCCCGTACCAACTATATTAGGATTTCTGTGGAGAGAGAAAGTGAAACTCAGACAAAGAAGTCTGGTGACTGCCACCTGGAGCTCTTAGTTTCTCAAGATCAGGGAGTATGCCTTGGTAGCAAAAGAGGTATTTGGGGCCGAAGCAAGGACTTTGGGGATCTTCCTCATCACTCGGCCAGCATGCAGGCACGCACCCCCACCTACGCCAGGAAAGACCCCGAAACACTGCACTGTGTAAATGGAGCTCCTGGTGAGCAGAGTGTGCCCCTTCTCTTTCTCACTGTCTGAGAGGGGTCTTCAAGCAAGAATGAAAACAAGGATGATAATAGAGTTGAGTTTCCAGACTGCGTACCACTCACTACCAAAACAAATCACAAAGAGTGGAGCTTCTGAATGTAGGAATAATGAAACTGCGTTTGTTTATTTTAATTTATTCATTAACTTTTTTACTTATTTGTTCATTTTCCATACAATAAATATTTCCTAAGCACCTATCATTCATGAGGTGCTGATTTAACAGCTAAGGATAAACAAGGACAAAGATCCCACCCTGCCCTTGTGTGGCATAAATTTGGCTCATTTATTCACTCACTCGCTCATTCTTTCATATTCATTCATTCACCCAGGAAGTTTACTAACATGCTACTTGGAAGGAACCAGATTGGGTACCATGAGGAATGTCAGACAAGCACTCCAGAGACCATGCACTCAGCAGCTTTCGACGGAGCAGGGGTCTTTGACACCAAAAGGGCTCACTCCAGCACTAGGCAAGACAGAGAATATGGAGCGAAAGAGTAAGATTGCTTCTAATTGAGCCTAACTGAAGAGAAGGGATTTGAGCAAAGCAAACTTTGACATTCAGGCAGGAAAAGAGTATTCATTTGCTGAAATACCTGGGATAAAAGCAAAGATGCCCATATTAGTTGAGAAAGTGTCCCAGTGTGGCACACAGGGAAAAGCATCTGAACAGACTGAAATGAAAAGTACCTGGCTAAAGATATGGTCTTAGGCAGCATCCCTACCTTCCACTCACTCATGCACTGATTCATGGAGAGTATTTATGGAGCACCCAAGAGTGTCAAGCTGGCATACTAGGTGAGTATACATCAGGGAGATCTGGTATCTATGCTTGGAGAACTCAGAGAACGAGAGAGAAATGGTGTGGGCGTAGCGTGTGTGCTTCCTCCTCTGTGTCCCAAGCCATAGCTGAAATCACTGTGTAACACAGGACCCTTTTCTGCTGATCCTCTGCCCCATCTCTGGATGCTTTAAAACATGGTATTTTTGGAAACATAGTGTTTCCAAAAGTGAAGATTCTATTTTAAGAGATGTATAAGTCTCAGCTTTACCAGGGAAGCCACCCTGGATCTGTCAACTGCCTTCTGCCCTGGGAGCTGACCACAGATGTATGAATACTGATGCACTGGGCTTAGTTCAGCTCTTCAAAATCTTGAACCAATCCACAGACTCATGAGAAATCATATATTGTTGTTATTTTAAGTCTCTAAGTTTGGGGGTGACCCATGTCACACAATAGCACACTTACAAAGAATTTAGTAATGGACTTGAGTTCTAGTGTAATTAAACTTAGAAGATACAACAGCAGCTTTGGGTCAGGGCAGCCAGCAGACACCTGGGGTAATGGTGAGGAAACAGTTAGAGAAATGGCTCCATTTCACGCAGTGCAAAGCCACCAGTAAAACTCACTGGTCATAACTAAGAAGATACAAAATATACTCATGAGCTTTGGGTATGAGCAAAAAGATTTCCAGACAGAATGTTGAAAGTGCCGGCCAGTTCTTTGTGGCTATATTTGATATAGTTCTATAAGAAGGAGAAAATTAAAAAAAAACAACAACTATGCAATTTGCAAGCAGAACATAGAGAAAAAATAGAGCTTTATGATTTTCTGGGGGAGAACATAAAACTATTTTCACCTCTAGTCCCAATTGGGGAGCAAAACATCTGTAAAAAGCACAGCTTTGGGACAAAGACTCATCACAAACGTGGCTGTGAGACCCATTATCAAGGTGTTGGAAAGAATGAAGGCAGGACCCAGTGGCACTTCTCTCTGTGAAAAAGGGCTTACAAGGGTTAAAAACTGCGTGGCTTTTAACTCGCGGAGCAGAATCAAATCCCATGCAAGGAAATCCACATGTAAATTCCATTGGACTGGCAACGTCTCTGCTAGCCTACGCTTTAAAAAAATGAGACTGGAGAAAAAGATCTCAAACTTGTAAAAAGACCTTTGTGCCCCCAGCTTTCTAAAGGCAACAAGCAGGAGTGTTTTTTGGGACTCTCTCCTGACGTGGTCAGGGACAGTGGAAAAGAAGCCAGTGTGCAGAGGCAAGAGCCGAGGAGAATCAGGGATGGGGTAGTGTTCCCAGAGGGCAGGACTAGTCACTGGGGACACCGCCCGTCTCCAGTCATCATGGGCAGCACCCACCCAGGAGGCCAGAGCCCCTGCGCACTGTGACTCTGTGCACTTTCTGCTCCTCCCTGCTCCAAATGTGGACATCAATGCGGGTTCTCATTTCATCACTGGGCTCTGTGTGGGTTTGGGGCACAGGGCCTCCCCCAACCTATAACTTTCTGGATCAAGAGGAGCCTGATATGGATCTGATGGAGATCACAATGTCGTAGACTTCACCCACGATGCCACGGGCTGAAGAGAGTTTGAAGGTGCTGGAGGAGAGGAAAATTATTTTGCATGTGGCACCATGTTGGTATTTGTGCCCAGAAAGCAGACTGTGCTAAGTATTTGCATTAGTGGCCTGAGGTTTTCATGTTCTCTGTAACCCGGGCCTTTGCTAATGTGCTCCCCTTCTGCTTCTGGGTGTAACTATGTGATTTATTTTGGCCAACAGGAACTATTTGACCCTGGCAGAGGCTAGAAAATGTGCTCGTGTATGCCTGCATTCTCCCCCCGGCCCCCAGGACTCCTGTGAGGGCAACCTGAGACACAGAGGATCCCGGCTTTCCTCGCTGATCCTCTATCTGAGCAGCCTAGGCCCCATCAACTTGCCAGCTGACCGTGGGCATCTGAGAGCCCAGCAGAGTGGGCTAGGCCTGGCTTGGAGCAGAAGAACTTCTCAACCGCTCTCTAGACCTGTGAGAAATTCTGACCACTAAGTGTGGGGTAGTATGTTACACGGCAAGAGCAAACTGATACAGTGGCATGTGGGATGGAATATATCCACTTGGGATGAGAAGCTCCTTTTAACATTTGAGACAAATTTGAAGGACATTCACTTTGGAAAGTCATACCCTAGTTAACTGATTCATCTTTTTAATGAGATCCACAAAATCTCAGCCAGATGGACATCTATGAATGTATAAAAATAGCAGAGAGGCTACCACCAATATGAGAATTTAACAAGTCAACATCTGAATCATTGAAAACAGCTTTGGTTGGAGGTGTGATTCTTCTATCACGACCCAGCTCCACCTCTTCACTGCAGAATCATGCCCAAGGAGACCATCCATTAGTCAGGAAGATGTCTAGTTAATTACATTCTGTAACTAGATAATGATTCCATTTTTAAAATTGCACTTTAGAGGCATGGGAGATTCTCAGGGGGATTGGAGAAGATAAGAGCAACCTGTGAGATGTAAGAAAGACAAACTGCCTGGGTGAGGCTGTGGGTGGGAGTGTGAAAATGAAGCCTCACATGTGACCAGACCTATTCATTAATTTGCTTTAAAATTTCAGTGGCTCCTCATCAACATTGCAATGTCCGTACTGAGACCCATGAAGGACCAAGTCATTAAAAATCTTCTACAACATCATCATCACCACCACCACCACAAAAGTTAATGTGTATTGAATGCTTATTTTTTTAGGCCAAGAAGTATATTAATTTGTCTTCATTAATTGTCTGGTTTATTCTTTAGGACAATTCTAGAAAATACAATCCTCAATTTACAATAAGAAACTCAAATCACTTCTGCCCGAACTTGCTCCAGTCGGTCAGCTGTAGCACAATGGAGCCAGGGTTAAACTGAGCTCTGCCTCTGACTTCAAAGCTCCCGTCCTTAAAGGCAATTCCATTCTGCCTCTATTCTTGGGAACGTATTAGCTCTCTCTTGTCAACAAAGTTTTGTCATGGTCGATTCAATACATATCTTCTGAATGAACCCATGAATGATGATGAGGCAATGAATAAAAGAATAAGTGAATAAAAAATGAATAAAACACTAACAGTGCCCGTGGCAGATCCAACAAAACCGAGATAAGGATGCGAAGAGGGGCTAGGAAGACTCTGGGCATTGTGCCATTAAGAAAATTATGATTGCTCTTTGTGTTCTGGAAATCACAAGATGAAATTGTAGGAGAAAAGTACACGAATACCACTTTTGGCATCCTGGGTATAAAGGAGAGTAGGTTATTTATACAGACAATAATTACTGTTGCATAGCTAGAGGCAGAGGGAAAGGTGACGAAAGTGAGGCAGGACTCTGGAAACTCACCGCTGAGAGATAACGCTTCACCGGGTTGTGGTCAAACATGGGAGTGCTGCCCTCTTCCCAGGTGCGCTGTTTCCCTACTCATTGACCCTTATTAGCAGGAACACTGAGAATCCGTTGATTCCATCCTCACTCCCTGGGCCAGGCCCCTCTAGTGTGTTCCATAATGTACCCCCACAGCAATCATTTTCCTTCACCAAGATGAAGATCATCCTGCTGGGAAATGGTGGAAGGGTCCAGGCGTAGATCTTACACTGAGTCTCTTTCTCAATTTCCTATATCAAGCAAACAGAGCTGCCAGACAACTGACTGAAAGAGAGAATTCCCTCTCTTGCCTTTGACTGACAATGTTGAGAAAGAAACTCCTCTCTCCTCCGGCCACATTACATTTCCAAAAAGAGAAGAGAGGAATACACATGAATGATCATCATGGCTGTGTTTACCTACCAGGCTCAGCTGAATGATCAAGCCAGTAATTTATTGGTGCTTTTACTCAAGTACAGTACTTAAAAAGAAACAAATACAGCCAACTTTGATTACACCACCATGCATCATGAAGACAAGGTGAGAGAGAAATAAAACAGCAGTGGGTTGTTTTTCTTTTTCAGCTCAGTGTCTATGCTTTTCCATCCTCAGTCACTATCCAAAACACATATTTTGCCCAGGTCAGACGATAGGGATTAACTAAGAATTTGTTGTCCTGTTATAATCCTTTGGATGGTACAAAAGGGTGTTCTTCAAGAGATGGACACCAAGTCACAGACGGGGTCTGGGTGGAAACTTGGAGTCCTTCCTGCACCGACAGTTACATACCCTGGTGTTTCTGGAAGGATTCCTCCATTCCTAATAGGGGCTGGGAAAGAGTCAAGAATCCTGTGATGAGCACCCTGTGGAGACACAATTTGCTTGTTGTTCAGGAAGCTGTTAGTCTGACTCTTTCTTGGAGAGCCAATATAGATTTTGCTGGACATAAGTGTTTATTTCTCCTCATTTAATGTGCTTACGTTTCAAAGTCCCAGCAATGTTCCAAGTCACTTCTGACTTTTAGCTTTCTTCGATTGTCATTTAAGGACTTGCATGCACTACATCCCCCTAAGACATGATAGTTTCTTAGTGATGCTCCAACTATAAAATAAAGCTGAGAAGAGAGAGTCAGGCATAGGGACTTGGTAGATGAAATGGGGTAGCACCGGAAATAGGAGGCAGACTCCCCTGTGTTGAAGACAGGCCGGCAGAACATGGCACATGTTCAGGAGACGGGCAGTCCTCCAGGGGGTCACAGCACAGGCAATGGCAGACAGGAAGAACACAGAGATGGCAATGGGTAATCTAGACCCAGGTACCATGAGCAGGTGGTCAGTGTCCGAGGTAGCATGGCCTCAGCAGGCCTGGCTTTAGGAGCAGGACATGGGAAGGCATCAGGATGTGGAGGAGGATCCTTTGGTGACAGACTCCTGCCCCAGGGACCCAGTTCTCTCTTTCGGTGTGCTCCCTGGGGGCAAAAGTGATGAATGGAGGTCCTGAAAGTAAAGGATGGAGATGAAAGGCAAAGGACAACTTGCTCAAAGCCCCAGAGGCAGGAAGTCCTGATTCTCTCCAGTTACTGAAGGAAGCTCTGCGATGTGTGCAGGACAACAGCACATGAGGGGGGGAGAGGAGGCAGTGAGAGACATCACTGGAGAAGTGAGCAGAGGCCCAGCCATGATTACCAGGGCCACGGAGCCATGTTCAGGGGTCTGCACTCAGGGCAAGGCTAGGAGAAGGTCTGAAGAAGTGAGCGACATCACCACTTGTGCATTTGGGAACATGCTCTCGCTTTTATGGGGAAAGAATGGACAGCTGGGTGAACGCACAGATGCGGGCTGGAGTCACGACGATGGGTAGGAACCCAGCTCTTCCTCTTCCTCCTTCGTGAACAAGCTCAGGCTGAACTGCTCCTGCAGCCCATCGACCCCTCAGCCCCCAAGGAGAGCCCAGGCCCAGGGGAGAATGTGAGGGGGTGAGTCTACCAGCAGGAATACGATCACAGGGGCAAGGACTGGTTTTCATTTCACGGTGGTTTCTTTTCATGCTCCGCATGGCTTCTCATGTTTGCATCTCAGCCAGTCAGCCTCCACTGGCCTCTGAGACAACATGCCCAGCTTTGATAGCTCTGGCAAGTCGTCTACAAGCCCGCTGCTATAGTAACTGTAAACATGTGTTTTCTGTCTTTCCCGCCCCTCCACAGTGCCACAGGCAGTGGCTCAGTACACAGGAGAAGGGGCACAGAGGGGGTCTGCAATGTTCAGTGTAATCACAGCCACACAAAAGGCCTTGGCCTTCAGTGATAAATCATACCTTCCACATCTGTCAGGGCAGGAAGGCAAAGGGGCACTTCTCAGCTCTGTCCTGGCACCAACAAAGCCCATCTGCAGCACAGGGTGGCAGGGGTCACTTCTTTCATCGGCACACAGATTTTAACAATCCAGGTGCTCACAGGATATAAGTCTGTAACTGACAAGAAAGAGACACCATTGAAGAGGCTTTCTAATGCTTTCCTGAGAAAGGTTATGTCTGGAAAACTCACGGCATTCAACTCATGCCCTTCTTGGCTTCCCTCCCACCTGCATTTGTCCATTTCCCATGGGCACATGCCTCACCTACCCTTTTACCCTATGCCATCCTCGATGCTCAGAACTAAATGGGAGGGGGGTTGAAAGAGTGACCTACCTTGGGTACCAGTAGGACAAACAGTGATGATTTCAGATCTTTTCCCCAAGACCATGCAGCCTAGAAAAAGAAAGGAAAAATGTTTAGGAAAACAAAGGCTAGACATTTTGACTTCATCTCCTTAACAGCAAGTTGAGATGATTTATTAAACCAGCCTTGTTATCAAGGCCAGTTTAAGACATTTTTATAATCATTACATCTGCAAAAATGATAAAATATTAATGTTACACTAGAATGACAGATGCACATGCCAGCATGGAGAACATCCTGAGCAGTATAAAGGCCTCTAAAAATGGATAGTGTTATGGCCAGGTTTTTCATTAGCCCCGTCTAGCTATGACATCCCACCTCTAGTCAATATTCTGTTATCCATGTTCAAAACAGACCCAATCAAAAGAACCACCTACTCTGCAGGAAACCCAGTAATCTAGCAACCTCACTTTCCTGAGACATAAAGAAAGAAAGCAAAGTGGGCCACTGATCAGGCAAGGTGATACTGTAGAGCTCATGCCCTTTTTCCACAGGAGAACTCCCGGGGCTCGCATTTGGAGTCAATTTACTTGTATTTTAGGCACAACTTTAACAAGCATGATTGTCTGGTTTCCCAGTTCAAGGAATCCCAGAGATAGCAGGTCATCAGAGAGACACACTCTGCCAATATCAAAAAGTGACAGCTGGCAGCCTGAGAGTAGATGAAGAGAACAGAAAAACTCTGAAAAGTTGATGCCAGGACTCCAAACTGGATCTCCCACAGGTTCAAACAGAGAGCCTGTAGTCACAGGCTCTATTAAAGCCCGTTAGAATAATTTATGATTGAGTCATCAGGACAAGATCAAATTAGAATGTTCTATTTAATAAAGCAGGGAAGTATATATACATTTTCAAAGATGTTCACCAAAAATAGACTAAATGAAGCTATTTTTATATATGTGAACTTTGTAACCAGAACAACTCATTTCCTTAATGTTCCAGATAGATAGTTGACATTTTACTGTACATTGGTTATGTTCCAATTTTAATCCCAAACCACCTGCCCCTCACTGGCCAGGAAGTCACACTCAGGAAACACAAAATCATTATGCTAATACTAGTCTAAGCCTAACAGAATTAGGTAGGTACATTGTCCCCCCAACACCACACACACACACACAAAATCCAACCACAAAGCTCTGACTTCAGAGTTATCTGTATTGCTGCTTGTTGCCAATTGGAGGTAATGTATGTAAAGACAATTCAGAAGATATCCTCCTATTCTAACAGTCTGAGTTTTTGTGTGATTTTATTATCTTTGAATCCTTTGAGTCAGATTCTCAAGAAATTAAATTATTGTCACTCAATTGTATTGAACTCTTGAACCCAAAAGAAGAAGACAATAAATGGACAGGGGCCTAGAAGGTGAAACAAAAATTTCCATAAGTGATTTTTATGGTTTAGATTTAAAATGTCCCCCCAAAGTCACAGGTATTCAGAGGTGGCACTTTTGGAGGGTGAATGGATCATGGAGGTGCTGTATACATCAGTGGACTCATCCACTGATGATTCATGGCTGAATGTGCTGTTAGGAAGTGGGGACCTGACCTGGAATGGTGTGTTCCTATCCAGCTCCTCCCTTCTACCTCTGCTTCCTGACCACCATGAGGTGAGCAGCTTTCCTCAGGCATGCCTTTCCACTATCCTGTTTCTGCCTTGGAGCCCACTAACCATGGACTTAACTTAACCCCATCCCCAAACTGTGAACCAATTAAATTTTCCTTTAGTAGCACTGAAAAGAAGATAAGTATTTTGCATGAGGACAAAAGGAAAGATGCCTAGAAGACATTTAAGGAAATAGCCAGGGCCCACCCATTATACACTCAAGAGTGTAAAAGGTTAAACACTTCTGAAAGACTTTAACAGAAAATTCTAGGGTACTGTGCTCATTCAGGACCACCTAAAGAAGTCTTTTCCTAAGTTCAGCAATCCAGACCCTCAAAGGCCTCTGCAGCCATAGTCAAAGCGGGCCATGCTGCTACGTGAGCTGGTGGCAGGCCCTAGCATCATCCACATGGTGCTAGCTTTCAGGCATGCAGAATGCAAAAGGTGGGGGGAGGGGGGGCAGGGTCAGATTCCATCCAGATTTCAATGGTAGACCTGGGAGGCAAAACAATGTGCATCTAAGAAAGAAATGCATGGAGCTATGACAGTAAATCCAAAAGTGCAGTGGAGACCCCAGGAAGTTGTAGACGCTAGGAATGTGGATCATCTGCTGGAGAAAGCTACAGGCAGTGAGCAGAGCCATCCCATGAGAAAGGATGTGTAGGCTGCAACTAGCAAGGCCATAGGGACAGAGCTACACATGAGCCCTTTATAGTTCACTTCTAGCCAAAACCGATCCTTGGTGCTAGACATGGAGCTGTAGGATATAATATTTGCTATGTCAGGTTTCAGTCTTGATTTGGTCCCATTCAATTCTATTCTCCCTTTTACCCTTTTGGAATGAAAAGTTTACCCTATGCCATTGTATGTTGGAAGTATTTAACTTTCTTTTTGATTTTTATAGGAGCACTCAGGTAAGAGTTTGCCTTGAGTCTCAAAAGAAGCTTTGGACTTGAATGTTTCAGCCATGCTGGAACTGTTTGGGATCTGGTAACTTAGGGATAGACTAAATGCATTTTGAGAATGAAGTGGACATGTGCATTTTAAGGGCCAAAATATAGAAAGATCACCAAAAACCCAATCAATAAATGTGGAAATGTATTGAACAGACACTTCTCAAAAGAAGTTCAAATTTTCAGTAGGTATACCAAAAAATGATCAACATCTTTAGTCATCGAAGAAACACAAATGAAAACTACACTGAAATTTCATCTTATGCTAGTTAGAATGACTGTCATCAGAAATACAAAAACAAAAAACAGAAAAAAACAACCTAATAAGTGCCAGTGAAGGAGAAAGAACTCTTCTACACTGCTGATGGGAATTTAAGTTAGTTTAGCCATTATGGAAATCAGCATGGAGGTTCCTAAAAAACTAAAAATAGAGATACCACTTCATACAGATATAATACTTCTCAGTATATTCCCAAAAGAAATAATCAGCACACTGTAGAGCCACCGGCATACCTGTGTTTATAGCAATGCAATCACAATAGTTAAGCTCTCAAAATGGCATAAGTGCCTAGCAACTGATAAATGGAGAAAGAAAATGCGGCATATATTCAGAAATAAGAATGAATTCATGTAATTCACAGAAAAATGCGTGGATGTAAAGACTATCATTTTAAGTGGAATAAGCCAGACTTCAGAAGACAAATATTGCATGTTTTCTCTCACATTGAGAACTTTGAAAAAAATGTAAAAAGGGACATGATGTGAAAATAGAAGGAAGCCTATGAGAGAAGAAGAAGACTGGGAGGAGGAAAGAACAGGAAATGATCCCAGTGTGTCCCATGTACGTACAAACATGTCAAAGTGAAACCCACTCATCTGTAAAACTAATAGGCACTAATAAAAATAAATAAATTTCAAAAAAACCCTCCATTGGAAAATGGTGATTATCATTTTGGATCACACTTTATTTGGCAAAGTAACTCACAGGCTGAAGCCTGACTTGTAAGAGGATAGGCATTGTACTCTTGTGGGAAGGACTTCAAATACTAAGTGCTGGGACCCAACATCGCAGACAGTGCGGCATGGATGACAAGCTTCTATCACAGACTTGGGCCCTGTTCATAGTGTGGTGAGTGCTTCTCAAACTTGGGCATACCTAAGAATCATGGGAAGGGCTTTTTATTAAAACTCCTGTTGTTTATTAAAACTCCTGTTCAGATTACTGAATTAAGATGCCTCTTTCAGGAACAAAGACAGGAGGGACTTCCTGGCAGGCACAGTTGGAACTGGAGACGCGGTTCTCATATATACCAATTCTGCCACTATAAACAAGCCACTTCAAACCTTGTTGAACCTAGTTTCTCACCTGAGTGTCAGATGAGATAATGTGTGTACGTATACTTCACTGAAAGCACTATGCAAATGTAGCATTGCCATTTCTAATCCTAGAACTGAAGGAAAGAGCTAACAATGGCTGCCTCCTTGGGTACATTCCCCTTAGGTACATTCCCAGTCATATAGGCTCAGATACCTTTTCTTTTATTTGCTTCAAAAACCTCTGCCCCAATCATTTCCCCATAGAAAAGCAATTCTGCTCTCCCGACTTAAGACTCCATTAGGAAATATTTCTAGAAAGTCATCCAAATGTTTCCATTTTGGTACTTCAAATTCTCAGTCCTTATGCTACAGGAAATCATTTTCTCCCTTGCTTGCTATCAAAACCCTTGAAGAACCTATCAAGGATTACTTTGTCATACTCACCGAACTCAGGGATTTAGTCACACACTTTATCCACTTCAGGACATATTCATTTTCTTGAGTATCCAGTAACATGATTCCCAACATTAGGGAAAGGGATTCAAGCATTTAAGTTCCTCTTGATTTTCTGAATCTTAAGGAATCTTCTAAAGCTAGTCCTATAGCAATACAAGCTTCAAGTAGCTTTCACAGCATGAGCTATTTTGTTTTCATTATGTTTTCAGATTAAGAAACTATTACAATAGTAGTCTATGCTACCAGGAAGATGAGCTTTCTGTGGCTTATAAACTTGGAAAATTGAACATTTAAGTCATTTTGATGGCATCTTTCCATTAAAGGCTTAAAAATCCATAATGATACAAGCAAGGGCTACATTAGATGATTTCTATTTTAAAAATAGTTTTCTAGTTTTCAGTGGTCTCTACCAGGTGGTTCTGTGAGGTTCTCAAAAATAAGAAGTAAAATGATTAGGATTGTAGAACCATTGAAACATGTTATTAAATAGTTGAAAGGACACAGAACCGCTGAGAAAATTCCTGAAACTTGAGAGATAATCTGTGAAGCTAGAGGCGCTGGGGTGGAAGCTTGAGCATGTCTACTCTGTTGCTTACTCTTCTGCAAACTGGTTTTCCAGGATTCTAGATCAGCTGTCTCTGGCTGAATTTTGACCGAAGAAGATGCAGCCAAGAGGTTGAACAGGGTGAGAAAGAAGCCAAGGCATTTCCCGTGGCTCCCAGAGAGCACATTCTCTATGGCTGCAGCTCATTGGTTTCTTTCACTGCCTGAAAAGTTTTTCTTAGTTTCAGCTTCTAGTAAATGACCCCTGCCCCTGGTCAGCAATGCTATCTACACCTTTTATCTTTTCACCCTATGGGGGAGGGTTCTTGGTGTTTTAGATTATCTGACCATCCACTCTTTAAGGGTTCTCACCTGCTCCATCAACCAATGTAGTAATTTTCCTAAGTTAGATTTTCCTAAATTAAATTCTCTCTACTGAAAGTCTTCATGTGGTTTCTGCTTTCCTGGATAAATTCTGATTGGTAATATTGAAACCACTAGTGCACCTCGTCACATGGGCACCACGTGAAATGGAACTAAATTACGGAAATCGATCCTTGCAAGAAGCCTAGATTCAAGGACCAAGACACAGAATATAAATATGGAGATGGACTGTTTTTCTCCAGGTGAAAAAAATTCAAGTGCACAGTGAATGAGCCAACAGTCACTGAACTATTTAAAATTCTGATCATGGGACAGGAGATTTATCATATAACATGTACAACATTAAGATATTCATTAATTTGGTTCCGTCTCAGCACTGCAAGAAAAAAATTTATTAAAACAGCTCAGGAATACATCTGAAAACATTAAGTCTGGCTTGCCAAATAAAGTCTAACCATCACGGAAAAGCTCGCCTGCATTTTAATAACTCTCTTTCAGTCATTGATGTACCTCCTGTGTTGTGCCGGGCACTCTTCCAGGCCCTGGAAGTGCACCCCTGAGTGAGGAAGAAAACCAGCCTTTGCTAGCCATGACTATTCAAATTTGAGATCCATTTTGTCCTTTTAGTTCAATAAGGGTGCTTTTTATGAGGAGAGACTATAGTGTAGATTTGCATATATATTATTTTGTACTACCTGTAAAAATATCACATTGGAAGCTAATATACAACTTTTTAAATGTTTTTTAATGTGTAAATGTGTCTTTCCAAAATCAGTTTGTAGAAACGTCTTAGTTTAAAAGTTTAGCTGTCAAGGGCCAGGGAGTTAGCTCAGCGGTTTCGCTGCCTGCTGTGCAAGCACAAGGACCCGAGTTCGATCCCTGGTACCAAAAAAAAAAAGTTTAGCTGTTAAAAAAAAAAAGATTTTACGCAGTCCTAGGGAAGGAATGTTATCTCCTTCATGAAGCCTGAAATTTTGTGAGGAAGTATGAATGGTAACATGGTGGCAAAGAAGGCAAAAGTTTGATGATCTCCATTTGAAAAAAATAAATAAGAGGGCTAAATGAGCCCACATGAAAATTGATGTCCTTTTCCAGTTTGAGTCAAAGATGGAAAATCCCTTATTTAATAATATGTTTGTCTTAAACACATAATTATTATAAAACTTTTTAAAGGTACATTCAAATATAAAAGGTTAGTTTTCTCAGAAATAAATGCTAGTACATTTAAAAATATTTCCTTTGGGTTTTAATATGTATGAACACATGTACGTGTTTGTGTATGTGCATGAGAATAGTATGTATACTATGATATCCTCAATATGATGTCACATCTTACATGTGCCACTAAAAATATCACATAAGCTTTTCCACATCATTAAATTATCTTGGAAAAATGTGATTTTGGTAGCTGAGTAATATTTTAGATGACACTTTGCTTATCTATTTCCCTATTAGTAGAGATTCTATGGCTTCCAAATTTTTGTTTTCATATGGAAACTTAAACATGATTCCCATATATGATTGCTTCATCACAATGCTTTTAAGAAGTGGAAATGGTGAATGAAGGTCGTGAGGAGAAGTAACCTGGCAAGACATCCAGCCAGTCCTGTGCAGAAAGAGAAGCTGGCTCTGGCTAGCATGGTTGTGTAACTGCTCAGAGAGGAGGGCGTGCCAAAGCCACACCCCTTCACCAGATAGTTGCTCTGTCTTCTGACAGTCACTGCAAATGGGAGCTTAGCCCCACAGAGCCAGAGCCTCCTTACCATAGGCAGCTGCAGAACCTGGCTATGTGGGCCTCTCACAAGTACTAGCAAGCAAATGTATTCTCAGATGGAGTGAGTCTGGCAAACACAGTCAAATAAGATTTGTTGCTGCTCTGAAATTGTAAATAAGGACTAAAAGGTATACTAGATAATGTGTAGAGAGACTATGTAAAGGTGCAAATTTCCAATGATGAATGTCATTATATTGTATACCTAAAATGTACCAATGATTAGAATGAACAATCGATACTGCAAAATAGGAAGAAAAGGTCCAAAGGGGTAGGGGTAGTGGGAGGGGCAGGGGAAAGGAAAGAAGGTGAAGGAAAAATGCTGAGAAATGGAAAAAATGCAAATAAAGTCTTTGTAAATAGGGAAGGGTGGAGGGGGTGAAGGGAGGGCTAGGAATGGGGAAAAAATAAGAACCAAGATGCATCATGTAAAGGTACAAGTTCCCAATGAGAAACGTAATTGTGTTGTATACCTATAACGTACCAATAAAAGAATTTAATAAAGTGCAAAAATAAAAATAAAAAATAAATAAATAAAAATAAATAAATAAAATTTTACTGTTACACACACACATAAAAAAAAGATAATGTGAAATAGGAAGAAAAGGGGCAAAAGGGAAGGAAGTGGGAGGGGTAGGGGAAAGGAAAGAAGGGAATGCAATTAATATGAGAAAATGGAAACAAAGTCTTTGTAAATAGAGAGGGATGGAGGGGTTGAAGGGAGGGCAGAGGAAGGGGGAAAAATAAGAACCAAGAGAGATTATGTAAAGGTGCAAATTTCCAATGATGAATGTCACTATATGGTATACCTAAAATGTACCAATAAAATTCATTTTTTTAAAAAGATTTGTTGCTGCTATGTTTTACTGTAGGTCTCCCAAAAGCCTTTAATGTTCTTACATGTTTTTAACACAGCAAAAGGAGAATATTACATGGAATGTTTCCCAGACTTCTTTGACCACAAAGTCTTTTGTGCTCTAAGTATCTTGAGAAAAAAAATGGAACAGATTGGGCAAAATTACTCTGAAAGAGCTGAGAAAAAATAAATTGTGTTTAAGCCCAAATGGGAAAATTTATGTCAGAGTAAGATAAATCAAATTTAATGGTCATAAGGCAAGTATTGCATATCTTGAAATTCTTGCCATTAACTGAAATTTCTTATATAGCTTCTCAATAGCTCTGTGAGAACCCTACTCCTCTCTTAGGGATACATAGCTCTATATAAAAGCAGTACTTGAAGCCAGGCATTGAGCCGCACATCTGTATTCCCAAACCTCTAGGAGGCTGATTTGGAGGATGGCAGTGTTCAAGCCCAGTGTGGGTAACTTAGTAAGACCCTGTCTCAAAATAAAATAAAAAGGCTGGAATGTAACTCAATGGTACAGCGCTTGCTTAGCATGCATGAGACTCCAGTGTTCAATTCCCAGTAATGTTAAAAAAACAAAGTAATGTTTACTGGAATGAGAATTGTCTCTTACTGTGACATGCTTTTGTGAAGGTCCCATAAAACAGTGAAAAAGTCTCAGCCTATGACTTAGGACAGAGTGGTGGGCTTTGACACTACCTAGCTTGGTGAGCTTAGAAAATTAGCTTAGGCTCCATAAGCTTCATTCACACATTGTGTAATGAATGTTTGTTCAACAAATGACTGAAGCTAGACATTCGTAAGTTTTCAATCGTTCGCACATGGTATCATTCATGGACTTCAGAAGACTTCACCAGGTCCATAACTGACCTTCCACATCCTAAACTCTGATGAAATCAGAATCTGTACTTAAGTAGCAATGCTCTTCTGCCCAGACCTAAATCAAGAGGAAGACAATTTTTTGACACAGCAGACCATTCCTTCCTTTTTTATTTCCTTAAACTCTTACGATTGGAAAAGTTTATCATTCCAGAAACATTAAGTGACTTGGAAAGCATTATTTATTTGTTTTCTTCCCAATATATACTATTAGTGCCTATTAATTTTATAAAATATTAAGTCTCAATGTAATATTTTCATACACGTATATATATATGTGATCATCCCCATCCATCCTTACACCCCATCCCCTTTATTCCCTTAAGAGGATGACAAATTGTTAGTCCACTTCCTACCAACAATTCAAAAATAAGTGTATTTTTGTCCTGTCTTTTCCCTGGACAGAATTGTGTGCCCTAGGGAAGAGGGACTTTGCTCACCTACTTTGTCTACAATGTCTCTGAAGTTCAGGTTGGTCTGTGATTTGCTTCTCTTCCACAACAGAGATGTTTAACTCAGGTAACTAAGCTTCCAGGGGCCTGGGATGGTGTGCATGTTGGCATACCCCTCAAGTTCATGCTGAACTCAGTCCCTAATGTGACAGGGTAGGGAAGCAAGACTTTGAGGAGGTGACCCGGTCCCAGGCAGAGCCCCTCATCAGAGAGGTCCTGGAGAGCTGCCTGCTCCTCTCACCATGTGAGGATGCAGCAAGGTGTTGTCTAGGAAGCAGGACAGGGGCCCCCGCCAGTGTCCATGTCCACCAGAGCCTCCATATTGGACCTTCCAGCCTCCAGAACCAGAAGAAGGAATGCTCCCCAGTTTAGGATATTTTCATCCAGGCCCAAACACACAGAAGAGACATTGTGTGCAGCATTTTCTTTTTATGTGGGTCTAGGCTTTTTGTGTGTGGACAGACCGCACAAATTTCAATAGGTGTTCAAATGACATTTTAATATCTGCCAAAAAAAGTTTAAAAATTCTGCTTATAGATTTCTGAGGGTATTGAAAAGGCACACACAAAACAAAACAAGCTACGGACTAAGTCTTGAATTTAAAACTGCGGTCTAAATTATGGCTACAGTAACTGCAAAATGTTGAGGATGAGGAGATGGGAAAGAGGAAGAGAAGAGAAACACCAACTTAGAGGCATTGTCTGCCACGGCATAAAAGTAATAGGAAAACTGTCCCACTGATGTGTTATAACAACAGCCATTAACCAGACAGAAGCGCCATCACTGGCAAAAGCATGAGGTAAACATACCCATTGCTAGTCATATCACTGGAGTCTTAAAAAGAAGCATTTCCATGGAGGTGTCCTGTGTCATGGACATCCGTGACAGTGCATTGTGACTGGTGGTTTATGGAAAGGAATCCTAGGAAACCTGTGCACAGGGTACCTGGGTAGTCTTTAATCTAATCCTGGCTGATTTCGGTCATGTAATGTCTTCTGCATGCTTCTGAGCTCAAGGCCCCGAGTTACTAACCCCATTCTAGAGTCAAACCCACGTTTACCTGCATATGACACAGGACACGTCTGTGTGACTCTGATATCACGAAAATGTTGATGATGATGATAGCTGCTAGCTGATACCAATCCAGTGTTTAGTGCATGCCTCATTTAAAGCTGTTGAGGCAGTTACTGTTACTAACAAGTTTGTAGACAAGGACACTAAACTGTGGAAGGTTAAGTGATTCATCTTGGACCATAGAGCTGGCAAATAGCCAAACCACATTTATGTCCAGCATATTCCAAAGCTTACTATGTGATCTGGCTCTGAAGATATAATTCAGGAATGTGCTTTATGGTCCTCGTTTTTCCTTTTCCCATTTCTTCCATGTTGGTACTCTCTCAGCTCTCCTACTCAAAATTCCCCCTAAGTTCCTTCTAGATTCAACTCCAGTAACTTCCAGCATTTTGCTTGGCCCCAAAGAATGGGTCCTCCTAATGAACTAGGGTGATCCTAGAGGGACCTGGACTGCCATGCTTCTTGCTGGCCAACTGTGCCTGAATCCCACCTTTTGTGAAAGAAATAGAACCTGAAACATGCACGCTATAGTAACGTTATCAAAGTTGGAGTTAAACTCCAAATAGTTCCATCACATAGACCATACACAGAGATTAAACACTGAGTGCACTGTGTTCTCTATAAGATGAGAATCTAATTAAATTTAATTAAATTCTAGCTAGACTTTACTGTCTTCTAAAGCTCTGATTCTTGCAGATTTTTTCTCTTTGTTGAAAAGAGAAATTAAGTAGTATTAAAGGAAAAACTAGTGCTAAACAAGTATTTTTTTATATATATAATCAGAAGGTTTAAAAGAAAAAAAAGAAGAGATTAACTTTTCTTGTTAGGTGATTCATTCTTATTTATACCATGTCTTTCATCATCTAGAAATTATCCTGAGCAGTATTTCCCTGTAGAAACATAATATGAATTGCATATGATTTTAAAATTAATACAAGCCATATTTAAAAAGTACAAATAAAGGTCTGAGGATGTTGCTCAGTGGTAGAGTGCTTGCCTAGCATGCACAAGGCCATGGGTTCAATCCTTAGCTCTGCAGAAAAAAAAGTAAAAGCAAATAGGAAAATTATTTTTAATATTTCAGCTCATATCCCAGATTTTTTCAATGCATGAAATTAATATAAGACTTATTTATCATGTTGCATTTTTTAAATATGGTCTTTGAAATCTTAATTCTCAGTTTGTACTAGCCACATGGAAATGGTCAGTAGCCACACAGGGCTGCTATCTCAGAGCGGGAGCCCTACATGGGTCCCTTTAGGAAACACAGGCTGCAGTTAGGGGCCTGAGTTGTGGGACTTTTTCCAGATAACGTGGCTGTGACCCCTGGCCATCAGTTAACCAAAGGAAAATAAATGGATTCAACGGGCGATCCCTGTGCTTGCAAGTGACCTGCTCTACCGTGACAACCACTTGTTCCTTCTGTTGAAGCTCTCCACAAAGCCTCATTCTTACTTTCCTGGAAATCTTCAAAGAACAAGTTTCACAATAACCCTCCAAAAAGTGCACACGGCTCTCCAGCCAAACAGAGGTGCTCCGTGAGGCAGTGCGACCAGGGCTGTGCCTGGGCCCCAGAGCAGCGGGGGCTCGGCGGACTCCTTACTCACCCCGGAGGCTTCCCGAGAAGGTACGTGAAACTGGGAAATGTGCATTTGCTCTGCGTCCGCATTTCCTGATGCACAGCTCCTCACCCTTGGAGTCTCCGGAGTGGCAAGTGGTTTTTCATGTTAATGAGATGACTCGGGGCCGGCCCCCCAGAGGACTCAGGATGCTGCTGGTCAGCAGAGAAACCAGGGCATCGGGGGTTGGGACGTTCAACCCCAACCTCAGGGACCCAGGGACGGGAAGAGGGCTGAGGCTGCAGCTGGACACCAGTGGCTAATGATCTAACCAGTCAAGCCTCCGCAAGGAAGCCTCAACAAAACTCCAAAGCCTGGGCTTGGAGAGCGTCAGCGTTGGTGAACGCGCCCACCTCCAGGAGAGTGGCCCGTTCCAGCTCCAGGGAGACAGGCGCAGCTGCACCCAGGCTACCAGGAGCTCTGTAGCTCTTATCTAGCTGTTCATCCCTATCCTTTGTTACATTATTTGTTAGTAAACCAGTGAACACAGGTTTCACCGAATGCTGTGAGCCACTGCCGCAAATTAACGGAACCCAAGGAAAAGGTCACTGGATCCCGTTTACAGCACAGGTCGTAATCCGCCTTCTGCGACTGGCAGGGAAGTGAGGGGTAGTCCTGTGGGACCCCGCCCGCAACCTGGCTTAGTTAGCCATTACACACACGTGCTTCCTGAAAGCAGAGGCCCCATGAGGGGAAACAGGTCATTCACAGCTTTTTAAATATGTCCACAGTATTTCATAAGAGTTCTGGAAACTGCTGGAGTGTTCTTGGTTGGGCTTTGAAAGCAGGTAAACAGGAGGGTTCCTAGAAAGAGTATTCGTGTTCATTTCACATTCATGTTTCAAGGGAAAATCCAGTCACTGAGTACAATGACAGAGAGGGTCACGGTTTGGAATTGGAATGTTTTCCGTGAATTTACTAAATGGAAGATGAAGCTGTTACCGGACTAACGTCCTCACATCCCTCTTGGAGCATCTTCCTATAGGAGCCATTTGCACTCTGGAGCTGACGAGTTACCAAGGGCAGGGCATGTTCAGTGTCTCTCGGGCAGCCAAGATGAGGACTGAGACCTTTATTAGGGCCAAATGGGAATGTCCTTGGGGCTTCTGGGAGGGCCAGCACAGGTCTAGGGGTGCTAAAGGCACTGGGGTGTCCCCATGTGCAGGAGTGACTGCTCCCTATGAGCTTCCTGGCCCTGCTGGCTACAGGCTTCATTGACAAGAGTAGAAAAAGAAGCTAAATTCACAAGACAGAAATTATCAAAGGAATTACCCAGGACAAAAGCAGAGATCAAGACAGTATGGTCAACAAAAGGGAAAAAAAAAAAAACATAAAAGACAAACATGAGAGTGAACCAGGAAGATTTCTTCTCTAAATTTGGAAAAATGAAAATGATAGAAAAAACCTTGTCTACTGACTAGATAAAAATAGGCTAAAGGATTACTTCTTAAGAGATATCTATAGGTAAAGTCCCCAAAAGGATATCCAAGCAGACACTCATGGGCAGAAAGCCACAGCAGCGACTCGTGTTCTAGGCAAGCAACAGCAGCTGCAAGGAGGAGAGCTGATTCCCTAGCTGGGCATTTCATTAAACTGAAACCTCAGACATGGCAGTGTCACATACACTCAAATCAGTAGTTTTTGTCAAAATTAAAATGACAACATGTACCACTGGGCATGTCATGGGGGAGTGCCAAGTAAAAAAATATCTTTTCTGTTAATAAAAACTTGGCTGTTTTTAAAACATTGACTGGGAATGACTTCCCCTTGACAGTTACTCACACACATAGATTTTTTCATTCACTGCATAGACTTAATGTTCCTGGTCCAGTTGAAATCTCAGTTAGCAAGACTTCAGATATGTTATGGCTCTCAAGTGTCTTCGATTCTGTTCAATTCAACGATGAGCCAACTGGTTGGGGGAAAATGCTCATGTTCCAGTATCGGTGCTTGGAAGACACGTTGTATGGTTAGTAAGCATGACAAGAGCTCTCTCTCTTTAGCAAACATTTTCATCCCCTTGACCAAGGCCACTCGCAACACACTCATCTGGGTCAGATAAACCCCTCGGGTGCCACAAAGTCCACTGAGCAAGAAAGCTGCAAGGGAAGTGTCCGGGATATGTAACCCTGTGTCTAAAGTGGAGCAAGGGGGAAGGAACTTCGACTCCACTGACCAAGATGGGCCTTAAACCGTCTCATTTCATCTGCAGATCACCCCTGTCTTCCCAGAAGGCACCTGGGAAGACGTCTAAGCAGGGAGACCAGCGTGCTGTCCACCTGCAGCACCTTCTGGGGCTCAGCTCTGAAGGGTGGTAGCTCTAGCTGTCTTATGGCCCCTGCAAGTTGATGGTTTTAAAACTTCACTAAAGCCTTAAAAAATGAATAGGCTAAGAGTGGCCCTGGGGTTTATAGGTGAATAGAAGCTTCCTTGTACGGTGTACAATTGCTGTGGAAAAATAAAAGGGAGTGGCGTAAATTTGCTTTATGCAATGCCATACACAGTAGGTCATCAAGAAGTAATGGACGAAGTCATGCTACGCTCTGGCTGTCTCTCAGCAGGAGGCACTTTATGATGCTGGGCCAAATCTGTATGGCAGTGTTTTTAACTTTACTCTGTAAGTACTGCAAAGCTTGTAAGAGGGAGAAGGGAAGATAATTCCAGATGAGGCAAAGCCAGTTAATACAGCAATTCTTTGGTCTTATATACTATCTTAAAATTTCATGTAGATTTTGCATGCCACGTTGTAGATTATAAACATTTAGCCCAGGAGCTCAGGTACTCATTTGCCAAATAGACTGAGAAACAGGCCAATTTGTCATTCTCTCTCATAGCATGTTAACCTAAGAAAAGTTTAACAAAAGACGTTGGGAATGACTTAAGCCTACCTTGAATTTGTGTGTCCTATATTTGTGCAAATTATATGTAAGGATTTTAAAAATTTTTACTTTTGGGGCCAGAGATTTGGCTCAGCAGTGCCGCTGCCTGCCTCATAAGTGCAAGGTTCTGAGTTCGATCCCCAGTACAAAAAAAAAACTATTTTTGGCATTTCATTTTCAATAAGCTGATGCATTTTGATGTCTGATTAGGAAGATTTTATACCTTAACATATAGAATTTTATGTTAAGGGAAACAGGTGTGTAACAAAGTAAGAAAACGCATATTAACTACTTGCTAAATATCCATTTCCTCTATAGAATAGAATTAGATATTATAGGATTTTAGCCAACTAATTCCAATATAAGCAAGATGGAGGCAGATTATTAAAAATACTTATGCGAATATAACACAAGTATGTTATGCAGAAGTTTTCTTCAGAAAGATGAAAGTAGAATTTCCTATTCCCTTTCTTACAGTAGCTTCTATGGGTAAAAGGGAATAAAAGTCCCTAAGCTCTAAAGCACTGAAAATAATTCAGACTCCTCTCATGAGTACTGAGTTCTAACAGTAGGTATTGCAACAGTATTGCATACTAGGCAAGGGTTATAAATACTAAAACAAGTAAATAATATTTCTGTTGTTCAGTTAATTATGTTTACTAGTCTTGTCAAAATTCTTGGCTGAACTTAGGTTTGTCCTGTAAAATATCTCCATTAAAAACTTCAAAATGAAGCCCAAAGTTGATATACATTTTCATGAGACTGTCGAATAGCAATGACAGTGGCTTATTACAAGCCGTGTCCCTTGGGAAGCCGACAGTGGGGTTCACTGGAGAGTGATCTCAAGGTGAACACCTAAAAGGGGGAAGGAAAAACGAAACGGCAAAGGGAGAAGTCGCAGACCAATGCAGTCACAGCACGAGCCAGCAACCCCACTGGGAGATCTAGGGCAGCCAGGACCTTGCAGGTTCTCCGGGCCAGGGGCCAGACATGGGTCTTTCCACACTGAGCAGTCACTGCATACAGGCCACCCTAGGAAAGGGGACATTGCCCACAGGGACTCAGCACGAGCTCTCAATCACCAGCACCGAGCACAAAGCGAAGTAGTGCTGCAGTCCTCACATAGGCAGGGTGAGGAGTCCGGACAGTGCACAACCGTGTCCGCCACAGTGACTGCTGCCCAGTCTCTGGGGTCTGCACTATGTATTTTAGACTTAATGTGTATATAAAAATGAGTAACCATGATTCTTTTATAGGCCAGGGTAGAAACCAGCACAAGCAAACAAAGCACAAGAAAACAAAGTAAGAGTTTTCCTGGGGAAGCTGAGGGGCTGGTTCCACGGTAGAGAGCAATGGGGTCACTAGGAAGATGCAGCACCACTACTACCTGTACGTGTACAGCTTGCCTTTGGTGGAGAATCTTGTCATGAGAAAAACATGTAATTATCTTCAGGGCACGTGGACCTCCCAGTCGGGCAAGATTAGAACTGAAAGAATCTGTGAAATGTTTTAGGAAGGTTTTAGTACAGACAACTTTTATCCTCTGCCACCTCCAAGACCACACTCCTTTTATAACTCCCATGCCTCTGCTTGTGAGCTGGAAAAGGTGAGTAAAACATCAGAAAGAGGACAGAGAAGAAAATGAAATCCAAGTCCGACCGGGCATGATTGTTAGAACACTGCAGACTGAATGATGCCAAAGTTCACACACATTTCTCAGCATTGTATTGTGAAGGAAGGATTTCCTAACACTTCCTGATTCAGCCCAATGCTCCTATGAAGATATTTTTCTATGTTCGTCACATGTTCATTAATGGGAATGAAATTCTTATGTGTCGTACAGCTGGTGACAACCAAACCTAACTGCTCAAGATTGCTCCTTCCTCCCTTTACTGTTTCTCTTTCTGCCTCCCTCCTTCTTTCATTAAAGGCCTTTTGATGGTTTAGATGCTAACCATGCCCCCAAAAGTCCCATGTTCAGAGGTGGGTCCTGGTCAGTAGGAGTAGGTCCTGGGAGCCAGACTGGAAAGGGTGTAGCAGACTGAGAAGGAAAGACCCACCCCAGGTGTGGGTGGCACCAACCAATAGGACTACAGCCTGGACAGCATAAAAAAGAGAAGATGGGAAAGCCGGTCCAGTTTGGAAGAGCTCCGGTCTACACCATCGCCTTTGGACAGGATCTCCAGGTCCTTCATCCTCCCAACGTAGCCTCGCACCTCTGCCTCTCCAGGGAGCTTCTAGGCCTTTGACCTTGGACTGGTGCTGCGTCCTTGACCCCTCTTGTTGTGCAGCTTCCATCTTCCTGGGTGGAGCAGCCATGGATGCTCTGGGTCTCCTGTACACAGTTGACCACTGCAGATTCTTGATCCCCAAAGACAGTCATGATTGCCTCTGACTCTGCAGGTGGTCACTGCAGACTTTGGAGCCTCCAATCCTGTGAGCCCACCTAATAAATCTCTTGCATAATTATACATATATTTCTATTGATTCTGTCCCTCTAGAGAACCCTAATACAAGCATACAAATAATAAGGCATGAACACTACTGAGAAGGTTCTCAGCCTAATAGGAAATTCAGACTCATAAACAGGTAATTGTAACACACTGTATGGATATATTCAAATTTGGACATATATGGATAGTTTTATATATAGTAGAAGCAGAGAGGAGCAGCAGTTACATAATTTGGGAAGGAGATTAGGATTCCCAGAGGAATAACATCAAGGTGATAAGGGATGAGGTGGAAACCTCCAAAAAGCCTCGAGGTGAGCTTCACTGTCTGTCGTCCACCTCCTTGTACAGTGTCTGCCCACAGTGAACCAAGGCAGAACTGGTGACCAAGAGAGGATGGCAGAGCTGAAGGTGAGGACTTCCAGAACGAGGTCATCCAAAGCACTGTGGCTTCTGCCTTGGTCCCTTGGATTACTTTGTCTGAAAGAAGCTGGCCAGTAGAGTGTGAAACCTCTCAGGAACCCTGACCATGTTATGAGTTAGATCCAAAGTATGCCCCAAAGTCTCTCGTTCAGAGGTGGGGCCTGGTCAAGGGGGTGGGCCACTGGGGGCACGACTTGGAAGGGTGTGTTCCCATGCTTGGCTCCTCCTCTCTGTTTTCTGGCTGCCGTGGCTTAAGCAGCTTTCCTCCTCCAAGCTATTCTGCCTTAGAGCCAGTCAACCATTGACTGAACAAATAGAAACTGTGAGCCCAGATCAGCACTTCCTCCATTAGGGTGCAGATGTTAGGTATTTCATCCCAGCAAGAGGAAAGTGACTAATACATCTGAGGAGAGACTTAAGTGGAAAGGCTGCTGGGAAGCTGGGGGCACTTGCAAGTTCCTGACCTACAGACAATGCGAACAGTGAGTGATTCTACTAAGGTCAGGGGCAATGCTCTTATGCAGGATTTCCTGAACTTTTAAGACTGAATACTATTTCATGGCATTTTCTCTATCTATTCATCCACCGACAGACACTGTTTGCTCCACTTTTTGGAACATTTCTGAATAGTGCTACCAGGAATATTAGTGCCCAAATACCTCCTCAAAGCGCCTGCTCTCAAATCTCTTGGATCCAACTCAGAAGAAGGATTGCTAGGTCACGTGGAAATTTTATTTTAATTTTTTGAGGAACTTCCATATAGTTTTCCATGGTGGCTGTATCATTTTACATTCCCAGCCGAAGTGCACAAGGTTCCAATTTTTTCACATCCTTGCCAACACGGGTTATTTTCTGGGATTGATTTATTTATTCAGGCTGTGTTGTTGTTTTTTCCATAGTGGCCACTCATGGTCATAAAGTGGTATCTCAGTATAGTTTTCACTCGCATTTCCCTGATGAATGAGGATATTAAGCATCTTTTCCTAAGCTTGTTGACCATTTGTATGTCTTCTTATAGAAATGTCCGTTTAAGCCTTTCACCTCTTTTTAAATTTAGTTATTTATATTTTTGTCATTGGATTATTTATCTTTATATATTCTGGATATTAACCCCTTTTCATATATAAGACTTGGAAATAGTTTCTTGCATTACATAGGTTACCTTTTCACTCTGTTGGGTATTTCTGTTGCTGTGCATAACATTTTAGACGTGAAGTAGTATCCTCTGTCTAGCTTTGCTTTTGTTGTTTGTACTTTTAGTGTTATATTCAAGAAATCATTGTCAGATCTAATGTCTTAAAGTTTTTCTGCTTTTTTCTAATGTTGTGCTGGGTCTTAATATCAGACCTTTAATCCAGTTTTTTACAGACACGGTATTTATACATGGGTATGGGCTACCGTATAATAACTTGATACTTACATAAAATGTGTAATGATTGAGTTAGGATAATTAGCATTTCCATCATGTGGAGTAAAGATCCAACTTAAATCTTCTACATGTTTTATCCAGCTTCTTGGCACCAACAGTCTAAAAAAGGCTGCTCCATTTCTATAATGTAACTTTGGTAACCTTATCAATGATCACTGACCATATAGGTAGGAGTCTACTTTTGGACTTTATATTCTGTTCACTGGTTTATGTCTTCCACGCTTCTCAATAGCTGCCCTCATAAAATGAGCTTGGAAGTGTTCCCTCTTCATTAACTTTTGGAAAAGTTTGGGAGAATTGGTGTTAACTTCTCTTTAAATGTTTGGTTGTGTTCTCCAGTCAAGCCATCTGCCCTTCTGCTCACGGGCTTTCTTTGTTGTTGTTGTTTTTATTACTGGTTCAATCTCCTTACTGGTTATAGATTTGTTCAGGTATTTTTATTCCTTCATGATTCAATCTTCATAGTTTCTGTTTGTAAGATTTTATCCATCTCTTCTAAGTTACTCAAGTTTTTGGAGTATAATTATTAGTGTCTCACATAATGCTTTTTATATCTGTCACATTAGTTGTAGTGTCTCTTCCATTTCTAATTTTAGTTATTTTAATCTTCTCTAGCTAAGAGTTTGTTGAATTTTTCTTTTCAAAATACCAATTCTTAGTTTTGTTGCTTTTAAATCTATTTTTCTTTTCTCTGTTTCATTTATTTTGGCTCTGATCTTTATTAGCCCTCCTGTAGCTAACTTTGGGTTTAGTTTCTTCTATTTTTTGTCTATCCCTTTCTGATATGAAGTTAGGTTGTTGATTTAAGCAGGACTTTTTTTCTTTTCAATGCATTTATCATTGTACATTTTCCTCTTAGTCCTGCTTTTGCTGCATCACATACAAATTATTTTGGTATGCTGTATTTTCATTTGCATTTATCTCAAGATATTTTCCAGTTTCCTTTGCTCTATCTTTTCTGACTCTCCAGTTGTTCAAAAGAATATTTAATTTCCACACACTTATGAAATTTCCAGTCTCTTGTTGCTATTTTTACTTTCATTTCACTAGGGTCATAAAATATACCCTTAGCGTGGTTTCAGTCTTCCTACATTTTGTTAAGACTTGTGACCTAACGTGATCTATCCTGGACAATGTTCTGTGTATACTTGAGACAATTCTGCTGCTGTTGGATGTAAGGCTACGTATGTGTCATTAGGTCTAACTGATCTATAATGTTGCCTTGGCCCTCTCTTTCTTTACTGATCATCTGTCTGTTCAATCCATTATTGACGCCGGGGCATTGAAACCCTCTATTATTATTGTGTTACCGTTTATTTCTTTCTTCAGTTCTGTCCATGTGTTTTATATATTTGTTTGTTATGATATCAGATATATATATATACATATATGTATGTATTTGTAACTGCTGCATCATAGGAAAATTGTGTGATGTTCTTCATTGTATTTTGAAGTTTTAATCCCTATTTTTCTTGATATAACTATGGCCACCCTGCTCTTTGGTTATTATTTGCATGGAAAATCTTTTCCCATCCTTTCATCTTTAGTTATGTGTGCCCTTATATCTAAAATGAGTCTCCTGTAGACAGTTCATAGATCTTTTATTTAATCCATTCACATATCTCTGCTTTTCTGATATGGGAGTTTAATTTTTTGAAATGTTGTTAATTGCTTCATCTACAATTCGTCCTCTTTCTCGTCTTTTGCTGGCTTTGTGTATTGTTGATTTTTTGTAGTGACATGCTTTGAGTCCTTTCTCACTTTCTTTTGAGAATCTTCTATAGATATTTTTTGTGGTTATTATGAGTGTCAACATAAAATATTTGATAATTACAATGATCTATTTAGAACTGAAAACTTAATCACATAAAAATCCTACTCCTTTGTACTTCCCACTTTGTTATTACTTTTATATTTTAAAGACATGAACATGTTTTTAAATTTTATATTTTAAATTCTATATCAATTCTATTTTAAATTCTGTATCAAAATCAAGAGTAATTTATGGAGCACCAGTAAGGCATTACAGGATTCTTTATTTGTCTATATATTTTCCTTTACCAGACAACATTACATTTTCAGATGTTTTGGTGTTGTTGTTCAATGTCCTTCTAATTTTAACATCAAGGACTCTTTTTAGCATTTCTTGTATGGCAGGTGCTTATGAATTCCACCAGCTTTTGCTCAGCTAAGAAAATCTTCATGTATCTTTCGTTTTTTAAAGACTGTGTTTCCAGATATAGAATTTTTGGTTGGCAGGTTTTTTTCTTTTAGCACTTTGAATATATCATATCACTCCATAATGTTTCTGTTGAGAAATCTGCTGAAAAATGTAAGGAAACTCCCTTATATGTGACAAGTCACTTTTCCCTTTCTGCTTTCAATATTTTCCTTGTCTTTGGCTTTTGACAGTTTGATTATAATGTGTCTTGGTGTGGTTTTTAGATTTATCCTTGTTGGGCATCTATTTCCTGGCTCAGACTTGGAAACCTGCCAATCGTTATTTCTTGAACTAAGCTCCCTACTATTTCTCTTTCTTCTCCATTTAGACATTCCATAATTCACACACTGATGTTCTGAGTTGGATTCCTTAAGTCCCTTAGGATTTGCAATTTTCTTTTCCATTTTTTTTATTGTTGTTGCTCTATTTTTATGACTTCAAAGGAGCCATGGTTGAGTATACTGTCTCCTTCTTCCTCTTGATGAAGTCTTTTACTGAAGCTCTCTAGTGAATCTTTCAATTCAGTTTTTGTGGTCAGCAGCTCAAGACTTTCTGTTTGGTTCTTTTTTTGTAATTTTGTGGTCAATAGTCTTATTTCATTCATTCATCATTTTCCTAATTTCATTTAACTTTCTGTGTTCTTTTATAGCTGAGTTTCATTAAGATGTTTATTTTTATTTTTTCAAGTAATACATAGATTTCTTGTTTCTCCGTGTGTTAGTTACTTTTCTCTCATTGCTGAGACAAAATATCAGACACCCAAAGTTAAAGGGGAAGGGGTTTATTTGGCTTACAGTTCATAGAGCTTTCAGTCCATAATCAGCCAACTCCAAGGCAGGGATGACGAACAGCCATGGCAGAGCAGATACAACATGTCCACACAAGGCAGCAAAGATAACAAGAGAGTTAATAGCGTCTCCCTGGTCCTTTTATCTCATTCAGACTACATAGGGCAGGCAGCACTCACACCCTTCGTCCTAGGGACCTTGACTCTAGCATTGCATCATGAATCAATTCCAGCTTCACACACTCTAGTCTATGACCACATGAGGCTTTGGGGGGACATCTAGACCCAAATCATAACACTATTTTGGGAT